>NC_062971.1:36031455-36349955 GCF_023078275.1 Leguminivora glycinivorella
CAAATATGCCAGCTGCGTTGCCACGCTGAATGGCAAGAGATATTTGTTGGACCAGGGTGGCTAGCCGAATGGCACAATCGCTCACGAAACGCTCATGAAACGAAGCGCTAGTAGATATCTATCTCTATCGCGCTTGCGTATTGGCGCGACAGAGCCAGCGGCGTATCGCTTTCGTTTGGCGTCGGAGAAATGCCATTCGGCTACGGGGCCAGATAAGATCCAGCCCGGGGGTCACCCCCTCTGTCCCTCAACCGGCGCCCAATCTCAGCAACCAGCTTCTTGGCCTCGGCACACCAAGATCCAGCCGTTTCGATGGCAACCCAATTTCCTTACAATCAAAACATAAAAATAGTTTCCCGTTGGCCATAATAAACATTTATTTATTTCCAAACAAAGAGACGGATAACTAAATATCTGGAAGAATATTACCTACTTGTAGGTATGTGTGGTACCTGTGTTGTTGGGTATATTTTTTACCCAAATCTCAAGCAAGGTGTTTCTCAATTCGTCTGTATGTTTTTTTTTGTTTGTTCTACGATATCTCCGTCGTTACTGATGCCGTAGTCGAATGGCATTTCTGCGACGCGAAACGAAAACGAAACGCCGCGAAAGGTAGTCTGGCTCTGTCGCGCCAATACGCAAGAGCGATAGAGATAGATATGTAGGTACGAGCGTTTCGTTTCGTGAGCATTTCGTGAGCGATTGTGCCATTCGGCGTGCCTGGACCGATTTTGAAAAAAGAAATTGATTGAATGTGTATAGGTATGCATACAGATTATTTTCACATACATATATTTCTGTACGTAAGATACAGACTATTATGATTGACGAATTGAATTATTCTAATTCTGATTCAGATTCCGCAAAATATCATTTCCTAGCGGATATTTTCCACGTATTTTCCAATTCAGCTAATCCATTTATATTCAATACGAAATGAACCTGGGTATTACGTATTACAATTTGAATATTTTAGGTTCCGTGTATCTTTCAGTGTGCTTTTTGGGACTTTATGTATGAAACCATTGTCGCTAGCGGTATTTCCGGACCGATACGACCTTCAAACCTTCAAGAAAAGAGCGGACACCCATCTTAATGGCCGGCAACGCACCCTCAACACTTCTAGTGTTTCAGGTGTCCATGGGCGGCAGTGATCGCTTACCATCAGGCGACCTGTCTGCCGGTTTGTCTCCTATCTCATAAAAAAATCCGGCAACCTTCAAATCCTTCAAATTCTATGCGAGCTCACTCCATCATAGGCCATGTTGTTGCCTTTGGCTAGTCTGTGGCCAGTAAACCTATTTATAACTTTAATAACTTTTGAAAAAAGGAAGTCATATAACCACGAGTGTTTAGAAATTCTTGCTTTTCACACGGTGAAGTGTAAACCGTGAGGTACAACGAAAAAATTTTATCGCTGAATAATAATAAATAATAATTCATCTACTTTTATCAATAAAGTGTAGACTGCAAATTACGTTGACATCAAAACACGTGTTTCATCCCCTTTAATAACTTTAAAAAAAGTCATATAGGTGTTTAGAAATTCGCTTTTCGGTGAAGGAAACCGTGAGGTAGATTTCCTGAATAATAATATAATAATAACATAGTCCAGTTGACATCACCATCCCCCATGACTGAGAATCTCGTGGCTCACGTAGACCTAACTTGCCATGCCATGGGATGTTGAATCAACGATCATTGTTCCGATAGTCGTTTCAGCGAACGGTCTCATAGCGAAGAGACTCGACCAACATCTTAAGAGACTCTCGCTAGGTGGCTGGATCAAGGGCCAGATGCAGAAGGCGGTGATCTTGGACACAGCGCGGATAGTTCGACGGTTCCTCTCTCTGCAGCCCTAACCACCGGCAGCTTGGGCCCTGCCCCACTGCTGGCGGCACCCTAGGTTAGGTTTTTTATAATATGTTTATATGTTTTTATATTGTTTTGTAAGTATTTTACTTTTATATCATATTGTAAAAAACCTAGCATTAAATAAACATAAGGTATGGGTTGTTTAAACTGTAGGCTGTACTCCTTAAACTGACCAACATTTGTTTAGCGACTTTACAAAATCATGAAGTTCTAATTTTCTAACTTTTCATATAAATATTAGCTTCAATGGACGCCATTATTGTTGTCATTGACGTTGTCAACACTTTACACTTAACAGAATTCATACATTACCTCTTAGAAAAAACTTTCAAGATAAAAATAAAATACAAGTTATTTTTAAAAGTCGCTGAACAAATGTTGATCAAACTTTTAATTTTTTGCTTTTGTTACAGGCCCCACTCTGTATAAACTTAATAATAGTCTTTCAAAATAATGTAAAATCCGTGGAGTCACGGGACAGGCTCTGCCTAGTGTGATCCACTAAATGTGTGACTAACAAAATGACTTATTTTGGAAATAAATTTTACTTTACTTTACTTTACTTTACTTTACTTTACTTTACTTTAGGTAATCGGACTATGCCAAATAGCTTAGTTTGGAAGTTCCTGTCATGGACGTTGCTTTTGTAAAAAAAAAAAAATGCCAGAACAAAAAAAACGGATGACTAATAAATAATGATACTGTCGGATTGGCAAATAAATCTTTCCGATTTACATTATCATCTTCTCTTCTTTGTCGTATCCTCATGGCTGAGGGACGTGACGAATGTGGATGCTCTTCACCAGTTACCACGCCACTCGATCCTGGGCCCGGTGCATGCTAGCCTGCAAAGTGTTTGTCACAGACGTTATTCTGTCTGCCCAACGCGTGCCCATGCTTCCACTTCTTCGCTTCCTTGCCATGCGTCCCGTTACACATTATCTTTACATTATCATAGATTTCCGCAAAGTAATTCCTTTGTTTTCGGAAAGTAGGCAGGCGGTAAGTCAGGCAGGCGTCGGCCAATCCGAAATGACAATCAAAATGCAGCCTGGCTCTGTCGCACCTATACCGAAAAACAAGAGATAGGTAGCCACGATAATGATATTATCGTGAAATTCGTGAATGTTTGTGCATTTGGTTACGTAACAGTATGGCCACTCTCGCTCCCCGCTGAAAGTGCCGCCCATCCCCTCTCGGTTACCTTACAGTTACCGCCTGTCAAAAACGCGAACAGTCGACCTGTCATATTTCACTCATACAAGCATAGTACGAGTTCACCTACACGAGCTTAGACTGTGTGCTAGGAACGCGCCTCTTTCATATATTTGATCGCCAGTGTCCGATCCGGTGCGTATTTGGATTCCAAAATATTATTCCATCCATTGAAAATTACTGCGTTTACATTGAGAACGTTTAGGAACGGAACCCTAAAGTCTATCGTAATCGAAATGGGTCTTGTTGTTAGGACAGTTTCCGATGGTAAATCGGAAATTGATATTGCGTGATGCGTAGATAAAATGTCCTTTGAGGTATACGATACCTAGATATCAAATGTAAAAGGAACAGCTATCAAATGTAAAGGAACAAATAGAAAGAGAGAGATTTGAAATTCGAGTTTTTACGCAACCCGTTATTTAACATAGAAACGGAAACACTCAGCGATTATCTCCTTAGTGCGTTTTCATATCTATCCGTTCCGATATCGGATTATTTATTTAAATATTACAATCAAAGGTACAGTGCTCCACAAAACTAAGTATTGTATAAGTTTGACTGTGGAGTCAAGAAATCAAATAATACTTCTAAGGTTAACAGTCAGTTAAGCCAGCGTTCCCATTTAAGCGTCGCGTGTCTCGGGGCGCGCAACGGACGTCCGCGCCACGCCACCTGAGTGGCGCGCGCCGCGCCGCTTGGCGGCGCGTCATACGTCCTTCCTATACAAAATGTACTGAGGAGACGTTTTTTGAATTACCTACACTCAGGTGGCGTGGCGCGGACGTCCGTTGTGCGCCCCGAGACACGCGACGCTTAAGTGGGAACGCTGCCTAAGATTCCCTGATGAGGAATAAAAGGATATCATCATCATCAAGGTTAACATTTGAGTACCCATAAACATTAAAATAACATAAATGCAGGAAGACGATCCCTTATATAGTTTATAAGGATGCAGGTAGGATGTCAAAGACGGCACCTTTAATATACAAAATATCGGTCCTATATCCAATATCGGATCGAAGGCAGAGTCACAAGAAGTTCGCTATCTCTATTGCTCTTACACATTGGCGATCGGCGTTTAGCGTTAACGATTGTCAGAACATATAATATAATACCACTAGAGATGAAAGCATTCCATAGACTACGGAGAATACTTATTACCTACCATCAGGCTGGATTATAAACAGGATAATCGACATAAAAAAGGCGACAATAAATAATAAATAGAAAATGTGAAAATCGAATCAGCCCCTGGATGGTGTACTCGTAATGCAACAACGAGCAATGCCTAAATCAGGCATGAATACCGAATGCACATTCAAAGGAATCAGCTTTGGCTGGATTGCCTAGAATATGCCGAATTACAGATCCCGAAGCTTTGAATTCTATTTGCAACTAAAATTGAAGTTTTGGGCAACCACCATACTATTACACGCGTAGATTTGTAACTTCAGACACCGCCGTTATGCTAAAACTTTAAATTATATCGTAGATATATAACTCCGTGTAGACAGATAAAGTCTAAGGAAAAAGCGTACTTCGGCACAAAAAATGTACATTGGTTGACTCTCAGCTAGATGGCGCTAATATTAATATATCAAAATTGAAGTTCAAAAGTTTAAAGCTTGTGTTAAAAAGCTGTTTCTATGCACAGTACGCATGACACATTTTACTTTGACACATTTTAATTATTCACGTTGGGCCAAATATATAAATGTAAGTGTTTACGCGACTAAGACCAGTTTAGTTCTAAAATTATGACTAATTCTTCAGTACCTAAATTCTCTCATTGAAAAACAAACAGATTTATTTAATAAAACAGGGGTAAAGTAAATGTAGCACAAATAATAAATAAATCAAGTTAAAAATATTTTAAACTAATAAAATTAAGACTAAATAATTAATTGAGTTACGTTCCGGCTGTCACCTGATCCAAAGGTGCCAAAAATGCTAGCAGCATTGCCGCGTTGCACATCCAGCGAAATTTGTTGGACCAGTGGCCCGTTTCTTGAAAGGTACAAGACATCTCGGACACTGGCGATCAAATATATGAAAGAGGCGCGTTCCTTGCACACAGTCTACGCTCGTGTAGGTGAACGCGTACCATGCTTGTATGAGTGAGATATGACAGGTCGACAGTTCGCGTTTTTGACAGGCGGTAACTGTGAGGTAACCGAGAGGGGGTGGGCGGCACTTTCAGCGGGGAGCGGGAGTGGCCATACTGTACGATAGTACTCTTTATTATACTGTGGTACAAGCCTGGTATTACAAGTGTGTTTCCATGACAACATTGACAACCCATACGATTTGACAGTTCGCGCACTTGTAATACCTTTGTTTGTACCTTTCGAGAAACGGGCCCCAGGTAACGCCGTGGCTTGCGTGGGCGACGGTCGCGCGATGGTCGCGCGACGGCGATGCGACGCATACGAAATCAAACCTTATCGATATGGAAGTATGAGACGCGACGGCGACGGTCGCGCGACCGTCGCCCACGCAAGACACGGCGTAAGAGCCGAAACGGGTTCGTTGCCTCTGTCCCTTAATCGCCGCCCCAAAGCTCCAATAAATGCCTTGGCCTCCGCACACCAAGAACCTGCCATTTTAATGGCATCCGGGACAAAATCATACGCCGGTATCAAGTTCGCTTATTTTTTTTTTTCTATTGAATATTTTTTATTAAATGCATTCAGATCATGGATCTATACAAGTGTTAGTACATACATCTACATGAACTATGTTAGTATTACACGCGATAGGTAAATAAAGTAAAAAGTTACAATTCTGAAGAAAGCCGTTATCATATTTATCTTCATACAGCGAAGAAAATCCAAGGAAATCGAAGCTGATACGAGATTCAAACAAAAAACTGCAATTACATGGAACTTTTCAAGTTTTCAACTTGTATTGTATCACACTTCCGATACCGGGGCATAGATTAAACTACTCTAATAAATACTCCACTTGAAGACGCATTGAGAGTAAAAATGGACAGGAGCCAGGGGGGCGCTCCTTCAGTAGGCTACTTTTGACACATTCGTTCTAGTCAAATCAGCTTCTATTTAAGGACATTCAAAACTAATTTGAACGACTTCCTAAATGGAATAAATATTAAGATCGAGCTGGAGTGTATGTTTGTATAAGCTTCATTGTACATAAAAGAAACAAAGGAGACACATTTACAGATTCATAACATACAATGAAGATGGACTTATCCCTTAATGGGATCTCTTCCTGTCAACCTTTGAGGAAATGAGTATGGAGTGAATGAGATAAGGGCAAGCGAGTGATGATTTGATGAAGTCTAAATAACTGAAAGGGATAGAGTCATGTATTAAAAAGGGACATCGACCATGAACCGTCATCAAAGGTATCTTATTACTGTTTTTAATTTTTTTTTATAACTATGTTGTGACGACGTTTTTGTGACCTAAGTACTATTTTTTCAAGTAAAAATAACATGAAATTTTCAATAAGAAATATATAAAATCTTCAAACAGAAGAATAGATTAGACAAGATTATTTTCTCTACATAACATTTATATACATACTAGCTTTTGCCCGCGGCTTCGCTCGCGTTAGAAAGAGACAAAAAGTAGCCTATGTCACTATCAATCCCTTTAACTATATCCACCTAAAAAACCACGTAAATGCGTGGTGCAATGCTCCATTTTGCCGTGAAAGACGGAGAAAGAAACAGACACACACACTTTCCCGTTTATAATATTAGTATGGATTCAGTGGTGGCAATGGTGGCATGTCTACTTATAAGTGGTATCGGTGACTCAACTTTCTACTATCAAATAAAATACTACCGTGAACCGCTCGGGATCCAAGCAAAATACTTGTAAAAGTTCTTACAACCTTTTCTTGCATAATCTTGATATTAGTTTGTATTCATTTCAAGTTTTCGGATCCAGGAAATGCAACTAAAGGAAGAGCGTAAATAAATTCAGGTTTTTAGGGTTCCGTAGTCAACTAGGAACCCTTATAGTTTCGCCATGTCTGTCCGTCCGTCCGTCCGTCCGTCCGCGGATAATCTCAGTAACCGTAAGCACTAGAAACCTGAAATTTGGTACCAATATGTATATCAATCACGCCAACAAAGTGCAAAAATAAGAAATGGAAAAAAATGTTTTATTAGGGTACCCGATACATGTAAAGTGGGGGCTGATATTTTTTTTCACTCCAGTCCCAACGTGTGATATATTGTTGGATAGGTATTTAAAAATGAATAAGGGTTTACTAAGATTGTTTTTTGATAATATTTATATTTTCGGAAATAATCGCTCCTAAAGGAAAAAAAGTGCGTCCCCCCCCCCACTAACTTTTGAACCATATGTTTAAAAAATGTGAAAAAAATGACAAAAGTAGAACTTTATAAAAGACTTTCTAGGAAAATTGTTTTGAACTTGATAGGTTCAGTAGTTTTTGAGAAAAATACGGAACCCTACAGCCCTGAGCGTGGCCCGACACGCACTTGGCCGGTTTTTATTGATTATTTTTAACGATTTGCGTATTTTAAACTTACCTTATAAATGTTGGATTTTCTTTTTATTTTTGAATCTGAGCCATTTGATTTCGTGATATTCGTTCAATAATATCTCCACTACTAACGATTTCAATTCTATTAACAGAATCGAAAACGAGTGGTCATTAGCACTAGTTTTAAAATTACTAGCCGTCCTTTTTCAAAAATGGCATTACGTCGTTTTCCACAAACTTTCGAACGGCGAATTCGTGCATTCGAAATTCAAAAATCGATCCCCAGGTAGGCAGGTATGGTCGCGCGATAAATGATAAAACACCAGGCCGTCCATAGGGACGCAATAGGGGAGCAATAGTGCTCTATTTGTAAATGCGATAGGGACGGCCGGATGTTTCATCATTTATGGCGCGACCATACTTACCTGCCAGGTCAGGTATTATATATGCTTCTCCGCGAAATCGGTAAAAAATACTGAAATCTTCCCTAGATTTCAAATTTCAAATGAATAAACATTGACGTTTTAAAGCACCTAACTAATACAATGTGGACTCAGGATACTTTATGAGCTTCAATCAAAGAGGATCGAGTATTATAGAGAGTTACTGTCAAAGTAAAATGTGTAATCACAGTGGCTAGACTGCCATCTCTCGACACAAGCTTAAAACTTTTGAACCTCTATTTTGACAATTTGGTCCATATTGTTAGCTTGATATGTGTTAAATTGCAAATATTAATATTAGCGCCATCTAGCCGAGCGTTCCCCAAAGGTGTAACGCCATCTAGGCCACCGTACCTTTTTCTCTAGGGCTTTGAGGTACGTTTTTTTCTTAGACTTTATCTGTCTATTCGGAGTTACATGTATTTGGCTCTAATTGTTTGACATGCACGCCGCAGGCCAAGCCCTGCAACGCTGCACGCCCAATAAGCCTGCGATACACATGTAGCTTGCACAACTGGCCCCGTAGCCGAATGGCATTTCTGCGACGCGAAACGCCACCGAAACGCCGCAGAAATGTAGTCTGTCTCTGTCGCACCAATACGAGAGAGCGATAGAGATAGATAGCTACGAAAGAGATAATTATTATCGTGAGCGTTTGTACAGCTATGCGCACTGGCATGCCAGCTGCGTACAAAATGACTGGCAAATAAAGTAGCATGGAAGTATTTTGTACGTGGCATGTGTATCGTAGCCATCGCAGGCTATATGAGAACCAGCACGGGTAGCATGGTCGCGCGATAGACGATAAAATATCAGGCCGTCCCTATCGCACTATTAGTAAGATCGATCAGCCTTGGAAGTAATATCCCTGGCTTACCCGATAACGGTTTAAGGTTTCTTTCCCATTATAAGTTGTTCACCGTTGTTTACCTTCCTTTCAGTCTCAGATGTTAGATGTAAACTTGTAAAACAGGTACGATGGAAACAAGTGTTTAATGATAACGGCAAACTTGTATTTTGTTTCGTTTTTTTTTTCAAATGTGGGAATTAATTTTCCTACTCAGAATTATGAGTTCTTTCGATTCCGCAGGAGAAGGAAATGTCTTACATTTTTATTTCCACTGAGTTACAATTTCTCATAGAACTTGTTTGATCGTAACTCAGAGGAAAGCAAAAATGAAATTTTGGGTCATTTTTTTGCCTCCTATTAGAATCGAAAAAACTCAACATTTTAAGGAGAAAAAGTGTGAAAATTTCCAAAAAAAGTGCAATCGACACCAAAATAAAAATATGCCCATAATCGCAAAATGTATACGGTGTATAAAATCAATAGGGACAAAGCTTTTAATGATCATATTAGGACTACTCACTAAGATTAACGTCAATTTGGCTTAGTACATAACGCTTAGTTATGTTCAATTTAAGAGCGGAGCTCTTGTCGGTGAAGCTTGATGAAGTTGTTTCCGCTTGGGTTGATCTGAAGCCAGCCCTTTAGTTTCCTGATAAGATGAATTTTCTTTGTGACATAATGTTCTAAATTTAAATATAATTACGAGTGAAATGTGTAGGGGATAGCTGCGCGTGGGGACGCATTTAGCTTCGCCCTGTACTGTCTCGGCGGGAAAAGAACGCTAGAAAGTGGCGTTCCGCTTTGACCGCCACGGACAGACTGCCCGCTGTGTGCGTTGTTGCTACAGACTCAATACATTCTAAAGAACGCAGAACTCTGAACGCGGAATGCAGAACTCCAGACCGCTCTCTGTTTGCGCACGCTCGTAATCCCCCGAGAGACCTGTTTTTTTTTTGACTTCTGCGCAATAATCGCGCTGTCATATGCTAAAGTTATGTTCCGCCATTTGTATTGTATCGGTTGCCGATACACTCGATATGCCATTTAAAAAATCTAATTTTTGCTTGACGTAATATGTGAACGGCCCAATAGGTATCAATCAGGGCCCGTAACTTTCATGCCGATGACATCAATTTGACGTCACGCTGCATATAGGATGATTCAAATAATTTTATTGTAATAATTAATCATTATTCATCAATCAATTTAATCATGTACATATGACTTCAAATAATTTAATTTTCCCCTCACTAGTGCTACTCATTTTACGTGAAATAATTAATACCTACTTGATACGTGAAATGAAAAGGAAACAATATTGTTTTTTGTTTTTCCTCGCTATAATTTATTGAAATATGGTAACAAAACTATTTAATAAAAGGTATGTATAAAAATAAACAAATAATTTAATTTACTATTCACGTATCAAGTAGGTATTAATTATTTTACGTATGAATAGATTAGTATTGAAGTCATGATTAAAATGATTGATGAATAATGATTAATTATTAAATAAAACTCTTGAATCATCCTATATGCAGCGTGACGTCAAATTTATGTCATCGGCATGAAAGTTACGGGCCCTGGGTATCATTCTCTTTTGAGGGATAGCTCAGTAAGTAAATAAAATTCATTTGTCGTATCATATTTTATTAAAATTCAGCAATGTCATTTATTACAGTGGTATGTTTCTATGCATGCATGATTTTAAATGCATGATAAATGAAAAATACATCGCGAAAGATTTATAAAAGGTACAGAAGAGCAATTCCAACTGGCTGTTAATTTCAACTTACCTAATAATATTTTTTCCATGTTTCCGTGTAACGTGTTCTCTAGTCACATATGGCACGTCTGTTTAGTGGACATATATGGCACTCAAGTTAATAGCATAATACGTAAAAAAAAACGATCAGTTGAAATTTTACCCGCCAGTCGAAATGCCCCACCATGTATATAATACCTATAGCGACTCAAACAAAACAAAATAAGAGTTTTAAATCATTTACGGTTAGTTACATATGACTAATATGGACCGAGATATAAACCGTGATAACCTATTTGATTTTTATTGAGGTCCCGATATTTCGACGCAGTTGCATGCGAATGAGGGTAGATCGCGCGCTGTCTACGCAACTTTGATATATACCCGCCGTCTTCAGTTTCCCGTGATCATGATAATGAATAATGAATAAAAATAAAAAAGTAATCACGGTTTATGTCCCGGTCAATATGAGTCATGTAAAACAAAATAGTACATTTTTCTCATACTTTTGTACGTGTTTAAAGTTTATTGAACTACATCTTTGTTCACGATCACTTTGAAGATTTGTTAAATTCTTTTTTTGTTTTGTTCTCGTCTTATTTTTCCTAATATTTATTTTGCTTCACGTTCTTTTCGTCAATCGCTCTAAATTATAATTTATCACTTTATTTATGAAACGTTGGTTTGGTTGTACAGTCAACCAATTGGAACCCTAGGCCACTGTACCTCTAGAGCTATGTCATAGTGACGTTATAAATCAGATTGTAAGAAATCTCATATTGCTTGTTATTTTGACATGGTTGTAGAGTGGCCTAGGCTTCCAATTAGTTGACTGTACAACCTCGAAATCATATACAGGGTGTCCCAAAAACCAACGTCAAAACCAAAAGGGGTATAGGACATCTCATTACCTATCACATTATGCGAATATGACCTTAATGAAAATGTCATGTCGAGATATTGGCATTTTTTTACTTTTTTCTTTACGTTTTAAAAGTTAAACTGCCGATATTTCAAAAACCATGACATTTACATTAAGGTTAAATTCGATTAACACTTTCGAAACCGGGCTCTACGCGGCGCTACGACATTTTCGCTACATACGGGGAAACCCATGTAATCGGCTACGCTTCTACGAGCGGTGTGCCCGACAGTCGGGTTCTTGGTAGCGAAAGTGTTAATGTGGCTAATGAGATTATATTCCTATTAGCCCTTTTCGTTTTGGCGTTGCTTTTAGGAACACTATAACAATTATTTGAATTAAAGTACGTGAATCTAAGTTTCACACTGTCAAAGGGATTTTGTAGGTCACATTCACATACTGTACCTATGTAACAAAATACTTACATAAAGGGAAAAAATATTTTAAACATACAAATTGTTCAAGCCATGACGATAAAAAATTCGTTGACACTATTTTTTTCTTTATACATATACAATCAGACACATTTTTATTTCTTACTTGCTTAATATAGTCTTATTTCGTATCAATTCATGTTTTTTTTTTACGGGGTGAAATAAAAAGGACCGTTCAAATTTTGCATACCTAGTGACTTTTGAGGTCATATTGAACAACTTTTATTATGGGACCAATACTGAAAAAAAAAAGTTTGGCAGTTCCATAGAAATGAGCGGAATCATGACAGTCTAAATGTATGGAATAGCCAATTTTTTTTTTTGCGATTTCAGCTTTGGTCCCAAAATAAAAGTTGTTCATTACGACCTCAAGCGTGGCTATGCAAAGTTTGAGTGGTCTTTTTTAATTCCCCGTGTTTTGGTAATTAAAAATATCTTTCTTTCACGTATGTGACATCCAATTTTTAATATTTACTCGTACATAGCAGTGATACTTTGATCATCATCATTAGGCCTTGTACATATTTACAGATCATTTAAGCAGCGTCTCTGATCTATACTCCTATTTTTAATTAGCCGGAATTATTGTAAACAAAAGTGTGGCCGGTGCTATAAAAAATTTGCACCATTCGAGGTATTAAAATTGCCGATATTTTACAGGTTTAATAAAAATCTTTACATATTCCATTACACAAATAATGACTCATTTTAAACGAAAATAAACTGAAACAATAAACGTTTTGGTATATTTATTGAAATTAAAAAGCTGTTTTTGTCGGATAGTTTGTTTGCACTGGTATTACTGTGGAAATGTACCTGGGCGACCAAGTACTGTAGCGGGCCGCTAAAGATTATTTTTTAGCAACTTTTGAGACTACTGGCAGTGATTTTGACCGTCTTCTTCAAATGCGATGGTGGTAATAAGGTGGTTATAAATAAAATTATTGGTTTTGTGAGTATCTAATATGACAGGACATCGTCTATTTTGGACCGATTTCTATATTGACTTGCATTGGATCATAACATAATATAACAGTCATTGTGTTCGATCGCTTCACGATTTTTAAGTATGTAATAGAGTGATCGTTAATAACTAGTTAAAAGTAATTTGATTTTCTCTCGGCCCTTACTTTGAGAACCCCTGACTTGAGTTGCACGTGTTACTTTGACAGTGACAGCAATTTGTTTACGTTTATTGCGTTCAATTCGTAATGGGACTATAGCGACAGCGGCGCTTGTGGCTATATAACCCGATTCGTGATCAGCATAACCTACCACATCTGTCACAGAATAATACTACACAAAATAGTAGAATGAAATCCATGTTATTTATAAAAGGAAATCGATGCTTGTTCCTTTGGCACTGTCACGTTACTTACATCAAAGAGGATCGAGTATTATAGAGAGTTACTGTCAAAGTAAAATGTGTAATCACAGTACATAGACTGCCATCTCTTGTCACAAGCTTAAAACTTTTGAACCTCAGTTTTGACAATTTGGCCCATATTCTTAGCTTGATATGTGTTAAAATGACAAATATTAATATTAAGTAAGTAAGTAAGTAAACTTTATTTGCGCCATCTAGCTGAGCGTACCCCAAAGGTGTAATGCCATCTAGGCCACCGGGCCTTTTTCTGTATGGTACTGAGATACGTTTTTTTCTTAGACTTTATCTGTCTATACGGAGTTATATATGTCTTAGCTTACATGAAAGTTCTTTGACAAACGTCAATAGTAGACGCTTTTAGTTTCCTTACCTTCGCATTTCGATCCCATCAAAATTTTATATTCAAATGGGTGCTAAATCTTTTGGAAAGGTAAGATATTTTTATATCAGACCTCGCTCCAGTAAATATTTATAATATTTCAATAGATTTCTTGGAATAACAATCCATACTAATATTATAAATGGGAAAGTGTGTGTGTATGTTTGTTTGTCCGTCTTTCACGACAAAACGGAGCGACGAATAGACGTGATTTTTTAAGTGGAGATAGGTGAAGGGATGGAGAGTGATATAGGCTACTTTTTCTGTCTTTCTAACGCGAGCAAAGCCGCTGGCAAAAGCTAGTTTTAACATATATTCTAAAAGTAAAGAATATTTAGAAAGTAGGTATGTAATAATCAGAGGTCGGCGGGGGTGAGCTTTTTTCCTACTAATTTGACATGTCTGACATCATATTAGCAGGGGCGGCTCACTCCGCGATTCTATCGCCGCGCTACAAGTACATGCGCCGGCCGCAAGTTCGCGGCCTAATCAGGGGTGGCGCGCGTTCTCACGGAACGCACGTTCGCAGTTTCTAATGTTACTATACGTCGCGGGTTCTTTTTTAAGGCTCATATGGGATGTCCGCGTGTGGAATGGCTAATAATGCTTAGTTAAAGATATCATGAATAAAAAAAATACCATAGGACATTTTTAAACAGATCTACTAAAAAAAGATTCAATAAGGCTTGTGATGTTGGAACTCAAACAAAAATATATAAATACTATATATATCTAGAAAGTACTCAAGACTTGAATATGATAGTATAACATTTTATCTGAGTGTTAATTCGTTTTACTACATAGGCAACCCTATCGCCGGGCGCCGCGCACGTGCGGCTCGTTTCTTTGTAAGAATTTTGTAGGCATTTAAAAAGGCGGCATGTCATGAACATCAAAGCAGTGGGCCTTCTGTACTTGTACTATTATATATTCTGTGATATTAGTATGAAAATAGCTCACCCTCACCCTCGCCGACCTCTGGTAATAATGCAGGTATATTTTTGTTAAGAAAGATATTTTTAAATACCAACACATCGTTCTGGTTACTTAATATACACTTTATCACAATATTTCATCAATGAACAATTACATCATTCATACTTATGTTTGCTAACAATTAAACGCATGGATTATATTTACATAATAACATTTAATAAGTAAGTACCTACCATAAAACCACCCAAATAAATTTTAAGGTAAACTGATCATTTCGTATATCCATACTAATATTATAAAAGGGAAAGTGTGTGTGTCTGTTTGTTTGTCCGGTTTTCACGGCCATACGAAGCGATGAAATGTCGTGATTTTTTAAGTGGAGATAGTTGAAGGGATGGATAGTGACATAGCCTACATTTTGTCTCTTTAAAACTCCGCACTTCCCTAGAAATTGGGAGGGGGGGGGGGGGAAATTTGTATGGCGCATTCAGAAATTTTCGAATTTAAACGCGAGCAAGGCCGCGGGCAACAGCTAGTTACGATATAAGTGTGAAAAGCAGGAAGTTCGTAACATGTGGCGATAAATAAAATACGACTTTGAAGTTTTGTCATGAAAAGAAATATATGTACTACTTTGCGCACATGTACTGAAATAGTACATTACATCAGAGGCCGGGAAAATGAGGATTTCCGGCCAAGTGGGTATATACCCGGATAGGGATACGAGGCCGGGAATCCGTTTTCACGCCGAGGCATGTATAGTGCTTTTCTCAAACATACAATGAAATAAAAAAAATGCTCTAAAGGACAATATTTTATAAAAAAAAGTTACTTTGCAGGCCTAGGCCTAAAAAATAATATGAAATCCCTTTACAGTCCTCTCGAGTTGTTGCGCCCAAAAAGCGATACTTCCCAGCCCATTTTAAGGAACGTAAAGACAATATTTCATTGCATGTTTGAGAAATAGCACATTACGATACAATTGCGGAAAATAGCAAGTTCAAAACGAGTGGCGATTAATTAAAACACGACCAAAGGCCAGTGAGAGCAAGTCAATCTCACCCAAGGCAATTTTCCACTTTTGCATTGCAGGCATTTCCACTATTTGTTCTAAGAACATGTCCAACGATGTGTAATCAAATACCTAATCTAATAACGTGGTACGAGCATGACTGTGATGTCTGTGATGCAGATAAATAAAACTCATCATGTGACACTAAAGAATACATAGGAATGAAAGTAAATAATAAATAAATAAATATAGGGGACACCTTAAACCGATCAACTTAGTCCCAAACTAAGCAAAGCTTGTACTATGGGTGCTAAGCGACGATATATATACTTAAATAGATAAATACGTACTAATATACATCGAAAACATCCATGACTCAGGAAAAATATCTGCGCCCATCACACAAATAAATGGAAGAAAGGAAAACCAAGGGAAAGTCGTTCAAACTCGTTCTGTTCCAGAGTTTTGTGGAACTATAAAGCATAGTTAATTTAGAATTGGTACGCGATGGGAGGAATTTAATTTTTAAATGAAATGAAAAAAGTAAACAATATTTTTTATTGCAGAATATAAAAGATCGTTTATTAATTTATAGCGTGTCTTATATATTTCAATCATTCAGTATGTTTATGCACAAAATTACGGACTTTTCTGAAAATAGTATTCATCATCCTCTGAACAAGATTTTCATCCATCTTTTTTGTCTGTTGATTCCGTGTGGACCGCAAGGAGTGGATATTTTGAATTATTTTGCCACTGTTATTTAATTGTCCTTTAAAGAAATAATGATTTGGGCAATAATTATTGCCTAGTAGTTTTCTGGAAATTCAACAATTTAGCAATCATTGACCCAGACCAAGGGGATTTTTCACGTATTTGTTCACAGTGCATTTTCGCCGGTCAACGTCCATCATCAATAACTTACAAACGCAAAAAGTTAGATCAACCAAATTTCTAATATAGAGTTATCAACGTATTAAAATTAAGATGTGATTATCAGTTTTTTTTAATTTTTAAATATATTTTTTTTATTCGTCGCTAAACGCGTGCCAATACTATGTTAACTATGCTTTATGTTAGATATAAGTTTGTCATTGTATTTTAATAACAATAAAATAATTAAAAAAAATGACGCTGTCAACGTCAGACGTGTTTTCGTAAATTCTCTCATATATTTTTTTACATTTTATGTTTACATGTTGCTATTTAATCTTATTTATGTGGAAAATATTGCCCCGGACATGATATGATGCCATCACGAAAATGGGCTTGAAGCTACAAGAGAAATAAGGAAAAAATAATAATAATAATAAGTGTTACTGAGACAGCTGTTATGATAGGTGAATAATGAGATAACGGACGTGAGATTTAATGTATGGAGGAAAAAACAAATGGCGACAAAAAAAACAGAAGTGAGGCGTGTCTTTTAAAAAACACGTATTTCTCTATGTCAACAGGATATTTTTTGTCTATGTTTCCATAGAGAAAATAAGCTATTTTGAAAAGACATTCGTCGATGGGGAAAGAGCAAGCGAATGATGAGCGAACTGTACAAATTTTCTTTGTTACACTTTTCCAAGTTTTTTTTTCTTGCATTAATTGAACTTTCTATGATAATTTTGTGTTAGTTTTGAACTATACTTGGGTGATTTTAGGTTAATTATTATTATTTACAATATTTTGCTTATTTATTAAAACCTTACCATTTTCAGGACGGAATGAACGAATGATTTAGGCCTTTTGTAATTAAATCTGTAAAGTATCATAAATATCATAATTAATAACATTTTGTACCAAGTAAACAACAATTTGCATAAAGAGCCTTGTTATTATTATAAGGGTTTACAATTTTCGACGGACTAGTTATTCGTTATAATCAATATAATAAACAAAAATAAGTCGACTCTTATAATATCAAATATTTACTATTTTGTAATAAACAACCTCCTAGGAGCCAAATTACGGGTTGTCAGTATTGTATAACGTTATTACTAGACGTCGTAGCTTTTCCAGCAATTTCTGCGCGGCATGGCAGAGATAAAGGAATTCATTAGATGTGTTTTCTGAGTAGATGATCAATTAAGGCTCATTTTACTGTTATTAATCTTAATCAACTATTCCATGCAGCTGGCTTCGCAGATATATATTTTCTTTAACGGGCATTTTCAGAATTTGGGACCCCCCAATTTAGCGTAAGTCGTTAGCAAAAAAAAACTCACTGTCAGTTTTGTGACGATAGTTAGTACGAAATTTCAATAAAAATATTGTTTTTGTGTTAATTACATAAACTTTAAGCTATAATCTATAGTCAGAATGTGAAAATAAATAAATTTTTAGACAGATTTTATGTTTAATTGTCACAAAACTGACAGCGAGTTAATTTTTGTTAATAACTCACGCTAATTGAAGGACCCGAATTCTGAAAATGCCCCGCGACAATGCTGCACCAGAATTGCTGGAAAAGCTACGATGTCTGGGTGCGTAGCCGAATGGCACTAACGCTCACGAAACGCTCACGAAACGAAACGCTAGTAGATATCTATCTCTATCGCTCTTGCGTATTGGCGCGACAGAGCCCGACTAACTGGCGCGGCGTTTCGTTTTCGTCTGGCGTCGGAGAAATGCCATTCGGCTACGGGGCCTGGTTATTACAAATGTTGACATTTTGAAATCCCCCTTTGTGAACGCCTGTTCCTATTTGTATAAAATGTCATGTCATGTCATGCGACCTCTTTTTGCCCTGCACGGGAACGATAAAATAGCAGGCCGTCCCTATCGCACTATTTGTAAGTGCGATAGGGACGGCCTGATATTTTATCGTCTATCGCGCGACCATGCTTCCCGTGCTGTAGTGGGTAAAATCTGGATTAAATTGACAATCGTTGACAAAAAATGCGAATCTAAACTTAATTTGTCTTAAAATAGTCAAGTGACTTATTGATTTAAACTAAAATTATTTCCAATAATAACTTTTAAAAATATAAAACACGATGATTAAGTCCCATTTCAGTTTTAAAAAGTTTAACTTTTTAGGGTTCCGTAGTAGACTAGGAACCCTTATAGTTCCGCCATGTCTGTCTGTCCGTCCGTCCGTCCGCGGATAATCTCAGTAACCGTTAGCACTAGAACGCTGAAATTTGGTACCAATATGTATATCAATCACGCCAACAAAGTGCAAAAATAAAAAATGGAAAAAAATGTTTTATTAGGGTACCCCCGCTACATGTAAACCCCCCCCTCTAACTTTTGAACCATATGGTTAAAAAATATAAAAAAAATCACAAAAGTAGAACTTTATAAAGACTTTCTAGGAAAATTGTTTTGAACTTGATAGGTTCAGTAGTTTTTGAGAAAAATAAGGAAAACTACGGAACCCTACACTGAGCGTTGCCCGACGCGCTCTTGGCCGGTTTTTTTACATTATAGGGGCAATCCTACAGACCACATAGGCGATGAAGGGATAACTTAATTGGGCTCAAAAATAAGTAAGTCACTGGCCATAATAGCGCTAAAGAGAAACTAATGGAAAAATAGACGAGAAATTTTGCCCAGCAGTAGGACACGGCGAATAATAATTGCTGCATGGAATTCTTATAGTTTTGTACAGAAACGCAAACTAATGTTGTAATTTTTTTCGTGAAATAAATCATCTAATCTACTTAATATAATCTACCCTGTTTGCTACTTTGTGACTAAAGAAACTTAAACTTCTTGCCTTTGACACTTCGCGCCAACAAATATGGCTTCTGGTCTGCATTAAATTCCACAAATGCTTCTGTATCAAAGATAAGTGAGGAATGGGGAAATATGTCGAACATGGGATCGCGTAACATATCAAATAATGTGTATTATCAGAATTTAATTATGCGGTTAACCCTCCATCCCCTATTACGTTTAAACAAACACGTTCGTATTTATCCCGCGAGCAATATTTATTTAGCGGGTGGGAGTTCAAAAACATTTCCATTATATTTAACCATTTTTAAGAGCCTTATGTCAATTATTTTTAACGAGTTATACTCACTAATGATTACGAGTAGACGATCAACGTGCTAAAACTTTGTAAACAGACATAAATATCTAAGTACTTATGTTGAGAGATTTTCGACGATATCTTGGAATGATTTTACGGAAAGTTTATCAGGTAAACACAATGCGAAGTTAATGGCTGTCGCGAATCCCGGGGAAAGTTAGCAACGTGCCAAAAGGCGTTGGAGAAGTGTCACCGGGAACATTGATTGAGCGACGAGCAGTGTAGCGAACTTTAGCACTAAGTGTGGGCGAGCATTGGCATCGGCCAGTAGTGTAAGGCCTGAGGGCACGCTCATATAGGCTACTTGACTCTTTTTCAAAGTATGTCTTATATTATTAATTACTGTCTAATTAAACGAAAAAAAAATAGTACCATATTTTATTACGACTTAAAAACCCGCAAAAAAAATTATTTAAAGTTTACTTTTACTTGATCAGGCAAAAACAACATCAGCCATATTAATCTATAGAATATCTATGACATGACGTCAGTATATTTAGAAAAAATATTTCACATTGTCACACCCGTCAACGACTATGAATTTTAATACAATAGAGGTTGCTTCTATGGAGATCAGATTGCTACCTCTAATTTCCATAGTTGATCTGAATTATGTGACGTCACTCCATTGGCCAACACCGTTTTCGGAGTCCATAATTTAAAAAAAACATACACACATGTTTAATTAAAAATACGCAGTCATCACGCACTTTTAATGTCCGCAAGCTATAAATATTGATTTCTTAAGTCAAATACTACAGAAAACAATAACTTGATGTGCTAAATTCGATACGAGTCTAGTAGCCTATTGCAGCGGGGCAGAGCGTACGGTGCATGTCAAACAATTGAAGCTTATATAAGTGTCCTGAGTCGCTCCGCTCTGAGCCTCCACTCAGGCCGTACATTTAAATAAATACACCTCTATTAGAAGTTTTGACTTGGGACTTAATCAAGTATATAAAATAGGAAATTCGAACAGCGTGGCAATAAAATAGAACAGGAAGATTGTTTTAAATCATACAAAATTTTATAGCTATGGCATAATGGCCTTAAAATTTTTGACATCGTTACGAGAAATGAGTTCATAACATAATCGAATTTTACCACACTATAGTAAGCGCAAAATGATGTGCTGCCGGTATTTCAAGGACAGCGTTGGCTTCGTGGTGTCGAAAGATTTCAAGAGTTTCAAGACCAAAACAATCCTCGAATAATCACTCACGCAATAAATGGACGCCCCCTTCCTATCAACGATTGTCACACTAGGCCCCAGTGAATTTTAATTTTCAACAATAGCGTCTTTTTTTGTCCACTTTTTTGTGATTTTTCTGGAATGTGATTATTTTGATTTATTTTATTTTATTTCTTCTCAGAACTATTAGTTTTGGCGTCTAGACAATGATATCACTTTACCCAATACAGCTAGGCATTATTCATAATGCCCGGGCATTACTTATACATAATGCCCTTATTAATCACTTAGTCCATAACATATATACCATTTTCCATATATTTTTGCATGTGGTAACACAATAAGTAAGTAACAAAAATGTGTAGAAATTCTGGCACACTTTTTTCCTATTGAGAAATAATAAGTGCTCGTGTTCTGAGTAGAACAGACTTAGGGCCGGTTGCATCAAACCGTCTGTCACCGTTAAATTGTATTCATTGTATGGGAAGTGGAAGTTCAATAGACATCTGCTGCGCGACGATGATGCGTCTGTCAAATGTGGTTGATGCTGGCCCTTAACACTAAAATATCAAAATAAACTGACAATTGTCGACTCAAGGAATATTCTCCATTGGTATGCAAGCAATACGAATAACTTCATCTTCCGGCTCTCTAGAGACGAACTGATATTTATTTCATCCATACGTGACCTACATTAATATCCTTAACATATCTAAAAAAAGACTGATGGGTATTTTCAGAAAAACGTGAACTATGACATTTTTTCCAATGTTAATTTATTTTTGTTCAGAATCAGAAGATTTTTACACGTTTTCAAATTAAAAAAAATAATTTTACTTATGCATGAAAAAATAAGGACCGTATTTTTGTTACTTGAGAGTACTTATTCATTGAGTTTTAAACCATTACATACAATGGATAAAAACCAGAATTTTATAATTTTTGCAAAACTAAATAAGAGGCTTGTTTTTCTAATAATGTTCTGTAAAATTACGGAATGTGACAATATTTACAATGGCATAAAAGTAATTTTATACAAAAATGTCGATTTTGTGACTTAAAAGTTTGATTTCATTACATTACATCTAAACAGGTAAAGCCCACCAGAAATATATGACCTCGCCATCTTGCGGAATTTCATTACAACTATTTTCTTCATACTATACTGAACCGTCATCCCACACATAAGTATAAAAGCGCCCTCTTTACAATAGGCTAAGTATATATATAGCCTATTGTCAAAGTGCCTCCTAGTCAAATCAGCTTTTTTAAAAAACTGTCAAAACGAATTTTAACGTCTTGATAATATGGAATGAATATGAAATCTAATTGAGTGACGTCACAGTCAACTGAGTTACTTTATATAATTATTTCTACCTGACTTATTAAAAATAAATTAGATTTAAAAATGACTTGTATCCATATTTTTCTTATAATTATCTGGTGCTTTATTTCATGCATGGTATAAAATATTTTGTTTTAAGTACAGTCAAGTTCCCTATAGGCTAGTTTTCCTATACTTAAAATAAAATAACGTATGTTATGCAGTGCACGAAATAAAGCACCACATAATTAAAAGAAAAATATGGACAGTCGTTATGTTTAAACAAAATTTATATTTAATAAGTCAAAGAGAAAAATATCAAGTACCTAACTGAATTGACCATGACGTCACTCCTCAGTATTTCATAGTAATTCCATATTAGCAAATCGTTTTGTACAGTTCTTAAAAAGGAGTTGATTTGACTAGTAGGAAACTAGCCTATACTCATATATTACTGGCCAGTCTTTACATATTCTCACAAGTCTTCAAACTTCATATCTTACACCAATCACTCTTATTATTCGGATAAAAAATAAACTAGCTATGTACAAATAACATTCAACAATGACAATCAGAATTATAACAGCATGGGGTATTATCGGATCCCAAATATATTAAAAGTAAATCCTGACTAGCCGGCGTATTATGCTTCCAATTTTATCACTTATCCACGTGGATAAAGCATCCGTCACGCTTTAGCAAGTATGTCAGTGTGAGAGTGACAGATGTCTTATCCACGTGGATAAGTGATAAAATTGCTGCAGCATTATTACTTATCCATGCCCGGATATTAGACATTTTATCACTTATCCACGTGGATAAAGCATCTGTCACTTTTTCGCAAGTATGTCGGTGAGAGAGTGACAGATGTCTTATCCATGTCGATAAGTGATAAAATTGGAAGCATGATAGCCCCGCAGATATATATAACAACGCGCCATGTTGCGGAATTTTATTATAACTATTTTCTTCATACTATACTGGACTGTATGCGGTCAACAGTTATATATTTCTGGTCAAGTTTTATATCAAATGCTGGCATAACAATTGCAATAAAATATCTTTAAGGATAATTGACGATATAAAATACAATTGCCAAACAATTAATTGGAAATTTTGAGTTATGGTTTTATAAGAAAGTACCAGGGGGCCGATTTTTGAGTCTCACGGCGTTCGAATTCAGAAAATTGTCACTGAATATAATAGGCAATTCACCGTTTTCAACCGGTATTTTAGTGACAGTGAGACTCAAAAATCGGTCCCCAGATGGCTAAGCTAACTTGAGAATTGCTTTTGTAACTAATGATTCTTACGTAAATAAATTTTGTATTAACATTATTTTTCGATTATTATTGTATAGATGTCGGCAGCCGATTGTAAGATCCGGCAAATCGATTATGCAGTGAGAGATGTTACCTACAAACACCAACTACCCAGACACTATATTAGTCTGGTACAAGGCCAAGAGTATTATAGAGTTACTGTCGAAGTAAAATGTGTAATCACAGTGCATAGACTGCTATCTCTCGATACAGGCTTAAAACTTTTGAACCTCAGTTTTGACAATTTGGCCCATATTTTTAGCTTGATATGTTTTAAAATGTCAAATATTAATATTAGCGTCATCTAGCTGAGCGTACCCCAAAGGTGTAATGGCATCTAGGCTACCGTACCTTTTTCTGTATGGTACTGAGGTACGTTTGTTTTAGACTTTATCTGTCTATACGGAGTTATATATCGTCACTACTTTTAAAAAAGCTTGTATCTTCGTCTGTCAATGAAAAGAAGATTGTAGTAAGTATGTATGGAATGCATATAGACTTACTGCGTTTTAACTTTGAGGAACAGCGTGAGATACGAGATTTTTTCAAAGTAGTGACGATATCTCTTTGGTACAAGGCTTGAGTGCACGCTGATATTGGGCGTGCAGCGGGCCGGAGCGTTCGGCGTTCTCAAACAATTGAAGCTCATTCAAGTATCCCGAGTACGTAGCCAAATGCCCAAACGCTCACGACAGAGGGCTTCGTCAACAGGACGATTTCACGTTTCACGATATGCCTAGGCATATTATACTAGTGATTTCACGATCTGCCGTATTTTACTATCAGCCGCCGATAAGAAACCATGATGTTTATTGAACCGCCAATACAAAGATCAAAGACAGATGAACATACATCGGGGTTTTGGAGCGGGAAAGTTTTGAGATAGAGTAAAGATAAACAGATATGTTAGTCTAAGAAAATATCATATTATGCCTAATGAATAATTACTTCTCTGCGAGTTGTATACAATCTGTGACAAAGTTTTATTTTAATTTCCGTAAAAATCTTATAACTTTTAAGCAGAGATCGGACGGATTTGCGACATTCTTAGTGACTTACGTCATTTTAATGACTTTGAGTATGAGATGACGCACAAAAATCCGATCTCTGCTTATAAGATAACAATAAAAATAACTTTAATTAATTACCTGCTGTAAATTTAATAGTTGACACGATTTTCAGAATAAACTATGAAGCATTTTCTTATTTATAAATAAATAGACTTAACTGAAGAGGTTGATAATGAATGGCCATCATAAAATATGTGAAATGTGAATGTAAAATGTATGTGACATATAATATGAACTATTATGAATAAATATATGAATATGAATATGAATATGAATATGTACCTATATGTATGATTAATCTTTATTTGTTTTTCAATCAATTATTCATTCGGTAGAAACCTGCTAGAGTACGATCTGTTTTTAAGTAAATACCTACTCTTTGGCTAATGTCAAACGTTCCCGCTCCGAAAACCCCGATGTATGCAGATGAAGCACTCTAGGAGAAACTGGAAATATTCCCAAGTGGCTTTGGATTTTCAGTGAAATGTTTTAACATTTGGTACTCTTAGGTTGTGTTTTTTATTCAAACGTGAATAACGTGATGTATTTCGTTGAACTGAACTAGGTATTTTCTTTAAAGCAGAATCTAAGTTTAAGAACTTCTAAAGTTTTCTCCGTTTTAGAAATGTTATAAAATAAATAATGTATCGGGAATCGGGATAGCCGATGCTATGAAAAATTGCTTGAATAATATGATTTTTAAATTAAAGTAAGAACGACAAAGAACTATTGTATATATAGGCCTTCATTTTAAACTTGTAATGTAACTTTATTTACAACTCTTGAAAAAGATCCTCGGAAATGGATCGAAACATGTCGAACGGTATATCGGCTTAACATGTGAGTAATCCGCTTAAAATATTTTTTAAACATCTCACGGGAGTTTTATAGTTATAAGTGTAATGTAACTTTATATAAGGTACAGCGGGGCAAATCGTAACTGGCCCATTTTTTCCATGTTTTACAATGTTTGCATTATTAAATAAAGTGTCCACCGGTTATATATGGTAGACGTGTTCAGTGGATACACGTAGAACTCAACATCATAATGTAATAATGGAAAAAATAGATTAGTTACAATTGCCCTCCAGTCGAGATTTGCCCCGCTGTACCTTACCTAATAACTTTTCACTTCTCAACATATTTGTTTATGACTAGTTTATTCGTAAGCGATGAGTATTGTAAAATATAACACAATTCATTTGTATAGTTTGGTAACTAAATGTATTTATTTCGAAAGCAGTCAATTACAAAAACTACGTGACTCAATAATATCGAAAAATATGGCAAAATGCTCACAAATATTGGGATACGCCTCTACCCCCAAAGCGTTAAGATGGCGACTATATACCACACTATACATAAAATTCAATGTTTCTTATAGTTGTAGTCAATGTAGAACTTATAGTTCTGATTTAGATACACTTGTTTCTGTCTTCTGGATAAGTTTTCGATGCTCGAGTTCGAGATTTAGATACGTCCTGCTATGTATCTCTTTTTCTGTCTTCTGGATTTAACTATAACCAATTCTTTTTTTGATTGACAGTTTATCGCTTCTCCACTCATCTTTTTATTGACAAGATCCATATAAGAAAGATGCATATCTTTCAAGTATTTTTCAAACATACTTATATACTCAAACGCAATGTAGTAAGATTAACTATAATATTGTCGGTGATTTCTTACAACTTATTTTTTCTTCGATCTTTGTATTAACGCTTTTAAAACAAATAATTCGCATTAACACTCAAAATATTATAACAAGTTTAACATAAGCAAATTATCTCTGCTAACTACTTACGAGTTACAATAATAAAAGGTTTTCCACATTACTAAACTCATTATTGTCTAACATAATACTAACCCTTCCAGGGACCCAATTTTTTCATCAAACAGCTCGAGTGTATTCACATTTTAAAATCCGTTTTGATTTTGATATTGATATGATAAAACATTCACTTAGTCGCGCACGAAAGTGTCTAAATTTCTAGCGTTAAGTACAAGCGTATCAAATATCATATCAATACTAAATCAAGATTACGAACATAAATTCCTCGGCCACCGTTCCCCCTAAAGCCAGTCCATAGCTTTAGAGGGGCGTTTCTCAAGTCAGGCCCCCGATGTTACAGTTCACTTGGTACATATAAGTCGCCAGTTCTTCGCCCGTGAGCTCATCGTCGACTTCTCGAAGGGAAGAATTGGAGATGCTCCGAGGAGACCCGACGGAGTCTGAAGGGTCCCGAAGCCAGGGGCGACCCCAGTGCCCGTTGCCACTCGGGATCTCGTTTACGACTGTGAGCTCCCTTCCGTTGA
This sequence comes from Leguminivora glycinivorella, assembly GCF_023078275.1. Lineage (NCBI taxonomy): Eukaryota > Metazoa > Arthropoda > Insecta > Lepidoptera > Tortricidae > Leguminivora > Leguminivora glycinivorella. The sequence goes on from NC_062971.1 coordinate 36,058,416, forward strand.
AACACTGCAACAAAATTATGAGTTAGTTTTATGTGGGTAACTTGGTTGACCCAAAACCTGAAGTACCGTATGGTTATGGTGTCAGCACAAGAGTCAGATCTAATAAAGTCAACCACAATGTCGTTGGCCCGTTGTGTCTTTTATTTTATTCATACGTATCGTAATGGATCAGGGAAGTGACGATCCGAATCTGAATATTGCTGCAGCAGCTGTCAAATAAAAAACTAATAGGATTTTAGATATGGATACCTATAAATGGATAACGCTGTCTCATTCATTCAGCGAAAGTGCGACATCACATCAGTGAATCAAGTGCATAAAAAATTAAGTGGACAATAGCGTAACATTTCAATATAAATCATCGCCACGTTTCAACTAGGATTCGCCAGATTTGCGACTTCTCATCTCCTTTACTTCGAAGTCAATGAATATGAGTCTCAGAGGAATGGAGTAATAATTTGTTATTTGTGTCTGCTCTTATTAGTGTCGCGCCCGAAATATGCGATGCCAAGTGGGTCATACACCGAATTAGGACTCTATTGGTTGTCTGTATCTAACGTAAACAATATTTGGTAACTATAACTATAAATAACTACAATCTTACTATAGCCTACAAAACCCACCATACGAAAATTTTGATCCTAGTTGCATTTTAAATTCAGTTGATTTTCATTTGTTCGAAAAATTTTAGAGACAAAAGAAATGCTACTTTATTTATTCGAATGAAAGTTAAATTTCCATTGAAGGGCATTTTCAGAATTTGGGACCCCCTAATTAGCGTAAGTTGTTAAAAAAAATAACTCTTTGCCAGTTTTGTGACGACAATTAAGCGTAAAATCTGTCTAAAAATTTACTATTTTCACATTCTGAATGTAGATTATAGCTTAAAGTTTAATTAATACAAAAACAATATTTTTATAGAAAGAGGATAGGATAGGCTTAGAAAGTCCAAGATTCTTATTCCATACACTTTTTTATGGCGACCCATCTGACATAGCGCGTAGTGATTATTTGTGTGATGAGATATTCGTTCCTGAGTCATGGATGTTTTCTATGTCAAATAAGATTAGGTACAGTACATGTATTGTCGTTGTCTGAGTACCCACAACAAAAGCTTTCTTGAGCTTAGCTTGGGATTCGGTCAGTCTGTGTGAGAATGCCCTACAATACAGTAGTTATTTATTAATTTAAGGCTCGATAGAAAATGACTCCAAAGTTACCTCTTCTCTTAACAATAAATCGTTCCCATGGCTATGATAAGAACTTTTTTGACTTGTTTTTTACTTCAATATATAGGTAATAAGATTATCTAGACGAATCTGATGAGTTTGAGCCGGTAGCGTCATTAAAATAATATAATATTTACCAAATACTACCAAATCCGCAAAGGAAAGATGGAACAACTGTGAACCCAATTTTAAGACCTGTTAAGGGTTCCGTAGTTTTCCTTATTTTTCTCAAAAACTACTGAACCTATCAAGTTAAAAACAATTTTCCTAGAAAGTCTTTATAAAGTTCTACTTTTGTGATTTTTTTCATATTTTTTAAACATACGGTTCAAAAGTTAGAGGGGGGGGCGCACTTTTTTTTCCTTTAGGAGCGATTATTTCCGAAAATACTAATATTATCAAAAAATCATCTTAGTAAACCCTTATTCATTTTTAAATACCTATCCAACAATATATCACACGTTGGGGTTGGAATGAAAAAATATATCAGCCCCCACTTTACATGTAGGGGGGGTACCCTAATAAAACATTTTTTTCCATTTTTTATTTTTGCACTTTGTCGGCGTGATTGAAATACATATTGGTACCAAATTTCAGCTTTCTAGTGCTAACGGTTACTGAGATTATCCGCGGACGGACGGACGGACGGACGGACAGACAGACATGGCGAAACTATAAGGGTTCCTAGTTGACTACGGAACCCTAAAAATTATGTGTATCGACTAATAGATGTATCGCTGTAATATTTTAATCGGTGATCACGATCTTATTTATTTTTTCTAACTCAGTATTGATGTACATAATTGATTGCACTCACGATGAAATCAATAAGGTGAAAGTGACATGCATAATACATATTATACTTAAACCTGTTTTTTATCATTATTTTAATTTAGAGATAGACTAATCCTGTTTTTGCAAAAAAAAATTTTTTTTGAAAATTGTTTTGAAATTGAAAACATTTTCGATGGCACTTATGGCCTCTTCAGTCGCGCGGCGGCGCTTTCAGAGGATGGACCTGTGTCAGTTTTCTCCGCGTGGTCACGTGTCATTGAAACAATGGGGAACAAAGCTTTGAGGAGGCAGAACAAATAATTGCGTGCTAGAAAACAAATAAATAAAGAAAATTCTAATCAAAGCCCGTGAAAAGGTAAGAAAATGATAATTTATATATACACGTAAGTATTTCATTTTCATATGATGTTATCAAGTGACATTTACGATATCTAAACATCATAGATTTTAGAAACCCCTAGATGACGCGTCTGTGACGTCATTACAGGACAACTTTTCCACTTAGAAAATATATGACTGATGTCCAGCTAGTGAACAAACTTACGCAAAATTTTCATAAAAATATTGAATTGTTCGAAAGAAAAGGCGGCGGTAGGTACAGTACTGATTGAAGATCAGGTACGGTAGGTATTTCTGTCTTTCAAAATTTGGTACATATAAGGTTAATTAGATCGTGCTACCCTCCGTCTATATTTTTTCTGTGTCTATGCCAAACATGTGGCCAGCCTGACAGAAATTTTGTTTGACAACTATCGCCATTTTTCCACAATAGTTAAAAGATTTCAGTATTTTAACTTCTCAATAAATTTTGATGAAAGTCCATAATCATGCATTGATAAAGCTGGACAATTTTTAGGGTTCCGTACCTCAAAGAGGAAAACCGGAACCCTTATAGGATCACTCGCGTGTCTGTCTGTCCCTCTGTCACAGCCGATTTCTCCGAAACTACTGGACCGATTTACTTGAAATTTGGCACACGTATGTAAACCTGTGGCCAAAAGACGGACATGTAATTTAATTAAATGAAATTAAATGAAATTTAATCATAGGGGGCACTTTTGGGGGGTAAAATTGAAAATTAAAAATCAAAGTTATTAGAACTATATTGTGCTACATATCAAATGAAAGAGCATTTTATAAGCATCTCAAATATATCTTTTTTATAGTTATTATTTTGGTAATTTAGAAGTTATTTAAGAAAACAAGCAAAAAATTACCATTCCCCCCCCCCCTTATCTCCGAAACTACTTAGCGTAAAATTTAAAAAAAAATACACGAGATAGCCCTCTACCTGTAGATTACAGGAAATCCTATTAGAAATCTACAGTCAAGCGTAAGTCGGCCTTAAGAGAAAAAAACTCAAATTGAGATTTTCACTCACTGCCGCTGCAAGTACTTACTAAATGTTTTGAAATTTTGTGAGCGCCATGGACAGGTAGAAAGAAATTCATTTCTGTTTAGAAATTGTTAAAAATTTTAATCATTTGCCAAAATGACTTAAGTTCATAGTTTTCATACTTTAGATTTTATTCATATCTTAATATAAATAGCACAGATTTCATCAGTGACTGGCTGAGTGACTTCATCATGTTTGAAGTTGTAGGTTCATAAACAACAAGAATAAAATTCGAAACTTTGGCATATATACAGCTTAAAGGCTTTCAATATGAAAAAGAAAAAGCGTTATTTATTCACGACTGACAAATTTTATGTGTCTTTTTAAACAACAGTGACATGACATAATATCTTTTTACATAAAGTCTATGGTCAAAGAAGCTGATGGTTACTGTGTTCTGTTAACAATAGGTTTATAAGAAAAAACTTCTACATAAAGTGGAAAACACGCCGAGATGTTAATCTTTCCCCTCCTGCCGCCTCCCCATTTTTATGTTCCCATTTTCAGTTTTTTTATATATTCAGGAAAACCGTAAAAGCTACGGTTATGATGTTTAGGAGAAGTAGGTATATTTCCATAACAAAGTATTTATTCAAGGTAAGGTATTTGTCCCAATAGTAAAAGTTGTTCATGCTAGTACATCAGATATGACGAGTATTATTAGTCTTCTGGCTACGAAATACACAACTTTTTCTTTAATGCATGTGTATATTAATTAAGATAAAAGAAAACTTTATACGTCAAATTTTTAACCCCCGACGCAAAAACGACGGGGTGTTATAAGTTTCACTTGTCTGTCTGTCTGTCTGTTTGTCTGTCTGTCTGTCTGTGTGTGTCTGTCTGTGGCATCGTAGCTCCCGAACGGATGAACCGATTTCGATATAGTTTTTTTGTTTGAAAGCTGAGTTAGTCGTGAGTGTTCTTAGCCATGTTTTATGAAAATCGGTCCACTATGTCTTTTTCAAAATTTTAATTTTACATTATTTAACAAGAACAATATTAATAAAAATAGTTAACAAAAGTAAAAATCATAAACATGCACCAACGCCTGATTGAACTCGGTCTCAGATCCGGTCCGAAATTGCTAAATTAATGTGTTTGTTCATTCGAACGAAACAAGAAATACTGCTTGTGGCAGGTATATGGAATCCAAATAAAAACAACACGGCTCACGTTCAATTTTAACGCACACTACTATATACAGTTAAGCGTATAATACATACATACATACATACAATCACGCCTGTATCCCATAAAGGGGTAGACAGAACACATGAAACTACTAAAGCAGTGCCACTCTTGGCAAATAAGGGGTTGAAAGAAAACGAAACTGTGACATTGCAGTGACAGGTTGCCAGCCTCTCGCCTACGCCACAATTTAACCCATATCCCATAGTCGCCAATAATAATGTTAAGCGTATAATAATGGGTAATATCGTCACTACCTACTTGAAAAAAAAAACTCGTATCTTCTTTTGTCAAATGTAGTAACCTCCTAGCACACAGTAGCTCGTGTAGGTGAACGCGTACTATGCTTGTATGAGTGAAATATGACAGGTCGACTGTTCGCCTTTTTGACCGGCGGTAATTGTGAAGTAACCGAGAGGGGGTGGGCGGCACTTTCAGCGGGGAGCGGGAGTGGCCATACTGTACTATAGAACTCTTTATTATACTGTAACAATTGTGTAGGTATGTAGGTGCATATAGAGTTACTGTATTTCAACTTTGAGTAGCAGTAGAGATTCTTTCAAAGTAGTGATTATATTGCAAGCTCTAGTCTTTAAATCTCCCCGGCAAACCGTAGCGATTTAACTTACTCTCGTTTGCAATATTTGAAGTATAGCTACAAACCTACATGTACACCCTGTTTTTATTGAATTCCGTTAACTTTAAGGGAAGGTTCTTTAGATCAAATACATTCTTAACTCTTACGGTTATCGAGTTATTAAAAAAATAAAGATAATTACTGAACACGTGTGCACACCTGCATGCCTTTTGACATGTGCCGTCAATCACTTGACACTAACTTGAATGTTATTCTTAAGGGTCTCTCACACTAACAAATTCATATCTCTCACGCTATCATTTTTTTTTCTTGCGAATTTAACTAAAAGGAAACAAAAAAAAACACGGTGTATATAATGAGGCCTTTTTTCCCACAAGTTTGAGATATCTTCCGATCCATTAAGTTTCAGTAAATTTTTAAGCACACTTGTGTAAGTTTGGGCTCTTGACTTGACCTTTTTCCTTAATTTCGCCGATTTGATCCAAAAAACTTTTTCGTAATGTTCGTCTCCGTAACTCATAAGTTTTGTATTATATTAGATTTCTATTTGAAGTACACATAGGTATAAGTGGTATAACTGTATGTAAAACTATAGAAATCGTTCGACTGTTTATATGTACTTTTTGCTTTTGTCAGCTTAATCCATACCTACTAATGTTATAAATGGGAAAGTGTGTGTCTGTTTGTTTATCCGTATTTCACGGCAAAACTAAGCAACGAATTGACGTGATTTTTTTTAATGGAGATAGTTGAAGGAATGGAGAGTGACATCAGGCTATTTTTTGTCTCTTTCCAACCCCCTACTTCCCTAAAATGGAGGGGGGAGTTTGTATGGAGCATGCGCAAGTTTCAAATTTAATGCGAGTGAAGCCGCGGGCAAAAGCTATTTCATTATACCTAAACGTAAGAAAAGAAGATTGTTTACTTCGAATTCTAAATGAGAAAGTACGAATTTGCAGAATAAACCTACTAAAGTACTGTTTTAATTTTAGTGTAGGTACCTACATTAAATAATCATTTAATTGGGCCATTTTTTTCAAAGTTGTCCACCCCACTTTTTTTGTAACATGGGTATTTTTTACGCGATTAATACTCAGAATCGCGAGCTCTTTCGATCCTGATAGCAGAAAAAAAATGTCCCAAGATTTCCATACATTTTTTCGAACCTTCCATTCCGTTACCGCCATACAAAATGTATGAAAAAATGGTAACGGAATGGGAAAAAAACCTTGGGACACTTTTTTTTCTTCTATTAGAATCGAAAGAGCTCACGATTATGAGTGGAAACCACATAAAAAATTCCAAATTCAAAAAAAAAGTGGGGTGGACAACTTTGAAAAAAATGGCCCAATTACATGGGTGATACGCAGATACGAGTAAGTTTCATATACTTAGGAGAAAGAAAGAATGAAAGGAATCATATTTATTTAACATCCTAAACATTATATGTACATCCATACTAATATTATAAACGGGAAAGTGTGTGTGTCTGTTTGTTTGTCCGTCTTTCACGGCAAAACGGAGCGACGAATAAACGCGATTTTTTAAGTCGAGATCTTTGAAGGGATGGAGAGTGACATAGGCTACTTTTTGTCTCTTTCTAACGCGAGCGAAGCCGCTGGCAAAAGCTAGTTGAAAATAAAGCATGTAAATATAAAAAAAGATCGCTAAAATAGAAAATAGGACGCTAATAAACAAGAAGGGTTCTTATTTATGCCGTCGGCCAGGCATTAGCTAATAAACTAAATATATGCTGACTGCAAATAAAATCGCTCATAAATCCAAAAATAAGGCCCGTAGGCCTCCGCTATAAATTATTTCTCCAATCCAAGCCTAATAGTCTACATCGGGAAATATTCAGGATCCTCTGACGTAAAATATTACTTTGAGGTTTTCGGGTTTCCCGGTTTGCGAACACAGAGTTGGGGAATAGACGACGCAAGCTTTTAGGCTGGTTTTTATCCCCGACGCAAAAACGACGGGGTGTTATAAGTTTGACGTATCTGTCTGTCCGTTTGTCTGTCTGTCTGTCTGTCTATCTGTCTATCTGTCTGTCTGTCTGTCTGTCTGTCTGTGTGTGTGTCTGTCTGTGGCATCGTAGCTCTCCAACGGATGAACCGATTTAGATTTAGTTTTTTTGTCGGAAACTGAGTTAGTCGGGAGTGTTCTTAGCTTTCATGAAAATCGGTCCACTATGTCGCAGGTTATAGTGTCACTCGGACCGACCGCGCGGAGCGGTCAAATTACATACAGTATGTAAACTAACGAAAACCATTTACTGTAACCCGTAAATGTCCAGATGATACTGAGAAACTTTTACTATGGGATCAACCCCGAAATCACGAAAATATCTTCTGACAGTTTCATAGGTAGTTTTATTTTATAGTAAGTATTTCCTATGGGAGAGTAAATTTTTATTTCGCGTTTTGGGTGTTGGTCCCATAGTAAAAGTTTCTCAGTATCACCTGGACATTTACGGGTTACAGTAAATGGTTTTCGTTAGTTTACATACTGTATAGGTACATATGAAGTTGATGTTGTTGTCCGCACGGACCCGTTCGCTTTACTCTAAAACGCTCCCTGACTTTATCTGTCTAAACAAATTTATTTGTTGATATGATGTAAATATGCAATACTTGTTTTTCATAAATTATGTTTATACAGGGTGTATTTTTGATATTAGGTACCTCAAACTTTAACCAGACCAAGGTTTTAGTGCTCAGAACCCATATAACAAATATTTATAAGTTTGGTCCTAACTACCAGAGCGTAAACACAAAATAAAAATTCTGAAAAACCCCCGACATAGTTGACCGATTTTTATGAAACATGGCTAAGAATACTCTCGACTAATTCAGCTTTCAAACAAAAAAAAAACCGGCCAAGTGCGAGTCGGACTCGCGCACCGAGGGTTCCGTACAAAATTAAAAATTTATGGTTTTCGTAATTTTTCCTTTATCTATGCTATAAGACGTTGCTTCGTACCAAATTTCAAGATTCTGAGTTCACGGGAAGCACCCTGTAGGTTTTGATTCCCTTGCAAGTGTCGAAAATTTGCGGCATAAACGGCTGTATCTTTTGATTGCGTTGGCTTAGAAGTTTGATTTTTTCACAGCTTCAAGGGACAGTAGACCTGAGTAATTGATATACATTTCAGCTTCATACCTCCACGCGTTCCTGAGAAAAAGGGTCTTGACAGACGGACGGACGGACGGACAGACGGACAACAAAGTGATCCTATAAGGGTTCCGTTTTTTCCTTTTGAGGTACGGAACCCTAAAAACTAAATCAATATCGGTTCATCCGTTCGGGAACTACGATGCCACAGACACACACACACACAAATAGACAGACAAGACAAACAGACAAACAGACAGACAGACACGTCAAAATTGTAATACCCTGTCGTATTTGCGTCGGGGGTTAAAAAAATATTGAGCAACAATGTATTGAGTATTTGACATCTCGAAAACGCGCTCTAATTGACAGTTCATTATGTCAAGTCAGCTAACAATAAAATTTTGAAAAAACCCCCGACCGCGACATAGTGGACCGATTTTCATAAAACATGGCTAAGAACACTCCCGACTAACTCAGCTTTCAAACAAAAAAAAAACTAAATCGAAATCGGTTCATCCGTTCGGGAGCTACGATGCCACAGAGAGACACACACACAGACAGACAGACAAACAGACAAACAGACAGACACGTCAAACTTATAACACCCCGTCGTTTTTGCGTCGGGGGTTAAAAATAGCACACTTGGGCATTTTCAGAAATTGGGTCCCAAAATTAGTGACAGTTGTTAACAAAAATTAACTCGATGTCAGTTATGTGACGACAATTAAGAATATAATTGGTCTAAAAACAAACTTTTTACATGTTCTAAATGTACATTATTGCTTATAGTTTATGTAATTAACACAAAAGCAACATTTTCATTGAAATGTCATGCTTGTCGTCACAAAACTGATAGTTTGTTAACAATTTTCACTAATTTTGGGTTCCAATTTTTGAAAATGCCCTCTTTTACTTATTTAGTAGTTTATTACCAGATATCAAAACATCGCATAGGCACATCTCGGACACTGACGATCAAATATATGAAAGAGGCGCGTTCCTAGCACACATTCTAAGCTCGTGTAGGTGAACGCGTACTATGCTTGTATGAGTGAGATATGACAGTTCAACAGCTCGCGATTTTGACAGGCGGTAACTGTGTGGTAACCGAGAGGGGGTGGGTGGCACTTTTAGCGGGGAGCGGTAGTGGCCATACTGTACAATAGTACCTACTCTTTATTATACTGTGGCATAGGCTCACATTATTGTCATTCTTCGATCATTTCATACCGGTAATAAACGTGGCTGAAATGATTACAATCATTTCCCATTATTATAATGACACAAAAGATCAGTTTTACGATTATCTACAGATCTACACCGTTACAACTTCTTGCTTAATGCCTTACGTGATTGTATTAAGGGCCTTATCAGACTGGCGATTTGCGAGCGAGTTGAAAGCGGATCTAATATTATAGAGAGTTACTGTCAAAGTAAAATGTGTAATCACAGTGCATATACTGCCATCTCTCGACACAGGCTTCAAACTTTGAACTCAGTTTTGACAATTTGGCCCATATTTTTTTCTAGACCTCCGGAACGAAAATCGCACGCAACAATTACCGCACTATCAGCGCTATCCATCGCATTATCTTTGATATTAGGAAATCTAGATTTTGTCATTCGTTTGTAAAGGGCTAATAATTCTAATAAAGCCTTTATGTCGGATAACGCATTATGGATGAGTGGACAACCGGATAAACGAAATGCGGTGTTTCTGCGGCTTTTGCTCGTAATTCCACTCATTTAGAAACGGAAATTTAGAACTCAAAAACCGGCCAAGGGCGTGTCGGGCCACGCTCAGTGTAGGGTTCCGTAGTTTTCCGTATTTTTCTCAAAAACTACTGAACCTATCAAGTTCAAAACAATTTTCCTAGAAAGTCTTTATAAAGTTCTACTTTTGTGATTTTTTTCATATTTTTTAAACATATGGTTCAAAAGTTAGAGGGGGGGGGGGGACGCACTTTTTTTCCTTTAGGAGCGATTATTTCCGAAAATATAAATATTATCAAAAAACTATCTTAGCAAACCCTTATTCATTTTTAAATACCTATCCAACAATATATCACACGTTAGGGTTGGAATGAAAAAAAAATTCATCTCCCACTTTACATGTAGGGGGGGTACCCTAATAAAACATTTTTTTCCATTTTTTATTTTTGCACTTTGTCGGCGTGATTCATCTACATATTGGTACCAAATTTCAGCTTTCTAGTGCTAACGGTTACTGAGATTATCCGCGGACGGACGGACGGACGGACGGACGGACGGACAGACAGACATGGCGAAACTATAAGGGTTCCTAGTTGACTACGGAACCCTAAAAATGGCTCAAGCGTTTCTGTGCTAAAGAAATTTGTAAAAATTTCATTAACCCTTAAATGCATGAATTTTTCTTTTAACGAGATATGAATATATGTGTTAGACAATGGTTTCCTGACTCTGGGAAAAAAAAAATTAAGATCGATTTTTATACTAAATCAGTGTTAGAAGTTAAATAGGCCAAATCTTATTTATATAAATATATCGTTATTAGTAAGTTTTATTTAAAAAAATGACTACTATTAAAAAGGTACACTATTTGAGAAACCCCTATGATAAAATGTTTAAACATAAACTAATTACTAACTTCGAAAAAATCAGCCTAAATCACATACTAAAAATCGCCATCTTCCTGTTTTTTACACTTTTCCGCCATTTCATCTTAATTCTTAAATAATAAATAGTAAATCATTATATTATTTAATTGTTTATTAAATAGTAATAAATAATGAATAATAATTAAGCAATAAATGTGATTGTAGATAGCTATATATCGAGCCACGGGCCATCAAATATATGATGCATATATACATCACCATGCATTTAAGGGTTAAATAATTATTTTTTAATAAGCGCTGGTGGCCTAGAACGGTAAGAGCGTGCGACTTTCAATCCGGAGCTCGTGGGTTCGAACCCCGGCTTGTACCAATGAGTTTTTCGGAACTTATGTACGAAATGTAATTTGATATTTGCCAGTCGCTTTTCGGTGAAGTAAAACATCGTGAGGAATCCGGACTAATTCCAATAAGGCCTAGTTACCCTTTGGGTGGGAAGGTCAGATGGCAGTCGCTTTCGTAAAAACTAGTGCCTATCAAATCTTGGGATTAGTTGTCACAGCGGATCTCAGGCTCCCATGAGCCGTGGCAAAATGCCGGGATAACGCAAGGATGATGATGATGATTAAATAACTATTTTTTTCACCAGTACCTATCGTAATAGGTACAAGTGGTTAGGACACAATGTTATCTACTTTTCAATTTTTTTTGGGTTGAATCAAAATACGTTACAGGATATCGTACCTACCTAAACAGCATGGATAGTTATAATAATATAGGCTAGTTTTCTATACTTAAAATAAAATATTTTATGCAGTGCACGAAATAAATCACCACATAATTAGAAGAAAAATATGGACAGATATTTAAACAAAATTTATATTTAATAAGTCAAAGAGAAAGATATCATTTCGGTCAAATAAGTTGATTATCATACGAAGTTATCATTAGCGTCATGACGACGCGACGTTCCAAATAAACGCATTTACGCACTGTAAAATGCACTAAGTTTTGGTTAAATGCACTAAAGTCACGAAGTACTTAAATAGATTGATCAATATTCAATGAAGGTGTGATATCTATTGTCCAACCAGTAAGTACAATACTGTGTCTGAGGTAAGTTACATGCCTGAGTGCAGGTGTGTTGAAATGTGAAACTAATAATGAAATGTTTTACGCACTGACAAGTTCACAAATAAGATGATAATACAATCTGATCATTTATCTATGTATTGTACATTAAGTCCAGTAAAGAAATGCCTAATAAAAATGCTCATTTTGAAGCTGGTTTATATCAGTTTGCGGTGTGTTGATTGCCATGGGGTGTGATTTCTGTCAAACTTGCACTTTTATTACATCAAGTGCATGCACAACATGCATTATCAGTATTATAATACCACACTGGACTTATGGTTTGGCCGTGGTTTCTTGTGTTTATTTTCCAGATCAGAAATGATTGCTTTGACTCCTAGGAATGGAGATCAAGTATCAGAGAAATGTTCATGTATTGTGGAACAAAATTTTGGATGAAACAAACAACATAAATATGGACATTATAGCCATCCCTTTCTAATGTGATATGGGTCTGCAAAGTAACATAGCGGTATGTATATAATATATTGATGCCAAAACAGGTAATACTGTGAGATAATTATTATGTTTTTAATTGAGAAATAATAATTATTTATATATTTTAAATTATAAATGTGTACTGAATAATTTGAAGAGGGTGCATTTAGTTGTGCCGTAGAGCTGGAATGATAGAAGTGTTCATAGTTGTGGTAAAGTCTCCGAGACTTATTCTTAATTTAAGTGTGAAATAAATGTGCTTGGCACCTTGAGGAGATGCTGAATTCCATAATAAATCATAATTAAGATGTATTTACAGAATTTTTAGAAAGTATTGAGGTAAGGAATATTAGTGTAGTTGTATGTTGCTGAAGTGAACCGGGTTATAATAAGTTTAAACTGCCACTTGCCTATCAACGGGGAAGTAATTGTATAACGGTTAAATATGAAAAATATTTATTTATATGAGCAAATTTACATAATAACTATGCTAGCTTGTATCAAAAAAATAGGTCCGTGAGGCATTGTACAAAGGATGCTGGCGACCTTTCCTCGTTGTATTGCTGATATGTTGATTGAGTTGATTTCAAAAGATATCTGGTCAATTCTATTAATAATAAGAAATTCGTGACTGCACTGTTGTGTTGTGCCGCAGTGATATGACTTATATACCTAATAGTGATGTTAGACTACATTGAAGTTATTTTTTTTTTTTAATAGAACTAAATTGAAGTTATGATCATTTTGTCAGGTTCCCATTTGAGTTTAATTGATCCATCACTCAGTACTTGTATTTACTAGTGTGATGTGAAGGGAAGATTGTATCTCGCTGGAAGTACAGTAGGTGTGTGATTTTGAATATTTTGAGATGATAGTTTAGATTGATTTGAAATCTAATGACTATTGGTTAGTTCCACAAGAGGAAACATGGCAAAATTTACAACTATGTTCAGCTGTTGAAAAGCTCATCGCAAATAAATTTATTAATACATAATGGAAATTAAATACTTCCATAACGTAGGAGATTTATGTTATCCAAGTATTATTATTGTTTTGTATGTGTTTGCCTATCTTATGTGTAGGTATTATAGACATTCATTATGATGGAATATTAACCTGTGCAACAAGTACAGCGCTAAGGAACTGCTCACTTTGATTGCATAAGAAGAATAATGAAAGAATTTACTACTGCCAGTACTAGATGTGATTACTGATTACGATTAGAGATAGGTACTATTTCATTTATTCAGTAAAACTGTTCTTAACGTTGGTAAGACATCAGGAAACGGGAGGCATTACTGGTCGTTCTTATTGATATGATAAAACATTTTATGCCTCGTTTTGCTGCAAGTGTTTCTTGCAAAAAAAAAAGTACCTAGTTATGAAATATAGTGCCTATAAAGTGGGTCAAATGTAAGTTATATGGTGTCTTGTAGTTGCGGAACTGCGTCGATTTAAATTCTATAGAGTATTCACATTCTATAAAGGACTTCTCAATTGCAATCTCACTGTGCGGACCCAGTGGTATGTTCTAATTTCATTATTATAATGTTTTTACTTTGTCAACTAAAATTTGGAAATGATCCCAAGGTTAGTGTCTCATGACATAGGTACTAATTGAATATTTAGTCTCTTGTACTTTATTTAATGAGGGGTAACAGGATCAAATCATCAATATATAATGTAACTACTATTATATGAGTTTATATACCTACTAGATAGTATCGTAATAAGAAAAACCATTACAAATGCATACAGTTATACCTACTTGAGCTGGTTGGTAATCTGTCTTTGATAATTTTCAATGTTTGTTCGAAATTAAAATTTTAAGTAATTTACACCATTTCTTTTACGAAAATTTGCCAAAAATGGACGCTATATAGTGCTGGCGTCTAGACAAAATGCACAGGCATTTGTTTTAGATAGAATCAGGGGTCGGACACTGTTCTGGTAGGGCGAGTTCGGCTGGCATTGCTGCATAGCAATTGTTAGGGTTGACACAACTTGAAGTTCCCTCGTGTGCTTGCAATGCCACACATAAGACAATTAGGTGAATAAAATCTGAATGGTCTAATAGTCTTAGGTATATGGTACGGATAGTACCATGCACTACAAAAGGAAAATACAATGCGACGCGGAACTTCGGTTCTATGGGAATTTCTGTATGTAAATACTATTATTTATTCTGTGGTTGAAGAGTCAAGTTCTACATTAAAATTTACTTTTATTGTATAATATTACCAAATACCAAAAATTTGGAAAATACACTCAATTTAGTGATAATATTACAGCATGTTGACTTTTTAACATTGGAACTTGAAGTACCTATGTAAGAAGTTTTTGTCTAAAACGACAGCAATGAATATTACTATCACTGCACCTGACAAACCAAGGTCCCTTGCAGCATCTGTATTTGTGTCTGTCTATTTGTACGTTCCCGATAAACTCAGAAACTGTTACACGAATGTTTAAAATGCGGTGTTTACCTCTGATAGATTGATTTTTGAGATGTTTCGATGTATGACTTGTTAAGCTTTTATGTAAATTGGGAGTTTTAATTGGAAGCACTACTGAAGCCGTTTGAGACAACAAAACAATGTGCATGAGATTATCTCTCTTTCATTAGAAAATAAAGTTCACGATGTCAATGTCTGTTCTTAGGGTAAAATTAAACTGGTCATAACCTGCTAACCCTGGCCATGTAGTAACTGTCTGCCAGACGCTAATGTATTCAATTGTGAAATGCTCTTTAATTATTTTATATTTCTATAGCTTTTAACTGTTACTTATAGATATTTTTGGGTCAATATACAAAGTTTAGTGGAAAGTAAATATATTGGAGTA
This sequence comes from Leguminivora glycinivorella, assembly GCF_023078275.1. Lineage (NCBI taxonomy): Eukaryota > Metazoa > Arthropoda > Insecta > Lepidoptera > Tortricidae > Leguminivora > Leguminivora glycinivorella. The sequence continues at coordinate 36,073,752 of NC_062971.1, forward strand.
CTAATGATCCTGACTTTGGAATTTAGTACTTGTGTCCGGAAGACTAATTATAAAATAATTTTCACTTTCTAAACTACAGTACATGTCACATACTGTTCGTGACGCAACGCAAATGCTTAATTTTAATTCCAGCAAATGGTGATGCATTTCCCACCAATTTTAAAAGATAGATAAATGTATATTTTTGTACTTATATGTGTTCACAATCATAATTATGTTTGATAAATAACGTGTAAAATATTTATTGGTTTACATGTTGGATGCTGAATGTATATTATGTCCGAGAGCTGCGGTGACATGGTTGGAGAGCTTTGGTGGCATGGTTGGAGAGTTGCGGTGACATGGTTGGAGGCCGCTGCGTCCTGTGTGTACGTACGCGGTAGATGGAAGACAACTTGCCACCACTCCACGGCGGTTGGAGTGAGGCCGCTGCGTCCAGTGTGCGCACGCGGTGTTGAAGATGATTCGCTGGAGGCCGCTGCGTCCAGTGTGCGCACGCGGTGTTGAATCTTATTTTCGCTTGAGGCCGATACCCCCTGCGCGGGTACGCGGGTACAAGTAAGGGTCTCTGAGGCCGATAGCTCCCTGTGTGAGAACGCGGTAACAGAGATCACCAAATAGTCTGCTTGAGGCCGATAGCTCCCTGTGTGAGAACGCGGTAACAAGAGGCACCCCTACGCTTGCGTGAGACGGATGCTCCCTGTGCGAGTACGCCGTAACAAGCTCACCACACAGCCTGTGTCTGTGTACTTCATCGACAGCGCCAGTGGACAGCGTGGCGGCGGAGCTGCGACAGCTTTAAAACGGTGACTGTCAGGAGGCTGCGCAGGATCGGGACAGGTGGTGATCTCTCATTTCGTAGGCTGACTCATTTGGGATCACTGAGCGAAAATAGGTACGTGGTGGCATTATAAATATAATAGTACATATATTTTTACACCCTGTGCGTGTATCAGGATATAATATAGGACAACTAATGCTTGCATGAGACGGATACTCTCTGTGCGGGTACGCCGTAACAAGCTCACCATACAGCCTGTGTCTGTACATCTTAATTTACTAAAGTGAATTTCACATCTAGTGTGTGTATTGATATTATAAAAATAACAGTAGATATTTATATTGTTACTCCCTATGCATGTCTCAGGATATAATATAAGTTTAGCGGTCCAAATGTTTTGACGCCTTGTATTGTGTGCGTCGTGATATAATGATCACTGTGCATATACACCGTGTTTCACTTAACACTAAAAACCTGAAAACCGTTTGTTCAGAATCGAGAGTAGAATCGATGGAGCTATATCTTGATGGGGGTAATATTTTTATTTAAATTAGTATTATTAGTTATTTTGTATGTGCCTATTCTATTGTATTCATAATACAACATTGTGTACCTATATCGCATTGCTAGAGGTTGTTTACCTTTTTCAGTATTTGGAGGTATGTTTATCATAAGTTATAACAAAATAAACTCGTACCTAATTACAACCTTGTCATTTTGAACATTGGGTTTAAATTTGCTTACTGAGATTACCTGTCCAATTTGAAGCTGTGACAAAGCTTTAAAGTCTTTTACAGTGACATCGTAGCTGTCTATTGGTAAACCTTATGTCGTTGCAGTAACGTACACAAATAAATAGTTTAATGGTTTATGATGGTAGTTAGCAATTATTTTATTGAGTGTAGAGCTAAAAGTCAAGTAGAGTAGAAAATTAAAAATTCAATTTAAGAAAAAATAACCATCAGATTAAAAAATGAATACTCTAGATGAGTTTAAAAAATAAAAAAATCTGTTGGGGTGTCTGAGGTTTTGAGTGGTACCGGAAACACGTTGTATATTATTTTGCACCGTTTGTGTGTATTTAATTATCCAACACTGTTGTAAACTTTCTGCCTTAAATTCACGCTAGTCGTTGAGTTGCAGGAAATCATCCACGCTACGGTACCATACTATACATACACCCCGTGCGTGTGTGGGTGTGGACGTGGGACACGTTATGTGATGACACAAGTTACCAGACACTTACTTTCTGTTTCCAAGTCCAACTCATTACATTTACTGACGGTAGTTTTGGGTGACCACGAGAGCATATATATTGTAGTGTGGCATACCCACGGTTCAGCGGCGGCATTGCGAGCAGCGACTAAGGCCCTCTTGCACCAACCACTTAACTCGGGGTTAGTGGGCTGTCATCTGTCAAATTCCATATAAAATGGTGCGTTAACCCTCGGGTTAACCCTTCATTTTCGTTGGTGCAAGTGGCCCTAAGTGTAGTAGGTGTTGTTGGTTATAATTATAACCTTAAGCTTCACATTAGCTTGTGATGCAACAGTCTTACTCTTGTTATAGGTAATAGGTACCTATATTGAAGTGTATGTTTACCTGACTATGCACTCGCTGTCCAAAGATGTAGATTTAGCAATTACAAAACTTATTTTTAAAATCAATATATAAATATGTGTTACGTAGATATAAACAATATTCATTCAGTACTTTTAGTAGTGATACTAGAAAACAATGTGAATTATGATATTCATTTTCCTCAAATTGCAACAATTTTTGTGTGTACCTATTGTAAGGCCGTAATGTTTATATGTACTACAACAAAATTCGTTCAACAGTGATTGTAATTTACCTAGAATAAGTAAGTATAACCAAAGACATATGTAACTCCGTATAGACAGCTACAGTCTAAGAAAATACGGAACCCTAAAAACGTACCTCAGAACCATTTAGAAATAGGTACGGTAGCCTAGATGGCGCTAATACTAATATTTGACATTTTAACACATATCAAGCTAAGAATATGGGCTAAATTGTCTAAACTGAGGTTTAGAAGTTTCAAGCTTGTGTAGAGAGATGGCAGTCTATGCACTGTGCTTACATAATATATTATGTTGACAGAACTCTATAATATTCGATCTTCTTCATTCATATTCATTCATATTATTTATGGCATTCATATCATTCTTTGGTATAACATTAGATCTACAAGGAAGTTGGCACAGCCTTCGGAAAACTAATACGTTGTTAGAGGTGTAATTGATTTCCAAAATAAACCAGCGAATGCTTCCACATAACACAAAACATTTAAATAAAATATGAATAACTAACTCAACGTAGTTTTCTGCTTCTTTACTTATTTTCGATATTACAAATTTAATAAATTTCATCTAAACTGTTAAACGTTTACATATTATTGTGTAAGGGTGTTACTGCTTTAACTGAAACAGATATTATTAATAAAATGTGATTTGAAAATTTAATAACGTGCAATAGGCTAGGCTATAAAATATTTTATGCAGTGCACCAAATAATTAGAAGAAATATATGGACAGTAATTATGTTTAAACATTATTTCTATTTAATAAGTCAAAGAAAAGATATAAAAAGTAAATGAATTGACCGTGACGTCACTCCTCAGTATTTCATAGTAATTCCACATTAGCAAAAAAAATTATTTATTGAACAAAAGAAATCATTAAAAAATACATACGTTTAGATCCACAGCGCAGGCTTCGTCATATAACAGAGTGTCCATCCACCTAAGGTTTCGTCAAAATAAAACATTACCATAACATACATTATCCGCAACACGCATCGTCAAAACTCCAGCACACAAAAAAAAAAAAAAAAAAGGCAAACACAATACCCTTAATAAAAACCTTATATCCCAACCCGGTCAGTACCCGGAACAAACGTCCCCAAAATACCAGCCGCGTTGCCGCGCTGTATAGCCAACGATATACGTTGTACCAGGTACGAACCCGATCTAGGATCGCAACCCCTATCCCGCAAGCGTCTACCCAGGGCCTTCACAAAATCCTTGGCTTCGGCGCACCAGGGACCAGCCGACTCAACCGCAACAGGGACAAAATCGTACACCGGCTTCAAGTTCGAGTACTTGGTATGCTTTTGCCTTGCCGCGTACTCCGCCGCCCCGCCCGCCGCACGCGTAGTCTGTGCCAGATGTGATGGAGCAAACGTGCTCACACACGTAGCATCCCACAACAAACTACGACCTTTAGCCCACGGAACGAGAGTGAGACCGTCAGGCCTCTTTCCATCCGTACGACTAAGGCCCTGGGGCTCCAACACGCACGGCAGGTTCGCCGACACCATCGCCCTGCGAACGATATCATTAATCGCATGATGTCGAGGAAACCTACCAGCACACCGCGCACAACTCAGCCCATGGTGCCCATTTGCCTCCACCGTTACACCAAATTATTAGCAAATCGTTTTGACAGTTTTTAAAAAAGAAGCTGATTTGACTAGTAGGAAACTAGCCTATTCGAACAATATGGGTTGACCTTGGGATGTAGACCGTGACAGACTGATGCTGTTATACACCTTTTTGGATACGTCTTTCTAGGGTTGCATGTTGCTTAACTTGTTACTGTACTTTTGTTAAAATAAAAATAAAAAAATATTTTATTTTCTAAATTTGTTAACAAGTGTTAGCTATATGATTATGTACTTATACATCGGTAGTTGGATGAGGACATCCAGTCTATTACGGATGGCCGGAGACATTATGTATAAGTAAAATTGTTCTGTCTTTGTTTTATTAGAATCTTTTTCAAAATGTAAAAATATTTTTTTTATGCAGTGGAACTTTACTTAGGTACTCGAACCTTGACTTTTGATTTCGTGACACCTAGTTTTTGCTTTGATTATGTTTTATTTTCGCTACCCGAAGGTTGTCTGGTAGAGGTCGCTCTTGAGCGATAATACCACCTGTTGTCTGCCTCTGTTTAAAATAATTTGTTTTGTCGCCACTATTTTTTTTTCTGTAAGTATCTTTTGCGGAGGTGTGCCAATAAAGGCTAATACTATCTATATACCTTCATAAGACGAAGTCATCGTTAACACAAAATTACCCACTGGAAAATTATATTTTCTTGTGTCCAAAATTTCCACTGTATAATGCCAAAATTGTGTATGTTATACCTACAGATTGCTAAGTCAACCTTTTTTTTGTCAGTGTTTTGCTTATAAAGTAAATTAATTGACCGTGACGTCACTCCTCATAGGAATTCCATACTAGAAAACTGTTTTGACAGTTCTTAAAAAGAAGCTGATTTGACTAGTAGGAAACTATAGCCTATTATAGTGTATAACGCCTTCAAATGCTTGCCATGACAAATGACAATCACAGGTAGCGAACGAGCAGAGCCGCCAGGATGAGAAGCAGTCATCACCGCCAATGGAAATAGCAATATCAACATCAAGGGAGCCACTGAAATGCGTTACCGACCTTTGAGAACCCTAAATACCTGCTTCATGAATAGCCCCATATCATAGCATAAGGCCTCATTCAGATGGCGTGGGCCCTAAAAGAAGTTAGCTCATTCCACAACTAACGTTAAAAGCTATAAATTTAAATAGATATCATACACGAAAGAAAAAACGACAAGGCCCACTGGTGGCCGACCCGGGAATCGAACCTTGTATGTAGTGTATGTATCGTACTTAATGTATTGTATTTTTATTAGAACATGTACTTGAATGTATTTTGACCTGTAACTCAATGTTATAAATAAAGTATTGTATTGTATTGTATTGTATTGAACCCGGGTCTTCAGCTTACACGGCTAACGTCTTTACCACTAAACCACCCGCCCGCCGTGGTACCCGACGAAATGTCTCTAGTGTATGTTGTCTCTGATAAGGCTAGGCGCCTTTATAATTTAATTTATAATTTATATAAAGTAGTGTGACTAATTGAAAAAATAACAAATCAAAAAAGTATTCAATAAAATAATTTGATTTGTTCCCCTAGTTGTTACGTTAAAAACGTTAAATAAGGCCCCATTTAGACGGTACCAGAACTCGCATACGAGTTTTATTACATTGCGGTATTCGATGGCTGTGCAAAATTTTATGTAACCTCAACAGCCCGCAATGTAACTAAATTCGCATGCGAGTTCAAGGCTCTTGTTAAGAAACTCATGTCCGGACCGTTTTAGACCCAGAACCGATCCCAATGTCAAATAGAAGTCACACAAGGGCGTAGATTCGACCGCCGTGACGTATTGACCAAGACATTTGAAACGTTACGATCAGTCATCACATTCGCGATTCTGGCACAGACCATAACTTGGACTAGATCACGCCATCGGATAACTTTAGAAGTCTAACTAGAGCTAAGGTGTAGGGTAAAGTGACATTAGGCCGTTTTCACATTATCCGATCCGATATCGGATGTAGGAAGGTCTTCATTTATGTATTTAATAGATCATTATTACTAAAAAACGATATAAAACGCAAAAAAATGCGGATTTAATGCCGATGGCACTCTCCTACAACAGTTTTTGTCCGAGGCACCCGGGAACTGCCGATATCGGCAGGACACTTCCGACATTTTTTGGCATGCCGGACCCCCCGCCAGTTGTCGGCCGATAATATTTATTTGTGTGCATATATAATGTATGTATACGTTTGTAGTAGTGTGCGTGACAAAAATGGCGTCTATTAAACAGCTGCTAATGATCGAAATTCAAATAAGGCCGGCAACAGACAGTCTTAAAAATTCATAATCTTAAAAAAAAATTGTATGCAAACTGACAGTTCAAACTGACACTGACAGATCTATCAGTGTCAGTTTGCATACAAATCTTTTCTAAGATTATGAATTTTTAAGACTGTCTGTTGCCGGCCTTAGTTGAGAATTTCCATTGAAAAAAAAAAAAAAGTTTGTAATGCATCGGTCCGAATTGCGGATACTAGTTTTTTTTATCTTTTAGTAGATGTAGTTGAATGTAAAATTAATTATTTTTCCTGACACTCTGAGTATTTTTTATGCTCGTTATTTTAATTTTACAATATAATATTTATATTATAGTGATTATAATTATGAAATATAAAACATTTTTTAAATATTTTTTGATACAAAATCATACTTCATTGATTTGGAACAATGCGTTTTATCGGACCGACATCCGACACTATCGGAAGCGTTTATCGGATGTAGGATGTCGGTCCGATATCGGATCGGATAATGTGAAAACGGCCTAAGAGTTAAGATATTATAATTATTCTTAGAGAATTTTTGTGTGAAATTGACCTAAAGAACCTTCCCTAAAGTTAACAATTTTTTTAATGCCACGTCGGTGGCAAACAGGTATACCTACGGCCCGCCTATAAAAACAGGCTTTATGTACTGTAAAATTATGGTCATAGAAAAACTTGTACTGCAAATTTTTACATATAGGGGACACATGAAACTGTTCAAGTTCCAGTGTCACTTCTATGGTTTGAAAAAAGACTAAATGGTGATGTATTACAATGACAGGTTTCCACCCCATCGCCCACACCACAATTGAACCCATATCGACTTCCTCAACACCCACGGGAGGACGAGGTAGATATCTCTACCCCTGAGAATATCGATTCGAGGAAATATTTGCCATAACACGAGATCATGCTATGATCGTATTACTTATATTTTTGTAAGATACTCTTGACGTGAACCTGATATACCTTTTGATGTTGATTGTAACAGGTTTTGTGTTTTCTTTAACCTTTTATGATGTTTACAAAAGTTCCAATATAATAAAAAACACAAGATCGGCCGAAGTGGAGGCATACAGTGAGAATAAAAGTGCAAGCCTTCGAAGAACAGAGACGAGTGGAACTTGACACCAAGCGCGACGAGATAAAGGCCCGACCACCTGCAGCCATCAACTATAATTTCATCGGAGGGGTGCTGACATGCAGTGAGTGTGGTCGTACATTCACTGCAAAAATAGGCTACGTCAGCCACCTGAGAGCTCACGACTGTCGCTCTCAATAATAAGCCAAAACCCAGTCGCTGAGGCCGAAACCGGCCGGGATAGGATGATGATGATAATAAAAATACATGTTAAAATAAAATAAAATAAATAATTATAGGACATTCTTACACAGATTGACTGAGGCCCACGGTAAGCTCAAGAAAGCTTGTGTTGTGGGTACTCAGACAACGATATATATAATATATATGTCGGCGCAAGGCACCTGTAACCCTATAGTGGCTGAGGCCCGTGAAGGTGGGCCACATTCCTGGTCCAATGTTTACATTAACAGCATTAGCGGAATTGTCACAGTGATATCTTTGTTCTTTGAGACGGGGCGGATATTATAAACACCGCCGAACGTAGCCGTGGGTCCGATGTGGTACGTAATGAAATTAGTTGTTTATTATAAGCATTCCTTGAGGAGCCAAGAGGGCATTAAGATTTGGGACATGGTTGAATATAGACGCGCGACCGCGCGCTATCCCAGAACCGTGCCGTGAGATTACGTGTGCGCTTTAAGTACCGACTTGTACCACTTGACCCACGGATTCGTTTCCGTTTCTGATAACTTAGTGATGTTAAAGCTTTGATTGACTTGGTGTGATTTCTTTGTGATTTGGAACTTAATTAACTGTCGTTGTGATTTAGTAATATTCGTTACATAATTTATTGCATAAACATTTACTGGACTTGTGTGTGTGATATGCCCACCGTTTCCGCCCACCATGGAGCTGGTGCCAGGCCCCTGATGCTTTCGTAGAGCTACCGGCTCCGACATCAGAAGTGGGATCGTAAAAGAGGAAAATTCTGGAAAGTTGTGGAAATTCCGAAATCAACAATGTATTGGAATTTGATTGAAAATCGATTGGAGGTTGTTTTGTTCGTCATTTGAGGATCTACCGTATGGAAGATGCAACCTATTAAGATGGGAATTCTCTAAAATAAGAAAAATACCTGTTGAAATGTTATATGTTGGAAATATTACACCTGCAATTGGTTTGATTACTTCCCGGAAGCGGAATAAGTGCTGCGATATTTAGTCGCGCGATGGTTGCAGAGTGCAGCAACTTTGACTGCGGACACTGTGGTGCAGTACGAATTTATCCAGACTGCACAGCAATCGTTTATCTATTGGGATGACAAGATAAGTAATAGACATTAAGCCTTTATACACTTTTGTGTGTTGTTTTGTTGAGTTTCAATGTTTTTGATAATATGATATGAAGTGTTAACTCTTATGTTAACAGAAAGTCGATATAGCATCGAACGTAATTATTTGATGTCGATTACATTATGCGACGAACCTACGGAATAATGTTTTATGACTGAGATTTTATTACATGAACGGATTATTCATTTGTTTTTGTTTTAGATACCATAGAGATTAATGTATGTTTTATCAGAACCTTGACCATGTCATTTAAATGGTTTCAACGATATTTTGTTGACCTGATTTGAGAAGTTTTTTTTGAAGATTTCTGAGAGAGATGCTGAGTATTAATTACTATAATAGAGGTAATTAAAGTTTACTGTATTTGAACTAAACATTGTTTAGTGTTGTAATTAGAAGAGCCTAGCCGGTGAGAAACCACTATTAAGAAAATGTGTTTTTTTTTTGTCAAGTAATCTGGATAGCGAAATCTTGAGCCAAATCATAATTGCTTTCGTTGAATACTTGATTAAAGGTATCAAGCTTTTGTATGGTTATAAATTAACAGCGAAAATGATGCAGTCTAATGTGTTATCTACATCTCGGTGGAAAAGACATTACCACATGATAGTACCTGATGTTCAGTGAAGCACCCACTGTGCTGTCGTGATGAGAATTTGTTTGATTTGATTATCGGGTCATCAAGTGACGTGACATATTTAGTTGAACTTCTTTGATAACATTTTCATTAAAAAAAAAAAAAAAAAAAATTAGTAGTATCAAGATATTCATGAATCATCGATAGATCATTTTGGTTATGGTTAGTTTCATGCAATTTGCTAAATGCTCAATGAAAAGAAATGGATTCTTATCTTTTGATTTATAAAGATGTGGCAATTATTAAAACCATGAAACAGGATCAACTGAGGTTTGATTTAAGAACTATTTCATTTATTAAGGAGACAATGACAAACTTTGTTTCGATAATTTTTAGAGAAAGGGACATTATATAGTCCACATAAAATAGAAGGCTTGCATTCTTTATGATATGTGTTGGCATTGGCATTTGTGGTGTCGTTGTTGCCAGATTTGGTTGTGTTAATTGTGTTTGACTCCGGTTGGTGAGTCGTATATGTGAGAGAGTCGCTTGGCTAGTCTCGGCTCAGGTGGCGACAGAGTTGTCCAGTCTGTATGAGATGGCGACCGAGTCGGCCAGCCTGTAGTGTGATGGCAAGCGTGATAATCTCAAGTAACATTTAAAAAAAAGTGGCAATCTTGGGTAGATTGCGAGTAAATAGGTACAACCATTGAGCAGAGAATGCAGAGCGTTAGCGTAGTAGGTATACGCATTTGAATTTTGATTAAAACTGAATATAATTTTGAGAATGAATAGTTTGTCAATGCATCTTTAATCATTTTGTTGGGTTACTGCGTCGTTTTTAAGATATCCGTTGGATTGGTTTATTGCCTTAATAACTGGTAGACCAGAGTTGGCTGAACAAATTATAATATGTTGGGAAAAGTGAAACAATTTTTGGTGAAATGAGACCTAATTTGAATGAACTGGTTGATGTTTGATGAATTATAGACGTGGTCAGTTTTGACGTATGACGTTGTAAAGTGCCCCTTGTGGCCTATTTAATTGCTAAATAAATAATTTAAAGTTTAGAAACTTTAAACAAGGTTTACGAAACTAATAACATGTCCTGGTTTACCTAAAAGTTATTGCAAGTCTTTAAGCTTTTGATTTCACTGTCAGTTCTGTTAAAGAAGACAATAAACTTGAAACAACAATATTAAGGTACAGTGATGCGTTTCTGGAGAGTTGAAAAAAAAAAAATGACAAAATTATAATGTACCTATCTGTTAACGAACAAAGAGCTATTTATTCTAATGGCGTCATCAAATAACGTCTGTTGGGTTTAGCAAGCCCTTGTCCTTTAGACATTTATGTTGCTGGAGAATATTGCTACTGTACTGGTTGGATCAGTAACTTTATAGTGTGATGGTTGTTTTTGTAAAAGCAACAAAATACGTCGTTTTAGACCACAACCACAGGAAGAAAATATGATGAAAGAAGAAAAGCCAGTTATTTACAGCTTTTCTTACAATGCCGACATTTTACATCACGACTATCACGAGTTACAAATGTTGTTGTTGTTGTAAGAGTTCGTAGCTGATGAGGCTTCTGTACAAGTAAAGTATAATCGAGCACTTATGTTATTGTTTATAGAAACGGTACACGAATGGGTCCTGTTAGTATTTCTGTTGAAGCAAAATACAAGAGCCAGAGATTTTTAACAATTAATTAGGAGACCCTGAACTGAACATTCATAATCTAAAAATAAAAATAAAAAAAAAAATAAAAAAAATAAGTTACAGTACTGTACTTGTACAGTACATATCTTCTAAATATACTTCGAAATCTTATGTTTCTTATCAAAAATGAATTAGATACACTGTTGACAGTGTTGACCATTTCATTTCAGTTCATTTAGTTATTTTTTTTTGATAAAGCACATTCGATTACTTCACATTTTGGCTGAAGCAATAAAGTACCTACCTAAACATGATTCTTGGACATAATAAGTTTTTGCCGTTTCCTGAATAAACCATGATAATGTATTCTTAATTGGAAGCTGTAGGTATATTTAAATTGAAATTGAACAAGAAGATTTACTCCGGATATGTTTCGTCGTCATATGCGAATTAACCAATGATGCACAAAATGACAAAAAAAAAAAAAGAACGTTATTACCTACTACTTAGGTATTACTTGAATATTGGTCATGTGGGACTGTAGAAGCTTTACTATCACAATATTAGTTTATGGCCGATGGCTAGCAAATAAACTTAAATTGAGTCACGAAGACAAATTTTCCCCGTATATATGGTATAATATAGCACTGGCATAGTATGCTTGAGCGCATAATGCTCAAAATTAAGAATTCTATTCAAGATAACAATGAAGAGCAAGGAAGCAATGAAGAGAAATGGGGTATGGTGTTGAGCTCTTTTAATACAGTAATTAAGGTTATTGTTGTAGAATTATAATCCCAGTGAATTGTTTATAGCATATTGAAGAATACTACTGACCATCGTGACATTCATTTGGTGATTATGATAACCTAGTCATGCTAAATGTTAAAAAAAATATAAAAAATTGTGTGGATGAATAGCACTGAACAGCAGTATGAAGGCTATTTAAGCAGCAGTGTAAAAACAAATTATGAAGAAGCGTAGATAGTTATTTGTGAGTATAGCAATTGTGAGGAAATCTACGCTGTGAATTGATATTGAATGCATTTACGAAATCACAAAGGAAATCAACTTAAGTCTATTTGAAGTTTTAAAGTCAATTTAAGATACCTTATTAATTTCCTTCGATACAAATTGATACTTCTTGTTGATTTCTTCGATTCTTCGACACAAATTGATTTTTGTGCATTGATAACAACAAAATATGCACTAATAGGTGCGTGCGATGTGGCGCTACGATGTCAGATTGTTACGTTCTCATGAAATATGGTTAATGATCATCTGTTGATGAAATTAGTGAACAGTCAGGATCAGCCCGTGTCGGCGAGGTGTGACGATACACATGGATGCCGAGTTTCTGAGTTTTGATGTCACATGGTTGGCATTGTGTTTTGCAACGTTATCTACTGCCTTGGTTGCTGGCCGTAGCCGTAGGTCATATTCCTAACCCAGTGTAGCTGGTACGGAGACTGCGCGGTGGTAGTGACAAGCAGGAGGATTACGGTTGCTTTATGGTTTGTTTTGGCGTGTGGCCATTAATATCACATATGCGTGATGAACTGATGTTGAGACAATTGATTTGGGTCGAATTTGTGAAATTCGATTTTGGGCTGTTTCTGATCTGTGTTTTATGTGAATATTGGTTTTGATACTATTGACAACTTGATTATAAGTTGTGGCATGGATTTTGGGAACTTAACTTTCTGTCATAGTTGTGACTTGATGGCAGGATAGCCGAGCAGATTGAGTGATTAAAATTGTACTTCTTTTGAAAGCCTGCGATTTTATTGGGCACACTGGGACGTGTGACAGTCAGGATCGCCGTGTCGGCGCAAGGCACCTGTAACCCTATAGTGGCTGAGGCCCGTGAAGGTGGGCCACATTCCTGGTCCAATGTTTACATTAACAGCATTAGCGGAATTGTCACAGTGATATCTTTGTTCTTTGAGACGGGGCGGATATTATAAACACCGCCGAACGTAGCCGTGGGTCCGATGTGGTACGTAATGAAATTAGTTGTTTATTATAAGCATTCCTTGAGGAGCCAAGAGGGCATTAAGATTTGGGACATGGTTGAATATAGACGCGCGACCGCGCGCTATCCCAGAACCGTGCCGTGAGATTACGTGTGCGCTTTAAGTACCGACTTGTACCACTTGACCCACGGATTCGTTTCCGTTTCTGATAACTTAGTGATGTTAAAGCTTTGATTGACTTGGTGTGATTTCTTTGTGATTTGGAACTTAATTAACTGTCGTTGTGATTTAGTAATATTCGTTACATAATTTATTGCATAAACATTTACTGGACTTGTGTGTGTGATATGCCCACCGTTTCCGCCCACCATGGAGCTGGTGCCAGGCCCCTGATGCTTTCGTAGAGCTACCGGCTCCGACATATACATACATAGAAAACATACATAATAAAAATACATGTTATTAATTAAGACAGCGGGTCATATGGTCAACAACGACCACGAGAACTTAGTCCAATATTTCGCATTTAGGAGACATTGATGTAACTATGTGATCTTGACATAGTTACATTAAATATATTTGTTTATTAATTTTGCAACCTTTTGTGACCCATAGTTCTTAAACATGTTTTACAAGTTATTTTACGTATCTAGCTTATCTGATATTAACCTCAATATCTGGGCGACCGAGCTTCGCTCGGTTGTATTTTAATATATCACGTCTTTAGATAAAAAAAAACTCTTATAAATACAAAAACAAAATAAAAAAGACAAAAAACAAAAACTTAATTTCTGGCCGGGATTCGAAACCCTGACACCTGCGATCTATCTGCGTACATTAGACCGACCTCGTACGACTGAGCTAAGCGGAATCGATGCGCGCGCGGCGAAATTAAGGACCACATTTTACGTTTACAAACGCGAAAGAAAAACTCATGAAAACTCGAAAATTCGCGTGTTCCGGGATCTAAGGCTACGCTAGATCGATTTTTCACCCCCGAAAACCTCCACATAACAAATTTCAGCGAAATCGTTAGAGCGGTTTCTGAGATCGTCGGTATATATAAATAAATAAATAAATATACAAGAATTGCTCGTTTAATAGTATAAGATTAATAATAATGATAAAATTTCACGCCAAATAATGTATGAATTCTAATATCTAGTGTACCTTTAAATATTAGAATTATGTAGAACAATCATTACTTGATTAGACTGACAAAGTGTAGCGAAAATTCCCTGTATGGAGGAATATTTTTTTTTGCATAAAATTATCAACACACGTAATATCTGTTTTTAGTTTTGGTATAAACTAGTTATTCGATGCGTATTTTAATGAATTCTTATAAATTGTTTATAAACGTTGTCAACCTTCGACTACGAATTCAAGTTTTTAAAATCCGGTTCGTTTTGATTATATTATAATTAACCCGTTAACCGCTGTAGTCCGACATATAAGATACTAGCTTTTGCCCGCGGCTTCGCTCGCGTTAGAAAGAGACAAAAAACATTCTATGTCACTCTCCATCCCTTCAACTATCTCCACTTAAAAAATCACGTCAATTCGTCGCTCCGTTTCGCCGTGAAAGACGGACAAACAAACAGACACACACACTTTCCCATTTATAATATTAGTATGGATACTCTTAAATTATTCCGCTTATTTTGCCGTAGTCGGATAAGAGCTTTCAAACCTATCGGCATCTACGCGGAATCGGCTCCAGCCGACCAAAAATCGCTCGTTATTTTAAAGACGCTTGTCCGCCGTATTTATTTTTCATAGCAATATAACCCTTTAAATATATAAAAGACCTATATAAAAGAAGAGAGAGAGATCTGTATAAAAGAGAGTTTATGTATATAATAACAACCAAAAATCGTTGACCCAAGCTTGCATTGGAAAATATTACCAAATACTTAGTGTTATATTAATGACAATAAATTATTTTTAATTTTGTCAATTATTATAAAATATGTATAATTATTTTTGACTTGTAAACGGTACTTTTATTTTATCAATAAAATCTGTATTCTGTATAGTTCTCATACAAAAGTGACTCCACAGGTATTTGCCTCATGCAAAACGGTTTACATTGACAGAGGTCGCCCCCATTAATTTCTACTCCTTTGCCAGATTGCTTATTTCTATGGAAACCGTTCATGGCGGACGTTAGATAATTCAATTAAATATCAGATCTACTCACATACTAAGAATCACCCAATAAATCTAATGCCTAAATCTAAATTGAAAACCATTGACAAAGGGTTAAAAATAATATTTTAATCAGATTCGCCTGAATGAACGAGGTATTAATAAAATAGGGAGCTCATTCAAAGGTTTATCTCTTGTATTTTTAAATATTATTGTATTATACTCGTAATATTTAATCAAGAGTCAAAGAAACGGTAGAAGGGTAATGGACGCAGAATACAAAGGAATTACTTGTTAAATGTTAGGTCTGAGTGGACGCTCGGAGCGGAGCGATCGGCGTGGCGTGCAGCGGAGCGGGCGAGCGTGCGTCCATCCTACGCAGCGTCAACTCAGGACACTTGTATGGTCTTCAATTGTTTGACGTGAACGCTGCACGCCCCGCCCCGCTGAACGCTCATATGAGCGTGCACTGGCCCGTCACGAGGATTTACACATTGACACCAAGATTGATCATAGCAAGTAGGGATGTCACGAATGTCGCATGTGTCACATTCGCGAATGCGAATGCGAATATTCAGAATGCGAATGTGCAAATGCGAATGCGAATATCGCTTCCAAATGCCGAGTACGAACTTCACGCCGTACGAATTTGACCTATCTGCGCATGCGCGAGTCGACAGTCGACAAGTAGCAATTGGAGCGGCCGGCGCGGGCGAGGAACAAGCTGCGACTTGCACACATTCGCATTCGCAAAACATTCGCATCGTTTGAAGCGAATGCGAATGTCAATGCAAATGTTTAAAAGAATGCGAATCATTCGCATATGCGAATGCGAATGCAAATATTCGTAACATCCCTAATAGCAAGCGAATTAACATGTTTTTTTATTTTGACAACAGATTGTTTTTGTTATATTAGAAATTTGCCTAATACCAAAGTGTCAATAACCAAAAGTTAATGAGTTGTAGTGTTTTTAAGCTTGCAGTATTTTAACCCCCGACGCAAAAACGACGGTTTGTTATAAGTTTGACGTGTCTGTCTGTGTGTGTGTCTGTCTGTTTGTCTGTCTGCATCTGTGGCATCGTAGCTCCCCAACGGATGAACCGATTTCGATTATTTTTTGTTTGAAAGCTGAGTTAGTCGGGAGTGTTCTTAGCCATGTTTCATGAAAATCGGTCCACTATGTCGCCGTCGGGGGTTTTTTCAAAATTTTAATTTTGTGGTTAGGTTATTTATTTATTTTCCTGTCTTAAAAATAAATTAGGGTAGCCGTTGGCTAAGGCGCAATTTCTTTAATTATTATTTATTAACAGCTGTGAGGTAAATAACCACAAAATTAAAATTTTGTTCTGCTCTGGAGCTACGATGTCACAGATAGACATGCACACACAGATAGACAGACACGTCAAACTTATACCACTCCGTCGTTTTTGCGTCGGGATTTAAAAAAATCTACGTTACATTTTTATAGGCTGACATATCTACATAGTTACAAAAATATCTTATAGGTACTCTCCAAGAGATCCAATTTCGAGGTTCAATATAGAAGCGCTAAAGTTAGGAAGGTGTAAGGTGTAATAAGCCCTCAGGAGTCCATCAACAAACTCCCAGCTCCTTTTAGGTCTCAAGTAGGTCTGAGTCGATTTACTTAACACCCCACTTGATCCCATTTCCCGTTTCTTTTGTTTACCGTCTTACGGTATTTTTTCTACTGCGTAGGTACTGATATTCGTCTTTAAAATCCTACATAAATGATGTTAAGATAAGTCTATTCTGTTCCCCAAAATCGCATTTGTAGCAGTGTGTTTTTGGTTTTAACGTACTGCCTACGTATATAACAAAAAAAAAAAAAACATGTGAATCGAAAAAAAAAAAACCGTCAAACACTCCGCTCCGAGCGTCCACTCACGCATTAAGCTAGGAATAAATAATGTGACGCGTCACACGGATGCGGTTGACAACCGCGACTGATAAAGTGTGCACAGTCTTTAAACATCCAGCGCGCCAGATGACGCCCGGACGTCCGTGCGCTCAAGGCCACGTCTACGGCTTACGTCCGATAGTTTGAAAATAGAGACACATAATATGGTCGCCGACCTCTAGGGTACGTAGACGAATGGCACAAACGCTCACGAAACGAAACGATTGTAGATTATCTATCTCTATCGCTCTTGCGTATTGGCGCCACAGAGCCAGTATACCTTTCGCGGTCTTTCCTTTTCATTTCGCGTCGCAGAAATGCCAATCGGCTACGACACCTGGACGGAGATGGAACATAAAAAAGAAGAAGAAGAGTGTCTATTCATTATCTAAATCCCGGCAGTGGACGGCGTCCGCCGGACGCGTCCTATAATTTGTTCCTAGCTTTACACTAACGTTCTCGTTATCGACGTATGAGAAACGTGGTCACATGGTAAGGCCAGGGGCGGCTCACTCCGCGATTCTATCGCCGCGTCTATAATTTGTTCAAGTATCGATATGCGTGGTCACATGGTAAGGCCGCGACTCCGTTCGCGCGCTACTACATGAGGGCCTACTCAGGCGCGCGTTCTCACGGAACGCACGCTCGCACATTCTATTGTTACTTTATATCGCGATTTTTTTAAAGGTTCATATACGATGTCTGCATGTAGAATGTCTAATAATGCTTAGTTAAATATACATCATGAATAAAATAAATACCATAGGATGTTCTTAGATGTATATGTCGCACTAAACAGAGTCAGAGATTTAGTCAAATGACTGAAATTTTCTAGATAAATGATGAAATTGATTCGCCAATTTGGCATCTTGCGTGATTTGATCATATCCCTTAGAGATTTGATCAAATCTCTGTTTTGGCCATTTCCCTGCGAGTCGCAGGGAAATGGCCAAAACAGAGATTTGATCAAATCTCTAAGGGATATGATCAAATCACGCAAGATGCCAAATTGGCGAATCAATTTCATCATTTATCTAGAAAATTTCAGTCATTTGACTAAATCTCTGACTCTGTTTAGTGAAATCACAAAATCGGCCAATAGACACGCCACGTTTCGTCATTTCACTAGATTTGTTTAGGGATTTGATAAAATCCCTGAACCACGGCAGTAAGTTGACGAAACGAACACAAAAAGTCAATTTCTTTTAACATTTCGCTAAACGAATTTAGGGAAATGATAAAGTCTTAACTGAAATATGGTAATCGTAAACTAGAACTTTCCTTTGCTAATCCGCGAATAGATAACGTGCAAGTCAATCAGTGCTAACCTGTTATAATTACTTGCGTATTTTTTACATGCAATTAATTTTCCCACCCTCCCACCGCAAAAATAAAAATAAATACGCAAATAAATATAACAACCCACCACCAAAAATACAAAACTCGACACGTGTTTCGCCTCTCTACGAGGCATCCTCAGGAGCTGATGTTGACGGTCCGAAGTCCCGCAACTGACTCGTCAGTTGCGGGACTTCGGACCGTCAAAGTATTTATTTTTATTTTTGCGGTGGGAGGGTGGGAAAATTAATTGCATGTAAAAAATACGCAAGTAATTATAACAGGTTAGCACTGATTGACTTGCACGTTATCTATTCGCGGATTAGCAAAGGAAAGTTCTAGTTTACGATTAACATGGATTTCCGCAAAGTAGCGCCTGATTCCATCGATTATTTGAAATATGGTATACATATTATAATAAATATGGTGATTTGATCAAATTTCTGGACAGGTTTCGTCGCGAAGTGATAAAACAAGTTGACTTTATAAGCACGTTTCGTCAACTTACTGTTGTGGTTCAGGGATTTTATCAAATCGCTAAACAAATCTAGTGAAATGACAAAACGTGCCATGTCTATTGGCCGATTTTGTGATTTCACTAAACAGAGTCAGGGATTTAGTCAAATGACTGAAATTTTCTAGAGAAATGATGAAATGGATTCGCCATTTTGACATCCTGCGTGATTTGATCATATCCCTTAGAGATTTGATCAAATCTCTGTTTTGGCCATTTCCCTGCGACATATACACAGATCTATAGGTACTATTGATTAAGTCCAACGGAAAAGTTGAATAAGGCTTGTAATATTGGAACTTAAACAAAAATATACAATAAATACTGCATAGGTATATACATAGAAAGTACCCTAGATTTGAATATAATAGTATAACATTTTATCTGAGTATTGATTCGTTTTAATCCATAGAAAACCCTATAGCCGGTCGCCGCTCACGTGCGGCTCGTTTCTTTGTAAGAAATTTGTAGGCATTTAAAAAGGCAGCATTTCGTGAACATCAAAGCAGTGGGCCTTCTGTACTTGTACTATTATATATTCTGTAGTAAGCCGTGGAAAGATTGAAGAGGATTGTATCCCAACGTATGCAATGTCTGACCTCACCTGCGCTCGAGGCGGGGCGTCGTATAGCTGCGTGGTGGCGGTGGAGAGGCGGCGCAGGCGCCGGCCGCTGCGTATACGGTCGTCTCCCGCGCGTAAACGCTGCGACGCGAGCAGTGCGCTGTATGTGCGGCCGAGGCGCGGCGCGTTCTTTCGCCCGCACCAGGAGGACAGGGTCACCTGGGGAATAATTTTTTTTTATACTACGTCGGTGGCAAACAAGCATACGGTCCGCCTGATGGAAAGCGATCACTGTGGATGGACGCCTGCAACTCAAAGAGTGTCACATGCGCGTTGCCACCCCATTAGAAACTTGTCCTTTTGCTGTGCTAAGTATAAGTACCTCTATACAGCAAAAAGGAGTTATGTGAGAAATATTAGCAAAATAAATAAATTAATAGTTTAAAAAACACTATAAAACACGCTTTTATAAATGCACGTAAAAGCCAAAAATAAATTATGGATCGTTCAAGTTGTCTCTATTTGTGAGCTGAAGTTTAAAAACTATGTGCTTTTAATTATAATATTTGATTGTAAAAGCGTGGGGCGCTGGAACAGGAAAGACTTTTTGTATAACTTGCTGATAAATCAAATTATGCTATGTTACGGGAAGGAGGTTACACAGATTGACGCGCTAACTGGAGTTGCAGCATCACTAGTAGGTTCTACATTAAACAGTCAAATCAATTAAAAGTCAGTGTTCAAAGTAGGTACCAGTTTGTCGAACTCAGACAAAATATGCGCTAGTAGCGAGGAGAGTCGACAGTCACCGACACTTAGAACGCCGCTTTTTTCCGGTAATCAAAGTACAAATGGGGAAAGTGTCTACAGTGACAGGATGCAGAGTTCTTGTTCGTGGACGAGATATCTTTTGGTAACCCTTAGGCGGCATATGTAAACGTTATGTTCTTATGCAACTTCATTCGCCAGGAAGTTCGGATTAGTATTTGTTTACAAGAAAGTCTTTCCTGTTCCAGCGCCCCACGCTTTTACAATCAAATATTATAATTAAAAGCACATAGTTTTTAAACTTCAGCTCACAAATAGAGACAACTTGAACGATCCATAATTTATTTTTGGCTTTTACGTGCATTTATAAAAGCGTGTTTTATAGTGTTTTTTAAACTATTAATTTATTTTATACTTTTTAGTCATTAATAATGAAATACTTTTAACATTTATACATAAATTTATTTCAAGTAGGCGGATTTTACATGCCATTTGTGGCTTAACGTGTACTTATTGCTAATTGCTACTTAATAATAACTAGCGGCTACCTTCTTATTACGGTATTATCATAAAAATGTTTATACCTAGTAAGTTATCCGTAAAAGATAGACAATATAGACATGTGCCATCGCGGACTTTTTGAAGACATTAGAGAGACATACTTTCGCCATACATTGTTTTGAAGCTCTCAGCTAGTGGGATTTTGTTTGACTCGATTAGAAAATATTGTCACATTTCAACTAATTCAAACAAAATTTAAGTATTTCTTTTTTGCCGAGCCCCCTTTATTTGCTCTTAAGGGTCACAGGAAAACCATTACCCAACTTATTTTAAATACAACGTTGATCTTTCTTTAATGCGGAGGCTTCGCCCCCCGAGCCCCCTTTGTTTGCTCTTAAAGGTCACAAGAAAACGCTAACCCAACTTATCTTAAATACTACGTTGATCTTTCTTTCATGCGGGGCTTCGCCCCCGAGCCCCCCTTTGTTTGCTCTTAAAGGTCACAAGAAAACGCTAACCCAACTTATTCTAAATACTACGTTGATCTTTCTTTCATGCGGGGGGCTTCGCCCCCCTTTTCTTTACCCTTAAGGATCACAAGAAAACCTTAACCCAACCTATTCTAAATACTACGTTGTTCTTTCTTTCAAACGCTAACCCAACTTATTTTAAATACTACGTTAATCTTTCTTTTATGCGGGGGGCTTCGCCCCCCGAGCCCCCCTTTTCGTTACTCTTAAGGGTAACAGGAAAACCCTAACCCAACTTATTTTAAATACAACGTTTATCTTTCTTTGTTTGCTCCCCCCCTTTGTTTGCTCTTAAAGGTCACAAGAAAACGCTAACCCAACTTATCTTAAATACTACGTTGATCTTTCTTTCATGCGGGGGCTTCGCCCCCGAGCCCCCCTTTGTTTGCTCTTAAAGGTCACAAGAAAACGCTAACCCAACTTATTCTAAATACTACGACATCTTTCTTTCATGCGGGGGGCTTGACCCCCCGAGCCCCCCTTTGTTTGCTCTGAAAGGTCACAAGAAAACCCTAAACCAACTTATTTTAAATACAACGTTGATCTTTCTTTCATGCGGGGGCTTCGCCCCCGAGCCCCCCTTTGTTTGCTCTTAAAGGTCACAAGAAAACGCTAACCCAACATTTTTTTTTTTTTTAATACAACGTTGATCTTTTTTTTATGCGGGGGGCTTCGCCCCTGAGCCCCCCTTTGTTTGCTCTTAAAGGTCACAAGAAAACGCTAACCCAACTTATTTTAAAAACTACGTTAATCTTTCTTTTATGCGGGGGGCTTCGCCCCCCGAGCCCCCCTTTGTTTGCTCTTAAAGGTCACAAGAAAACGCTAACCCAACTTATCTTAAATACTACGTTGATCTTTCTTTCATGCGGGGGCTTCGCCCCCCGAGCCCCCCTTTGTTTGCTCTTAAAGGTCACAAGAAAACGCTAACCCAACTTATTCTAAATACTACGACATCTTTCTTTCATGCGGGGGGCTTGACCCCCCGAGCCCCCCTTTGTTTGCTCTGAAAGGTCACAAGAAAACCCTAAACCAACTTATTTTAAATACAACGTTGATCTTTCTTTCATGCGGGGGCTTCGCCCCCGAGCCCCCCTTTGTTTGCTCTTAAAGGTCACAAGAAAACGCTAACCCAACTTATTTTTTTATTTTTTTATTTTTTTTTATTTTAAATACAACGTTGATCTTTTTTTTATGCGAAGCCCCCGAGCCTTAAAGAACCTTTAAGAAGAAGAGCCTTTAAGAGCAAACAAAGGGTTGTTTGCTCTTAAAGGTCACAAGAAAACGCTAACCCAACTTATTTTAAAAACTACGTTAATCTTTCTTTTATGCGGGGGCTTCGCCCCCCGAGCCCCCCTTTTCGTCACTCTTAAGGGTAACAAGAAAACCCTAACCCAACTTATTTTAAATACAACGTTTATCTTTCTTTTATGCGAGCCCCCCTTTTCTTTACCCTTAAAGATCACAAGAAAACCTTAACCCAACTTATTCTAAATACTACGTTGTTCTTTCTTTCATGCGGGGGGCTTCGCCCCCCGAGCCCCCCTTTGTTTGCTCTGAAAGGTCACAAGAAAACGCTAACCAAACTTATTTTAAATACTACGTTTATCTTTCTTTTATGCCCGGCTTCGCCCCCGAGCCCCCCTTTGTTTGCTCTTAAAGGTCACAAGAAAACGCTAACCCAACTTATCTTAAATACTACGTTGATCTTTCTTTCATGCGGGGACTTCGCCCCCGAACCCCCTTTGTTTGCTCTTAAAGGTCACAAGAAAACGCTAACCCAACTTATCTTAAATACTACGTTGATCTTTCTTTCATGCGGGGGCTTGGCCCCCGAGCCCCCTTTGTTTGCTCTTAAAGGTCACAAGAAAACGCTAACCCAACTTATTCTAAATACTACGTTGTTCTTTCTTTCATGCGGGGGCTTCGCCCCCCGAGCCCCCCTTTGTTTGCTCTGAAAGGTCACAAGAAAACCCTGAACCAACTTATTTTAAATACAACGTTGATCTTTCTTTTATGCGGGGGGCTTCGCCCCCCGAACCCCCCTTTTCGTTACTCTTAAGGGTAACAGGAAAACCCTATCCCAACTTATTTTAAATACAACGTTTATCTTTCTTTTATGCCCGGCTTCGCCCCCCGAGCCACCCTTTGTTTGCTCTTAAAGGTCACAAGAAAACGCTAACCCAACTAATCTTAAATACTACGTTGATCTTTCTTTCATGCGGGGGGCTTCGCCCCCCGAGCCCCCCTTTGTTTGCTCTTAAAGGTCACAAGAAAACGCTAACCCAACTTATCTTAAATACTACGTTGATCTTTCTTTCATGCGGGGGACTTCGCTCCCCGAGCCCCCTTTGTTTGCTCTTAAAGGTCACAAGAAAACGCTAACCCAACTTATTCTAAATACTACGTTGATTATTTTTTCATGCGGTGGGCTTCGCCCCCCGAGCCCCCCTTTTCTTTACTCTTAAGGATCACAAGAAAACCTTAACCCAACCTATTCTAAATACTACGTTGTTCTTTCTTTCATGCGGGGGGCTTCGCCCCCCGAGCCCCCCTTTGTTTGCTCTTAAAGGTCACAAGAAAACGCTAACCCAACTTATCTTAAATACTACGTTGATCTTTCTCTCATGCGGGGGCTTCGCCCCCGAGCCCCCTTTGTTTGCTCTTAAAGGTCACAAGAAAACGCTAACCCAACTTATTCTAAATACTACGTTGATCTTTCTTTCATGCGGGGGCTTCGCCCCCGAGCCCCTTTTTCTTTACTCTTAAGGATCACAAGAAAACCTTAACCCAACTTATTTTAAATACAACGTTGATCTTTCTTTTATGCGGGGGCTTCGCCCCCGAGCCCCCTTTGTTTGCTCTGAAAGGTCACAAGAAAACGCTAACCCAACTTATTTTAAATACTACGTTGATCTTTCTTTCATGCTTCCCCCCTCGAGCCCCCCCCCCTTTTTTCTGTTCATATCTTCCGGCACCATCATCAGGCCTTGAAACCTAATCGTAGTCATAGTTCATTACAAGGCTTTTCTAAGAAGCCCAAAAACAGCTATGATACGATGTTCCATCATGTAGTTCCAGTTCATATCTTCCGGCTCCATCATCAGACCTTGAAACCTAATCGTAGTCAAAGTTCATTACAAGACTTTTCTAAGAAGCCCAAAAACAGCTATGATACTATGTTCCATCATGTAGTTCCAGTTCATATCTTCCGGCTCCATCATCAGACCTTGAAACCTAATCGTAGTCAAAATTCATTACAAGACTTTTCTAAGAAGCCCAAAAACAGCTATGATACAATGTTCCATCATGTAGTTCCAGTTCATATCTTCCGGCTCCATCATCAGACCCTGAAACCTAATTGTAGTCAAAGTTCATTACAAGACTTTCCTAAGAAGCCCAAAATCAGCTATGATACGATGTTCCATCATGTAGTTCCAGTTCATATCTTCCGGCTCCATCATGAGACCTTGAAACCTAATCGTAGTCAAAGTTCATTACAAGACTTTTCTAAGAAACCCAAAAACAGCTATGATACGATGTTCCATCATGTAGTTCCAGTTCATATCTTTCGGCTTCATCATCAGACCTTGAAACCTAATTGTAGTCAAAGTTCATTACAAGACTTTTCTAAGAAACCCAAAAACGGCTATGATACGATGTTCCATCATGTAGTTCCAGTTCATATCTTCCGACTCCATCATCAGATCAGCTCAACAGTACCATATTATTGTATTGTCATCGGAACTACATATAGCTGCCAATTTTCATTACGCTACGACTCCTGGAAGATGGTTAAATTAGCCTCCGCAGATTCCATTACATAGTTAGTTACATACACGACGACCTAATAAAAGCGTGTTAAAAAGAGTAGGAACGGGAAAACGCAAAATAAAAAACTCCGTAAAGACAAAATTACCTCGTAATGGAACCATCAAGAGAAATGTATTTTCACCTAGATGGCGCTACGCCTTTGGTTGAGTCTGGTATAAGTAGATGTCACTTACACATATTAATACTAGCTTTTGCCCGCGGCTTCGCTCGCGTTAAATTCGAAAATTTCGGAATGCTCCATACAAACTTCCACCCCCCATTCTAGGGAAGTGGGGGATTAGAAAGAGACAAAAGGTACCCTATGTCACTCTCCATCCCTTCACGTCAATTCGTCGCTCCGTTTCGCCGTGAAAGACGGACAAACAAACAGACACACACACTTTCCCATTTATAATATTAGTATGGATTTGACAATTTTAATACATATCAAGCTAAGAATATGGGCCAAATTGTCAAAACTGAGGTTCTAAAGTTTTAATCCTGTGTCGAGAAATGACTGTGACTACACATTTTACTTTAACAGTAAATTCTCTATATGCTCAATCCTTTTTACTTGCATAGCGGACTGTGTGACATACATTTCAGAAAATACACAAATAAAATACCGCAATGTATTGACTAGTGAAACTCTCATACGAGTTCTCGCACATTGTGAATTACTGGAACTGGCCCTTATTCGATAAGTGGAAAAAGACGTCGCGTCGACGCGGCGTCTTTTTCCATACAGTTGGCCCGACGCGACGCTCGCGAGACGCTAGAAGTGGGGGGACCCTTAAGGGTCTACCGCGATGGCGTGTGCATATTTTTATAACATATCTGTGCTAATAAGCATACTCGTACTTATGGTCCCCTGATTGCAGCCATTGTAAGTACTCGTATAGGTATTTAAGATTTTTTCTAATAAAGAATTTGACAATTGATACAGGTGAAAAAAAAGGACCATTCATATTTCAGCAGTCATGATTTTAGAATTGGGCCCATAATAAAAGTTATAATCTCAAAAGTCACTAAGTATGTTGTATGGCTGTTCCTTTTTATTTCACGCATATTTTTTTGACGCCGTTAAGTAGCCATTGAAAATCTAAATAAGTCATCATCATTCTCTTGCCCTTATCCCAGTCACTTGGGGTCGGCGCAGCATGTCTTTCTCTTCCGTACATCTCTGTCACTCGTCATCTCATCATTAACTTGTTTTAGTTCCATATCATGTCTCACACAGTCCATCCACCTCTTCTTCGGTTTTCCCCTCCCGTTACTTCCACCACCTTCCACATTCATTCGTAATACCTTTCTCGTCACATGCCTTTCATCCCTCCGCATTACATGTCCATACCATGCTAGTCGATTCGCTCTTACTTTTTCAACAATCGGTGCTACTTTCAGGCTTCCTCTGATATACTCATTCTTTATCTTATCCATTCTTGTCACGCCACACATCCATCTTAACATTCTCATCTCTGCCACGTGCAATCTCTTTTCATCCGTCACCTTTAGGGCCCAACACTCTGATCCATACATGACGACAGGTCTGATGACTGATTTATAAATTTTGTCCTTCAGTCGAAGAGGCATCCGGGCGTCACAAATGGTTCCCGTGACTTGTCGCCATTTCATCCACCCCAATCCACTTTTACAATACGACCCCGATTTCAGATAAAACTATGTATTTTTAATTTTGGTTGTGGTAGGGGAGACCGGGGCTAGTTGACTATAGGGGTAGGTTGACTAACCATTAAAAAATTGAGCCAAAAATCAAACTTGAGCCAACCAGTGATATGATATGAGGATTGTGAGGTACGAAAGGCTCACCGGTGACTGAGCGGGGGGAGGTGACGGACTTTCGTACCTCACTGGTTGGCTCAAGTTTGATTTTTGGCTCAATTTTTTAATAGTTAGTCAACCTACCCCTATAGTCAACTAGCCCCGGTCTCCCCTAACGTCGTCATAATATGATGCGGCATAATATTATACCTCTAGTATTACTTGTTGCGAGTTGTTAGGTTGTTGCGAGCTATGACGTATACGTATACGTATACGTATACGTGTGACTAGAGTCTAGTACATACATAGGTACGTCATAGCTCGCAACAACATCAATAATATATTTAAGTGACATCGTAACGCAACGCAAGATATTTTTCTGGTGGAAATATAACATGGAAATAAAATCCTTCGCGAATCCAAAAGATTTAGATAGGATGACAAACAGTCGGGGTCGTGTGATATTCGATATTTACCACTCACTGCCTTCGCAACGGAAAATACCAAGGGACAACCTACACACCTACATTTGAGAAAAAATCGGAAAGTTGAGAAAGTTCTCATATAGTAACCATAGAGAAATAGGTTGTAGTGATACTACACAAAATTTTATATGGAAACTAACCTCACTATGACCAACGAACTCCGCTGCCGTTTTCTCATATCAAAACTACGCGAAACAAAACGCATGAACTTTTTTTGGGGTCATAACAACGGGGTTGAACCACGGCTGTCTCGGTCGAGTGGTACTCTCCCTTTTTGCCGAGAAGGGGAATATCCTAAGGGACCATCCCCACTCAGGCGACGCATGTCCAGAGACGGACGTCAGCGCCACGCCGCCCGAATGTAATTTAAAGAACGTCTCCTCAGTACATTTTGTATAGTAAGGACATAAGACGCGCCCTCAGGCGACGCGTCGCTTGGCGCGCACCGCGCCGCCTGGGGCGCGCCAAGCGACGTCCCCTGCGCGTCCTTCCCAGACGAAATGTACTGAGGAGACGTTTTTAAAATTACATTCGGGCGGCGTGGCGCTGACGTCCATTCCGCGTCTCTGGACATGCGTCGCCTGAGTGGGGATGGTCCCTAACAGCATGCAAAATCAGCAGTTCAGAAGGTAAGCTACGTTTTTATACGGGTACACTGGTGGTCATGCAATTCCACAGATTCCATCCATTCCTCCCCATCTCTATTGTGTCTTTTTTTTTATAAATGGGCTTACGCTTGGCCAGACTAGCCAAAGGCAAAGACGTGGCCTACGCAACGATGGAGTGAGCTCGTCCAGAAGATGCCTGTTCACCCTAGATTTGAAGGTTGCCGGCCATAAATTAGGTATTTCTATTTATAGTTACATACCATAGATCAAGCAAACGCATCTCCTCACGTAGCGTAGCGTGCCAAAAGAACAGCCAGAACCTAACCTCAAAAAAAAACCCCGACCGCGTCATAGTGGACCTCTTTTCATGATAATTCCCCAAATAATTCAGCTTTGTAACAAAAAAAAAAACTTTGATTTTAAATTTTCACTTTTACCCAAAAGTATCCCCAACAATTTAATTTTCTTAATTTAAATTACATGTCCAAATTTTAAGTTAATCGGTTCAGTAGTTTTGGAGAAAATTGGCTGTGACAGACGGACAGACAGGCGCACGAGAGATCCTATAAGGGTTTCATTTTTCCTTTTTGAGGTACGTTTTTTTTTCTTATAAAAAGTTAATGCCATTCGTGGATCTGGCATTGAGTCTCTCATTTATACATAAGGGTAATGTATTTTTATTCAAAAGGAAAATACTTGTATTTATACCACAGTATAACAAAGACTATCGTAAAGTATGGCCCCTCCCCCTCCCCGCTGAAAGTGCCCCCCCGCTCTCGGTTACCTCGCTGTTACCGCCTGTCCGGAACGCGACCAGTCGACCTGTCATATCTCACTCATACGAGCACAGTACGCGTTCACCTATACAAGCGTAGACTGTGCCTAGGAACGCGCCTCTTTCATATATTTGATCGCCAGTTTCCGAGGTGTGCTTATACTAAAATATGCTTTATTAAATTATTATAATACACCTTCCAATGGCTAAAAATAGCAATACGAACAGCATGTCCTAATACAAACTCATTAAAATCTTCAATGGGTCTTTAATTACTGTACCTTCCTATATCAAGGTTGTTCCAAAAGTAAATTGATTAAGCCTTGTATTTATAAACATTCAGAATTGTGGGTAAAACAAACAACATTGAAAACAAATCAAGATAATTATTATTATATTCGTATCTAATAACTAAACTTCCGTGAGATTTGAATATACCTTTTGCGGCAGGATTCGAAGCTTCAATTACGTCAACAGTTTTGGTCTAGACATTCGAGATACGGTAAAGATTGGATTAGGTACAGCGGGTCAATTACGACTGCGGGTTATTTTTATCTGAATGAAAAAAAAAACATCAAATAAGTTTAAAAAAAAATCATTTTATGCACAAGCTTTTACTGCCGACTGTACCTTTCTTTCAACAGTCATACGCTCCCCGAGAAGTTTCTAAAAACCAAAAACCACTTACTCGTTGGGGATACGACGTTTCATGACAGAGTTTCTATGATCACCTTTCCCCTCCATCCTCAGATCAGATCCATGATACCGTAATATTGCATTATCGCGTCGATATACATCCACTCACGTACATTCTTCTCCAGAAGGCTGTTATAATGAACACGTGTAGGATAATACGCAAATTCTTAGCCTTGGAAAACTAGGACCGTTCATGTCCTTCTATATTCGTTTGGCCAAAAGCCCGCGAGTATGGAAGTAAAATCACCTCCAATGGGAGAGAAAAACAAACCGAAAACATAATAATAATAATAATCATTTATTTCAGACCAGGTCCATATACATTTAAAATATACAAAAAATTCACAAAATTTACAAAACAAAACATGTGTTAGTAATTAGTAATAAATAATTATAGCAGCTATGGTTAGTAGATATAAAACAGGACAGGACATAACATAAAAGACACATTTATGTACAGTATATAGGCTTGCCTGTCAGTACATGAATCATATGGCAATGATTGATGTACTGACAGTCAAACCTTGACGCAAATACCCTCAGGAGGCCGCTAGAGCTGTCCCGCACCCTACGCGCCAGGGATGTGCACCGCTTCCGCATCGTGGTGTAGAAACAGTCTACTCTAGCATTGGCAAACATACCTGATGCACTGCAGTAGCGGGGCAGTCCCATCAGCATCCTGAAGGCATTGTTGTACTGTACACGGAGGGCGTTGTACTGTTTCTGGGTATAGGAGATCCACAGGCTGCTCGTGTAGAAAGTTGTACAGTTGGCTCTAAAGAGAGTTAACTTAACTTCAGCGGAGCAACGAGCAAACCTGCGGGCCACCATGTTTGCCCTAACAGACAACGCCCTTCGCTCTCGCTCAATATCAGCATCGTCCTTCAAGTCAGAGGTAACCACATGGCCAAGGTATTTAAAAGATTCTACCCTATTCAATGGAGTACCATACAAACGTATAGGAGGAACAGGTGGCAGGTCTTTACCTCTGACCTGAAAGACCATGCATTCGCTTTTTTTAACATTGTAGACGAGGCCGTGACTACGAGCAAATTGCTCACAGATGCCAAGCAACCGCCTCAGGCCACACGGAGAGGCACTCAACAGCACCATGTCGTCAGCGTAGCTTAAGTTGTTGAAACATACGTCGTCTATATGGCAGCCGACATGAGTGCTGCTGAGCTCCTCTATTAATCCAGTCCCTGGCCTAATGTATGATTTACATGTATGCAAAATTTAAGCTCAATCGGAAACCGGGAAGTGGGTCAAATTTAGCTTCTACGTTTTGACGCACACTAACATACTAACATGGCAAGTTGAATAAAAGCTTGCAATAAAACGGAAAATTAATTAGTGAATAAAATAAAAAAAAAACATTGTCAGTTGAATGACACATTTTTGTACGTCAACGGCTACCGCCTCGCTTGACGCTTCGCTCGCCGCGTGCGTCCAGTCCCTGGCCTAATGTATGATCATATACTCGTACGTGCAAGGTTAGATAACGTTGTCTTTTTAATTACTTACAATTGGTCAAAGAATTGGCGTGAGAAACGTCTAATTCTTAGTTGTATCACGTTGTATCACCTATTTATGTACTAGCTAGGTTTTGCCTGCGGGTTCGCACGCGTTAGAAAGAGACAAAAAGTAGCCTATGTCACTCTCCATCCCTTTAACTATCTCCACATAAAATAACACGTCAATTCGTCGCTCCGTTTGGCCGTGAAAACCGACAAACAAATAGACACACACACTTTCCCATTTATAATATTAGTATGGATTCGGGTCACTCAGGTAAAATTGTTGAAGATCGCTCGACATGTTTCGCTCCGTCGCGAGGAGCATTTTCATTGTGCTCGCGCGATTTGATATGCCAGTGTCACACGGTAGTTTTGTTATTAAAATATAGTACACAATACAGAAAACAATTATTATCAATGCTGTGTTTTAATTTTTAACAGCTTATAATAGGCTAATAGGCTAGTTTCCTATAAGTACTTAAAATAAAATATTTTATGCAGTGCACGAAATAAAGCACGATATAATTAGAACAAAAATATGGTTAGTAGTTATTTTTAAACATAATTTATGTTTAATAAGTCAAAGAGAAAGATATAACGTAAATGAAGTTACCGTGACGTCACTCCTCAGCATTTCATAGTAATTCCTTAGTAGCAAATCGTTTTGACAGTTCATAAAAAGAAGCTGATTTGACTAGTAGGAAACTAGCATTTTGCAATTTTGCTCTTTGAACTCTCGTCGAAAACTATTTTAAAATCAATGAGCCGTGGGAGGTCCTCAAATGCGAGTCTCATCCCAATTAACCCGAAACATAATAATATCTAATTGCGGCTATGAATCGCTATAATCTTATTTCCGACTACGTGCCCCTCAACTTGAGAGGAGAATTCTGATTTAACAAATTGTTATAGTTTTGAATTGGTTTTGACACGACACAGATCATTTCAGTGATTAGTGGTCTCTCAAGAACGACTTCCACTTAATGGCCGATACAGACGTAGACTTTTGCGGGAAATAACGGCGAAGTCGGAGAGTATTTTATTATTTTCGATTTAACCTGGCTAACAACCTGTCACAATTTTGATGATAAAACTACCGTGAGACACTTTTGGGCTGAATGAACGCATCATGTGATCGACAGCCCGCCTGTTTCCGACTAGGCGTCCCTTCATTACCGTGAGACACTGACATATTAAGATATGCTTACATGTAAAATCGGGTAACTCACGTAAAATTGTCGAAAATCGCTCGACATGTTTCGCTCCGTAACGAGGAGCATTTTGATTGAGCACGCGCAATGCCGATGGTATCCCGACGCAGTCTGCGGGCCGCACCTCGTTTTACGTGAGTTACCCGATTTTACATGTTTAATATGTCACAATTTTGTTTTCATTCAACCCCCTTATTTGCAAAGAGTGGCACTGGAACTTGAGTAATTTCATGTATCACGTATTTCAATCAGAATCGAGCATAATGTCCCAAGAGAAGAGACAAAGGTTACAAATTCAACCAGATATTCTAAGCTTTGTACTAATTTATACAAATTTCAACTGAAGCTACTATCAATTAATCTCAAAGTGGTTGTTTAAATACTGTTATAAAGTTACAGACAAACCGGTTGACTTTACGTACTAAGTAGTTCAGGGATTTTATCAAATCCCTAAAAAATCTAGTGAAATGACAAAACGTGACGTGTTTATTGGCCGATTTTGTGATGTGACTTAGCAGAGCCAAGTCAAAGTCAAAGTCAAAATATTCTTTATTCAAAATAGGCTTATAAGTACAATAAGCACTTTTAAATTGTCAACAATGTACAATATTCATCTTATTTTAAATATCAGAGCAATTTGTTGGTGCAATAAACAATATTGTTTTAAAACTACATTGAACTAATAAAATTATATCAATCTAAATTGTATAAAAATTGTAATCTAAAAACTTCTAGAATAAATTCTGAATGTCAAAAAAAAAATTGTATAAAAATACATTGAATTATCAATATCATCATTAATAACCTATATAATTAATTATATAGGATCAAACGACTGAAATCTTCTAGAAAAATAATGAAATGAAGTCGCCATTTTGACATCCTACGTGATTTGAGTTCTGGCCATTTCCCTGCGACATCAACATATGGAACTCGAGTGTAAATTGTGACAAACATGAAAAAAAAAAACTGTTAAAATAGTTTCCCCAGTTGAAATTGCCCCCCTGTCAATAACTGTTATCCGTTATTCCGGACTGATACAACCTTCAAACCTTCAAGAAAAGAGCGTACACAGTACTTACTTATTGTAAATATTCTAAAATGTAACAAAACTCATAATATAGAGTGTTATTTGAGCTCCTAAAAGTTTGATATTTGATAGTATAAAAAAAACACAGTATAAAATTTCCAAGCACGAAAACTTTGTATTGAGTTAGAGAACTGTAAGCGAAAATAATGAGACTGGATCCAGTATCCGATATTTGATCACATAGTAAGGCAAGTTGGAATTTTTCATATTATTTTCTTACTTGTTATTACTGACTACACGGTGTAACAATAAGGAAACAGAATAATTTTAAGTATACATTTTTGAAGCCAAAAGTTTTATAATCTATAGAATATTTTTTTCCTTTTTGGATCTATTTTCACCTAAATCGTTCGTAGCAGGTAGAGTATTTCTCTGACGGTATGACGTTATAGTGCCTTTTTAAGGGCGTTCCCTGCGCCAATGACCTTTGATTTGTATCCATGGTTATTATGATATTTTCTAAAGCCTATCGTATTAACAGCATCGTCTTTAAGAAAAATAGTATCTCGTAATTACTTCACAGCTCATCGTTTCTGTCATATTTTCCATCGAATTTGAACATTTTTAGGGTCAAATTTTTAGAAAAGTCAAAGGTAAATCCAAACATGTCGATTTCATGTACAGTCAAGTGCAAAAATAAGTATCGAAGAAATCGACTCAAAAATATGGTACTACGCTCTTATTACACCGGACTAAGGTGCTATGGGACATATTTTTGAGTAAGATGTGTACACCCATATTTTTATATTTGACTGTATGTAGGTAACAAACACCCTTCACTAAAATAAATTTCGATAAAAGTGTTTTTGTATCTTTGTTTTATGATGTAGGTATCTGTCAAATGTGGTTTAATGCAACTGGCCCTTATTTTATTATAATCTACTACTTACTACATTTGGGTCTGGTAATGTCAAGCCACTCTACATCATTATGATTTAACACGATTACCTACTCGTCTAAAGAAACAAAGGAACAGCAATAAAGGAAAAACTCACGCACCCGAGGGACGTGGGTACCAGCTTACATTTTCATTTCAGTGTGAAACAACTCATAAAAACCCGGATACGTAGACTGTGTCAAATAGACTCCATATTATGAAGCTAAGACTGGTTTTAGTGTCACGCGGAAAATTGCTCTGCTCGGTCGGTCTGTTTCGCATTTATCTATACTAGAGATGGGCCGAATATGGACTTTGCCGAATACGAATATTCGGCCGAACATTCGGTTCAGCTCTTACCGAACCGAACATTCGGCCGAATATTCGGTTACGCCATGTTTTAAAAGGGGATGTTCATTAAAACTATTAAATTATTGATAATGGTTACATATGTTACTACAACTATGTTTTTATGATTTAGTAGATAGTAACTAAAACTTCGTTAAGTGTTAAAACCGCTCTGAACTCTTTTCAACTCTTAAATTAAGGTTTTTTAAATTTTTTACAAAACAATTGTATTTATATTTTGACGCATAGGTTTCTCTCTTTTTAGCAGTTCTTTAAAAACGCTACTAAAATAGCGTATTATCCAATGGAATACGTAAGATTTACATTAGTTATTTACTTTGTTTATTCGGTAAATATTCGGCAATGCAACCGAATTATTCGGCCGAATACGAACATTGAAAAACTTGCCGAATATGCCGAATACCGAATATTTACCGAATATTCGGCCCATCTCTAATCTATGCATATGTATGATTATTTAACAGTGGCACAAGGCAAAATCAAAATAAAGTACTATTTCATCACATTCGCACACTAGATGTGATATTGGACGCAGTATATAGGTAAATACGTCTATCTCCCGTAACGTAATCGTTATAAAATTTCTAGTACCTGTCGTATACATTTTTTTGAATCTATGTATTTTTTTATATCGCAAATGTGATGTAAGAATATAGCAAACTCGCCGGCCAGCCGTCGCGATATATCTTACCCTCGTTAGCAATATTCAACTTCTGCCCCCAGAAGATTTAGGTACACCTTAGGGTGTGTACTGTGTACGAGAATTACAGGAGATTTTTATTTATACTAATTTGGTAGCAAATGAACATACCTACATAAGACAATAAAGAGCGATTTCTCTTATACAAAATGCGGATCGATGCTCATAGATGTGATTCCATCTGAGTCTTGTTGACAAGTCATCTATAATCGCGTATAATTTAGAAACTACGTCAGAACGAAAAGTTCGGGCGGCATTAGCATAGTACCAGATTTATTACAAGACCTCTGCCCTGGCACAGAGCTAATACAATCTCAACCTTAACGTAGAAACGTTAAGGTTGTCAGTTAGCATTGCTAGTAGGTAAAGGTGCCCATTATCATTGTGTTTTATGGACGGTTGACGCATTGTTACATTTTGATTAGGTGTTACAAACTAGTGTTGTCCTTCAAATAGATAATGTTTTGTATAAGGGCAATTATATTTGTTTCAAACTCTGCACTTCTTCTTCTCGATAGACGATGGTTTCTTTATCGCACTATTTGTAAGTGCGACAGGGACGGCCTGATATTTTATCGTCTATCGCGCGACCATGCTTCCCGTACTGTTCTTCTTCTTCTCGTGTCGATGGTTTCTTTTTCTTTTTAGGGTTCCGTAGTCAACTAGGAACCCTTATAGTTTCGCCATGTCTGTCTGTCCGTCCGTCCGTCCGTCCGCGGATAATCTCGGTAACCGTTAGCACTAGAAAGCTGAAATTTGGTACCAATATGTATATGAATCACGCCGACAAAGTGCAAAAATAAAAAATGGAAAAAAATGTTTTATTAGGGTACCCCCCCCTACATGTAAAGTGGGGGGGCTGATATTTTTTTTTCATTCCAACCCCAACGTGTGATATATTGTTGGATAGGTATTTAAAAATGAATAAGGGTTTACGAAGATCGTTTTTTGATAATATTTATATTTTCGGAAATAATCGCTCCTAAAGGAAAAAAAGGGCGTCCCCCCCCCCTCTAACTTTTGAACCATATGTTTAAAAAATATGAAAAAAATCACAAAAGTAGAACTTTATAAAGACTTTCTAGGAAAATTGTTTTGAACTTGATAGGTTCAGTAGTTTTTGAGAAAACTCACCCCTACCCATATGGAAAACTACGGAACCCTACACTGAGCGTGGCCCGACACGCTCTTGGCCGGTTTTTTATATTAAGCGGGACCAGAAGGACGCGACGCTTATTGCCCTGTCTGTCGCGTCAAATATCAACAAGCAATAAATACATGTTTTACATAGTAACGTAACGTAAGTAATAGTGGCATACAAAACTACGAGTTGTTAAGTACATACCTATAAACTAAGAATTGGTCGCCATATCGTTCAGGCACTGGTCCCACCGCGAGCTAGTAAACTATGAGCTATCGGCTATAAAAATGAATAAAAGATAATCACTCCCGTGTAAATAAAAGAGACACGGCGATGTTTATAGTTACTCGCCCAGCGGTGAACTATCAAAATCGCCGTGTCTCTTTTATTTGCACGGGGGTGCTTATCTTTTGTTCGTTTTTATAGCCGATAGTTCATAGCTTACTAGCTCGCGGTGGGACCAGTGCCTTAATAGCCTAGCAACTGCGAAAATTATGAAGTTCAAAAATTATAAAACACTAATATAGGTACTGAATTCGAACCTTAACTTTAATGTATATTGTATACCTAAATGAAAAATTTAAACCAATAGAGTCAACATTTAGGTTAAGTAAGTATCTTGATGCCAGTTCAAAAATGCGACTGTCAAAAACTGAACGTGTAATTTCCCATTACAAAAACAACTGTCGGAGACAAAACCTTCAAACATTATAGAACAATGGGAAAAAACATCATGGTTTGAAACTTTAAGACCCATTAATTTTCCTTTGTCTATTTCAATGGGAATCCTCTGATACCTGATTATGATAACCTAACTACAAAATTAAAATTTTGAAAAAAAACCACCGACCGCGACATAGTGGACCGATTTTCATGAAACATGGCTAAGAACTATCCCGACTAACTCAGCTTTCAAACAAAAAAAAAACTAAATCTAAATCGGTTCATCCGTTCGGGAGCTACGATGCCACAGACAGACACACACACAGACAGACAGACAAACAGACAGACGTATAACACCCCGTCGTTTTTGCGTCGGGGGTTAAAAATACAGTGCGCCATTTAATGTCTGTCTGAATTGATTAGTCGTCATAAGTACTTGATGAAAAATTAATGATTGAATCCTTTTTAGCTATCATCAATCAAAACCGCCGTGACAATCGATTTGATTACAAACCTTAACCTTAAAAGGTTATTGAGGTACATACATACAATACAATCACGCCTGTATCCCATAAAGGGGTAGGCAGAGCACATGAAACTACTAAAGCTTCAGGGCCACTCTTGGCAAATAAGGGGTTAAAAGAAAACGAAACTGTGGCATTGAGATACGAATAATATAATATGATGTAATTAGATCGGAAAAAAATATCAGCCCCCACTTTACATGTAGGGGGGGGGGGGGGGGTACCCTAATAAAACATTTTTTTCCATTTTTTATTTTTGCACTTTGTTGGCGTGATTGATTAACATATTGGTACCAAATTTCAGCTTTCTAGTGCTAACGGTTACTGAGAGTATCCTCCCCGGACGGACGGACGGACGGACGGACGGACGGACGGACGGACGGACGGACGGACGGACGGACGGACGGACGGACGGACGGACGGACAGACAGACAGACAGACAGACAGACAGACAGACAGACAGACAGACATGGCGAAACTATAAGGGTTCCTCGTTGACTACGGAACCCTAAAAATTATCCCCTAGCCCTTATATTAAAAATGCCATTTTTGGTTGAAAAATTTCATAAAAATGCATTGACAAAGAACACTTACTTACCCATTTAATTACTCTGAAATTGTCAGTGGACTCTATTGTCAAGTAAAATAAAGGTGACAGCTAGTAAATAGAGCTACCAAAAGCAACTGAGTGCTTAAGAACAGTACTCACAGTACTTAGGTATACCTAAATTAGATCTACTCATAAATTTAATTATATTAAAACTTTTACTGTCTACTGTTTTTTTTTCTGGATCGAAAGGGCTCGTGATTCATTGCATTGTAATACATAGAGATACTATATAGAATATGCATTAAAATCCTATTCAGGGTCACGTATCCACTTTATCGTTTTATTGATTTTGTTTCATCATGATCAGCTTTCTTTCTCGTAGATACTTTGTACCACACAAAGTAATCAACGATTAATTTTCTAAAATAGATAGCTGTTCATAAACTATTTAAGAAGTGCTTACCCAATTGACCCAATTATACTAACATCCGATTTATATCTACACAGTATGTATATATTTTAGATAACACTTTTCTTTTAAAGTATTTTATCAACATCTTTTTTTATTATTATTATCTCTTTATCTATCTTAAGATCTTAACTCTTAGGCTAGGCTATTTTATAATATGATTATTAAAGAAATTACAAAACCACTTTTTTTTTTTTTTTTTTTGGCTGATTGGCTATTGACCATAGTCACACCCGATGGAAGGTGAAGATATAGTCGAAGATGGAGCTCACCGATTCAGTAATACTTAGCATATTCACTTTTATCTTGTTCCTCGTTGACTACGGAACCCTAAAAATTATCCCCTAGCCCTTATATTAAAAATGCCATTTTTGGTTGAAAAATTTCATAAAAATGCATTGACAAAGAACAATTACTTACCCATTTAATTACTCTAAAATTGTCAGTGGACTCTATTGTCAAGTAAAATAAAGGTGACAGCTAGTAAATAGAGCTACCAAAAGCAACTGAGTGCTTAAGAACAGTACTCACAGTACTTAGGTATACCTAAATGAATTAAACACATTTTTTTTTTTAATTTATTGAAAACAAAGATTACAGTTATACAGTTTCTAGTTTTTTCGCCAAACTTACGTTTAACGGCGAAATGAAGCACTCATTTTCAAAGTTAGTAGGTACCTTAAATTATATTAAAAGACTTATTCTAGTGTTAATAGATAATAATATCTTATGAATAACTAAAAAAAAAAATATGTGTTCATCTCAAGAGTTAAAAATTAGTTCTTCTATAATGTTGTTCCATTTTTTATAATGAGACAATCTTATAAGTCGAAACCGGTATCTATAACCGCCCGTTGTATAGTGATAACCCGTCCAGCGGGTCGCCTGGCATTTGAGCAAAGTCTCAGTACCCACAGAGCGAGTAAAAGTGAGAAAATCACGGCCCGTGATTTTTACTATTCACGGGTTTTGTTCGGCAGGCAAGTATGGTCGCGCGATAAATGACAGAACATCTGGCGGTCCCTATCGCACTTATTAATAGTGCGATAGGGACGGCCTGATATTTTATCGTCTATCGCGTGACCATGCTATACCCGTGAGGGCGATTTTTGAATTTCGCATACGGGATTTTGACACTAAAATACCGGTTGAAAACGGTGACTTAACTATTATTTTCAGTGACAATTTTCTGAATTCGAACGCGTGAGACTCAAAAATCGGCCCGCTGTTCTGCACGGGTAGCATGGTCGCGCGATAGACGATAAAATATCAGGCCGTCCCTATCGCACTATTAGTAAGTGCGATAGGGACGGCCAGATGTTTTATCATTTATCGCGCGACCATAATTGAGCCTGAGCTCAGTTTATACAAACATGTCACGTCATGATTACAAGAAATATAATTTGAAGCATTCGGGGAAATCCGGTCGTATTAACAATTATAATGAATGTTTATTAAGCACGTATTCAATTAGCTGCAAGGGCGGGAACGGATCTTATTAAATTAATTAAGGTGCAATCATGATATACAGTGTGTAAATAATAAATATTGGGGACACCTTACACAAATCAACTTAGCCCCAAACTAAGCAAAGCTTGTACTATGGGTGCTAAGCGACGATATACATACTTAAATAGATAAATACTTACTTATACACATAGAAAACATCCATGACTCGGGAACAAATATCTGTGATCATCACACAAATAAATGCCCTTAAGACGATACGGTAGGGGTCAATTCTCCATACAAACGCTCTCGACTATTTCCTCCCTGGTTTTTGAAGATAGAGCAATGATTTTTTCAACACAGATTTTTATTATTTTTATCTGTGTCGGACCGTTTTGATTTTTTTGATATTCTGCTTTTTAAAGATTCTAGAGCCAATCAAAAATTTCCAAAAACTGCCTTTTTCATTGTGGCGCAAAAAAAGGTGTGATACTCAAGATTGGTAACAATTAACCAAAAATACTAAACGGTTCAACATAGATTATTTCATTGTTGTTCAGATTCTCAAATTTCGTTCAAAAATTATATTTATTCCATATGGAATGTAATCTTTTGTAATGCGGAATGCAAAGGAATGGAATGCGCTCCCACCATCGGTGTTCCCAGAAAAATACGACCTCGGTCTCTTTAAACTAAGAGTGAATAGGCTATTACTGAATCAGTGAGCTCCATCTTAGACTGTCTTTACTTCCCATCAAGTGTGACTAGGGTCAATCGCCGATCAGTCCATAATAAAAAAAAATAGTTGTTTATCTTTATTTACGTATGTTTATGTATTTTATATTTTTAGTTTGTATTGTGCGATAAGTTTATTTCTTCGAATTTGCTGACACCTACTGACACAATGTAAATTAACCAATTTCCGCTACCTTAAGATTACCTGGAAGAAATCGCTCTTTAGCGATAAGACCGTCTGTTGTTTACCTTGTTCTGCTGCTTTGTTCGTGTTGCTTCCTTGTTTTGTATTGTTGTATTTTATCAAGGTGTGCAATAAAGAGTATTGTATTGTATTATATTTTTCGTAATATGTACGCCATCGAATAACTACTTATTCTAAGACGTCAAGAACTCATCAGGACGACTGCAGAGGTAACTATGACTACATCAAAACAGTGCCTACGTTAAAACGTACGTCAATTGACTTTTAACGTTCATTAGAAAATAGTTTCACCTGCGTAAATGATGTAGGTACCTACTTGAAAATTAATCGCACCTATTGCTAATATTTTTCTAGGTGTCGATTCAAAAGCTATTCATATATCATACCAAAGAGGATTGAGTTAAAAATACGTAAGTAAGGTCAAGACGGTTAAGTGAGTCTGTCTGTCACTGGAAATTAAAAACCGGACATGCTACAACACACTTACAAGTATTGACTTATATATCGTCACTGTAAAAAATTCCATCTTACGCTGTTCCTCAATATTTGAATAACGATTAAGTATTGCATTCCATAAGGAGCCTAACTACATGGTTTTTTATTGAATAGATGAGATATTTTTTTCATACATAATAATTCAGCACGCAATGTATTAACGTCCACATCAATTAGCGTACCTACCTAAACGTCATTACGACATGACGTTTATGTCATCAAGTTAATATGGACGTACATTGCTGCTTGGTCAGATTAAAAAAAATAATTACTCTTAATTAATAACACTTTTTAATAAAATGATTATCCTATATGATTTGTATGATTAGATACTATAACTGGATACATTATTCGCCCGTATGGAATCCACACGCTGTATATAACGTGTTAGCACGTTGTCTATTCGCGGATCAGCACAGTAATCTTCTAGATTTAGATTACAGTAGGTACAGTAATCTTATAAGATTTGATATTCCGACAGTATTTTTTTCTATACAGGGTGTGTATCTAATGCCGGCTTATCTCTTAAGAGGATACCCCCTTTCAACTTGGGAATTTTAGTTAAATATCTAGTTAATAACATAAATATGTTATATATGTATGTATTTGCACAAAAGATCCCGATTGTATCCGTAAGGGCCCCCGCAATTTAAAAAATGTATATTTCCATTAAGTACAACTCAGTCAAAAGATATTTCAAAAATATTTAAAATCGAGGTTCCGCTCTCGACTCTTTCCTCCTTCAAAACTTAATCAATCGGAACGAAATTTGAGAATCTGAATAACAATGAAATAATCTATATCGGACCGTTTAGTTTTTTTGGTTAATTGGAAATGTTTGATTGGCTCTAGAGTCTTTAAAAAGCAGAATATCAAAAAAATCAAAGCAAATGAAAAACATCATTGCTCTATCTTCAAAAACCAGAGAGGAAATAGTCGAGAACGTTTGTATGGAGAATTGACCCCTACCGTATCGCCTTAACAGTGGTGATTACAGGACATAAAAAAATAAAAATTTAGATGACTTTTACTTAAAATTGAAACAAATTTTTTATCAATACAAAATAATTCGGCCAGCAATATAACGCAAACACATTCGCGTTAAATGTTCGTTGCCAGTTGTCATTGTCATCGCAACCACGTTTGCAGTACCTAAATTTCTGTTGGTTTTTTTTTTTCAAAAAATCATTATGTGGTGAAAATTCAGAGTAACTCAAAAACACCTCTCAATAAAATTAATGATAACACAATTGAGTTATATGCCTGGTTTCATTTATAGTCCGTATTACGTTTACACGCTGTATACTCGATCCTCTT
This sequence comes from Leguminivora glycinivorella, assembly GCF_023078275.1. Taxonomy (NCBI): domain Eukaryota; kingdom Metazoa; phylum Arthropoda; class Insecta; order Lepidoptera; family Tortricidae; genus Leguminivora; species Leguminivora glycinivorella. The sequence goes on from NC_062971.1 coordinate 36,116,672, forward strand.
TCTTAAACCTAACAATTTGATTTACCTACAGCCTCATTACGCGTTTTGACAATAACTGTCGCCTACTGTACCTATCTTTAAACATCGTAAATAGGGTAAATAAAGAACAAATACAAAAGTTTCCTAAAAGCAATCAATTACCAATAAAATACGCCAATCAAAATACATAGACTCGATTGACTCGGCTCCATTTTTTAATGAATCAGTAAAATAAATCCACCTGTAGCTTTTTATGAGCTATCAATTTTATTTGACTTTTAGATCCTTGGATATTTTTTTATTGTGGAAAATTGAGGACCTGATAGATTTTAGTTTATTTTTCCAGTTTTGTTATTGTCTTATTTGTTCTATAAATGTGTAACTTTGATTTTTATTTAACCCGTTGAACGCTATCCCCCTTATTCATAAATGATCACTAAAGTTATCAAGCCGATAAAGTTCGTTTGTCCCTTTCTATCACACTTATATGTCTGAAAGTGACAAACGAACTTTATCGGTTTGATAACTTTAGTGAACGTTTATAAATAAGGGGGTTAGTCTATTACAGCCCGGCAAAAAAAGTAGAAAATAAGCCGCCACCGTCTATATAAACTGATTTTAATGTGTACATTGTCTTTTTGTTAAAAAAAAAAAAAACTATTGAGGCACTTTTGTATGAGAAATGTAAGTATTGCTATGATAAAAATAGTTATTTGTTATACAAGGGGGCAAAGTTGTATTTTAACGCCGAGTGTGGAATTGAAGAACGAGCAAGTAAAAGGATTCTATAGTTGAACCACGAGCGAAGCGAGTGGTTCTAGAATAGAATCCTGAACTTGGAGAGTTTTTCAACACACGAGAAGTAAATATTTTTATTGAATTTTGAAATTACAACGCAAAAAAACGCGTTTATCACTGCTTCCAGTAATTCCACAGGTGGTAAATCATCTTCATCACTAAATACATCCACTTTTTCAGTTTTAAAGCAGAAAATTTGACTATATTCATGGTCAAATTATTTTATCCACTACTGGATAAAATACGTTTTTACCCGCTGGTATTAAAGGACAAAACACGTGTTTCCGAGCTAGTGAGGGGTAAAAATAGTTTCATTTCCACTTTTTTTTTGCCAAGCTGTAAGTAACGATACCCATAGTTTTGGCCACAGATATTAAGAAGGAAGGAGAACGGACACGCATGCAATATGCATGGATAGTTAGGACATGCTGGGGATTTGTAATACGCCTGTTGTAAGTTCTTGAACTCACACATATGTAGATGTACGCTTCTATTGCTTAATAGCTATGTGCAGTGTAATCCATTTACATACATTTGCTTCATGAGTCGCTAACCGTCGAGTGATACTTAGAGATAAAGTTATAAAACATAGTTTATGAAATAAAACTATGGAAACGGATTAAATCGCGTATAATGAATTTAAAATACATCCCGAATGGGATGTATTTCAAATTCATTATACGCGATTTAATCCGTTTCCATAGTTTTATTTCATGAGTAACTATCGCGGTAACCGAAGACAATATTAAACATAGTTTAATTAACTAAAAAGCAACACCATCTCTACGGGTTTCATTAGATCTGAGTTAGCATCTGGCCAGGAATTGTAACATTTTCCAACTTACTTTATTAATTAATTTAGTTACAAGTTATACAGGTCACCCTTAATTTCTACATTATTGGATTATCCACAGTAAAATATTAAAAGTTACGAATGTCCTAGTCGCGTATATTATATTATAATAAAATTCATGTAAATTACGCGAAAATTCAACCCAACTTTATATTATTATGCTAATAGTTAGGTAAAGTGCTGTATAGAAATGCTGATGTGTTGTGTGAAATATTGGCCAGCCCTCTGGTCACCAGACGGGCAAGCACGGTCGTGTGATAAAGCATATCACGTTGAGCCAACCTTTTCGCACTATTTGAAGGTGCGATAGGGTCGCACCGACGCGATAAAATTTAACACAATAGTTCGCTACGCCCGCAGAAGAATATTATGAGGCTCTAAACCAAAAAACCGGCCAAGAGCGTGTCGGGCCACGCTCAGTGTAGGGTTCCGTAGTTTTCCATATTTTTCTCAAAAACTACTGAACCTATCAAGTTCAAAACAATTTTCCTAGAAAGTCTTTATAAAGTTCTACTTTTGTGATTTTTTTCATATTTTTTAAACATATGGTTCAAAAGTTAGAGGGGCGGGGGGACACACTTTTTTTTTAGGGTTCCGTAGTCAACTAGGAACCCTTATAGTTTCGCCATGTCCGTCTGTCCGTCCGTCCGTCCTTTAGGAGCGATTATTTCCAAAAAAGTGCAAAAATATGAATAATATCTAAAAACGATCTTAGTAAACCCTTTTTTTTTGGATTTTAAATACCTATCCAACAATATATCACACGTTGGGGTTGGAATGAAAAAAATGAAAAAAATCAGCCCCTACTTTACATGTAGGGGGGGGAACCCTATACTGAGCGTGGCCCGACACGCTCTTGGCCGGTACTTTTTACCTATCCATTTTTTATGTTTGCACTTTGTTGGCGTGATTGATATACATATTGGTACCAAATTTCAGCTTTCTAGTGCTTACGGTTACTGAGATTATCCGCGGACGGACGGACGGACAGACAGACAGACATGGCGAAACTATAAGGGTTCCTAGTTGACTACGGAACCCTAAAAATTATGCAAACTTTTGAGGAAAAATATACCAATAAAATTAAATGTTGTTAAGGCGAATACACACCTTGAAATAAATTAACATATATAACGGTTCCGCTCCAAGGCGCTGCGGTCAAAGGGCAGCTCTAAAACTTCCAAACAACTGACGGGTGAATGACTTGCACACGTGAGTTGAACAAACACTTGCGGCACGACACAATGTTTAAGAAATACTAATAACTACACACTTTGCTTTTATTGATTTCATTCAAGAACGATTTAATACCGGGACAAAGCCCATACAAAAAAGCTTACCCCTGAAATGTATGCCTTTTAGGCTTCAAACTAGATGGTGATGTTCCGCAGCCTGGAAATGGCCAAAATCCTATTTTCCCAAATATTTTTGTATGTTTAAATAATCAAAACCTAACATACCTATCTGGTTTAGGATGCAAAAGGCGTGATCATTTATTATGTGCAAAATCTACGTTGCGTTGATATTTTATACTGGCAACATTGTATTCTGTTCAAAGTCTTTTGACTTTGAACAGAAAAGTGCCCCTTTGATCCCTCCAAACAGGGAAGAAAAGTCCCTTTTATGAATTGGTAATGGTTGCCGCCATCGTGCCATCGCGCTGTTCCTTTTACGCCATGTTATATAACATTTATAACAGCCGGTGTGTGAGCACCATAATATGAAAAATACATTTTCACCACACCAACTGGTAAAGATCAATTTTGCTATTCGAAAACGGGTAGCAAAATTGCATTATATCCACAAAAGTGCAAAGTAATTTCATACAAATTTTAACTTGATGCCTTGAGCTGGCTGGTAGAATCACTACATAGTATAAAACAAAGTCGCTTTCTCTGTCCCTATGTATGCTTAAATCTTTAAAATTACGCAACGGATTTTGATGCGGTTTCTTTTAATAGATAGAGTGATTCTAGAAGAAGGTTTACATGTAGGTATAGTACCCGTGCGAAGCCGGGGCGGGTCGCTAGTTTACCTATAAATGTTGATTTTGAATAAATTGATATATTTGATTTAGTTTGATGTTTTATAGTCAGTGTTTTGTTCGTGTTGGTGTGGCAAAGTTTGCTTAACCTTCGTACCTTGAAACCCTCGCAACGCTTAAGATTCCACTATATTGGAATCTTTCGCTTGCTCGGGTATATATTGGCACGTGCGGTTAAACAACAACTTTGCCCCCTTGTAAAACAAATAACTTATATTCTGTGAAACTAACCTATCCTCGGCGTAGCGTCCCGTTCCAAAGTACAATATGACTTAATCGAACGCAACCTGTTATTACACGAACCCTCAATTTGCATAAGTGATTGCCGTCGTACATTTAAATCTCACATTTTGTATGCAAATACGGTAAACTATTAGCAATTCAAAGTTTTCAAATGTTAATCAAAATGAAAATTGGTTTTAGAATGTTAATCGCCCACAAAAGCTTTGATTAATTGCTGCAACTTCAAAATTTGCAAATCATTTGTTTTTTATTAGCTTAGAAACCTGATGATTAAAAGAAATTTTGTTTTTTATTTTTTTCTTTAAAACCGCGTATCCGATTGACTTGTTCTTTGGATATTTTATAGATATATTAGGGATACATTAATTAAAAAAAAACTAACTTCCTGACTTTTTGTTAAGTACATTTTTTTTTAATTTATGTTTTTTTTTTTTTACCACATACGAGTTAGCGACAACTACTATATTTTCATATAATAATCGCCATTTTATACTCTATTACATATATTTTTATCAAAAATATTAGTTTGGATCAACAATGTCAAAATAAGTTATTTATATATTACTAGTATTACCCTTTATTACGTTGCTCCTGGAAAGTGATGTATGAAAATTTTGGCATAATTAATGGAAGATTTTTTTTAAATTGGGATATGTAGATTATAGGCCGAAGTTATTTTTCATCAAGCCTCCCCACCCCTCCCCCTCTGCGTCGCCCTCTACCCCCCCTTAAAGAGCCGAAAATGCGATTTTTCTCGATTTCTGACAAAACCGATGAAGATACAGAAAAAGCGTGTAGGAACGAAGTAATCCTTAATGAATTTACTACAAATCTCTCATAAACACTTTAGTGCTAGCACTTATAGTTTTCGCGCAATCCGTCACGAAAGTTGCTCCTTTCTGCAATTTTCTTTAAAGAATATTTTTTTTTTTTAAATTTTTAATTTATTGAAAACAAAGATTACAGTTATACAGTTTTTAGTTTTTTCGCCAAACTTACGTTTAACGGCGAAATGAAGCACTCATTTTCAAAGTTAGTACCTTAAATTATATTAAAAGACTTATTCTAGTGTTAATAGATAATAATATTCATCATCAATTACTAATGGCGCTTTTCATTAACGCTTTAAAACCCGGAATTAGCCAAAAAATCGCTGTCCCTATCTGTCATGTTGACTTATGTATATTTGAGAAAGGGACCAAGCACCCTTTAATTAATCAGTTCAGTAACTATTTTAAAAATGCGAGGGTAATTTTTCATTCAGGCTTTGTACCTAATAGCAACTTCTTAATATTTGATTTAAAGATGTTTTTACTTCGACATTCGTCTTCTAATGTACCTAATGTGTTTGGGGTGTAGTGGGCTTCGGTGTCGGGTCCACCCAGTCGGCCTATTGGCGGGGGATTACCTAGTTAAAATCATCGATGCCCATAAACTCTCACCAGTGGCTCCTCGTAGCTGTCTGCACGCAGCTGCCACACCCCGGGCAACCACGTCGACTCGTGGGCCGAACCTGGTAGAGGGGGGTTTAAGTGCGTGCACTTAAGCCTTACGGCCTCTCCCCGTGTAGTGCATAGTGTCTGCCTCGGCTGAATAGCAGTCTACCGCCGGTGGCGAGGTAGCTAGGCAATTGTGGATGGCCTGAAGGGTACTGATAGGAGACCTGTTATCGCTACCTAGATACTGCATCTCTTCTCCTCTCCGATCGTAGCGGCTATCCGTTCCATTGGAGCAAGAGGAGTAGGGACCAGAGGGTGCGTCTGTGTTTGCGCGAGCACTTACGCACCATAATATATCCTGCGCAACGGACTGTTTCTGGATACTGGCAATTGAACTAGAAAAGTCCTGTGGCGATGGGTTGAGGTAGAAAGGTCTGACTTTGCAAGTTGGGCTTTGTCTGAGACCTGCACACAGGCGGCACGGGGAGAGTGGTCGTTCTTGCGCTGCATAGGAACAACAGTGCAAATTGGGCAGCACCCCGTGCGACAAAGCAGCCCTATTTAGGGTGGCACTGCTTTCCTCGCTCAGCCGAGGAGGGAGCTAGAAAAGGTGCTCCAAAAACTGCTTGTTCCATCTTAATTTAGGGAGGTAGTAACCACGACTGCCTATGCATCCCTACTGACGTGGTCGAAATACAAAAGATAAGAAGTCTTCGAATAAACCCAAATCAGCCAATCTTATATTTGGTGCTTGGAATGTGCGCACTCTTCTCGATCGCGAGGGTAATTCCTGTCCGGAGAGAAAAACAGCTATAGTGGCACGAGAACTACGCCGCTATAATGTCGATATAGCTGCGATCAGCGAAACGCATCTTGCTGATGAAGGAGAGTTACTGGAGAAGGGTGGCGGCTACACATTCTTTTGGAAAGGCACAGCTGCGCATGAACCTAGGCGCTCAGGAGTCGGATTTGCCATAAAAACTGAAATTGCTAAACGTTTAGAAGAGTGTCCCGTTTACATCTCGGACCGTATTATTTCTCTGCGACTTCACCTGCAGCATCACAACTTTCTAAATGTCATTAGCATTTACGCGCCAACTTTATATAAATCAGACGACATTAAAGATCAGTTCTACGAAGAACTTACGCAAGTTCTCTCAAAAGTCAGAGCTCGTGAGCAAATATTGCTACTGGGAGACTTTAATTTTGAAATTGTTTATTTAATGCTAGAGTTGGACGCGATTATGAAGCTTGGCCTGATGTACTTGGTAGGCATGGCATCGGGAATATGAATAGCAATGGACAGCTTCTACTTAGCCTCTGTACCCAATTTGATTTATCTATAACTAACACCTTTTTCAGACTCCCAACTAAGCACAAGGCTACTTGGATGCACCCACGTTCAAAACACTGGCACCTTATTGACTATGCCATAGTGCGACACCGGGACATTGGCCAAGTGAAAATTACGCGCGTCATGAGAGGCGCCAATTGCTGGACTGACCACCGACTTGTGCTATCCAAAATTAACATAAGACTCCGTCGGCCTCGCAGGCGTAATGTTGTTAGAACTGTGCGCACTAATATAGAAAATCTTCAAAGCCTTACGACGAGAGAGCTATATGTTCAAGCTGCAAATGAAGCTCTGTCTTCACTTGATGTTCAAAGTGAAGCTCTTGAGACATCCTGGCAGACACTGTCTACGAAGCTCATCGAAGTTAGTTCTCAGGTGTTGGGCGTCAAACCTCATAGACAGGAGGACTGGTTCGATGAAAATGATGAGACATTCACTGCGGCCTTTAGCAAACACAGAGAGCTTCTCAAAAAGCTAAATTTAGGTAGCAGAGATGTGGAACAGGTGGGAGTCTTAGACAGCATAAAAGAAAGCAACAGAAGAATAAGGAAACTTACCAGGGATGCTAAAGACAAATGGTGGCAAGAAAAGTCGCAGTATTTACAATGGCTGTCGGATACCAACCAGCTGGGAGCTTTTTATGGTGAGGTTAGAAAGCTGATACGACCAGCAAAGCACTGCTCTGTTCCTATAAAATCTGTTGATGGCGTTTCACTAACCAACAAGGAAGGTATAATGAATCGTTGGGTGCAGCATTACAGTCACTTGCTTAACGTAGATCGACAAGCAGATCTTGAGTTCATTAGCTCACTACCGCAGTCGTCGCCAAAAACAGAGCTCGCTAATCCTCCGACGCTTGAAGAAACTGTAGTTGCAATAAGGCAGCTGAAAAACAAAAGGGCAGTGGGTGTTGATAACATCTGCGGAGAGTTACTTAAATACGGAGGTGATAACCTGCATAACACCTTGTGGAAATTATTTGTTCGTATGTGGGACGAGGAACAAGTACCAGATAGTTTTAAAACCTCCCAAATATGTTCCCTATACAAAAACAAAGGAGATCGTTCCGACTGTAACTCCTATCGGGGCATATCGTTACTGTCCACCCCGGGAAAAGTGTTCGCTAGAATACTCCTCAACCGTCTACTGCCTCTATCGGAAAATATACTGCCTGAAACCCAGTTCGGGTTCAGAGCAGATAGGGGGACATGCGAAGGCATATTTTCCGTTCGTCAGTTGCTTGAGAAAAGCAGAGAACAGCACCAACCCATGTTCCTATGCTTCGTTGATCTAGAGAAAGCCTTCGACAGTGTCCCCCGCGAAGCTCTCTGGATAATTTTAGCAAAGCTTGGATGCCCTGACAAGTTCGTGAAGCTATTACGACTCCTACATGATGGAATGAAGTGCTGCGTTACCATCAACGGTGAGCAATCTGAGCCTTTCTCTGTTTCATGCGGAGTTAAGCAGGGCTGCGTACTTGCACCAACTCTGTTTGCACTTTATTTCTCATTCGTAGTTCGAGAGGCTATGAAAAGCTTGTCAGAAGGCATAGGCATTCGCTTCCGCATGGATGGGGGACTCTTTAATATCTCAAGGTTTAGATCCCGTACCAAAGTGTCATATGATGTCATAACGGAAATCATGTACGCGGATGATCTTTGTTTTGTGTCTAATTCTGCGGAAGGCCTGCAAAGACTTATTTCAAGCCTTAATGATGCTTGCACCACATTTGGACTAAAAATTAATGTCAAAAAGACCGAAGTCATGGACGTTATGGACGCCCAAGACAACCCGACAAATTCGTGTGTAGGCATCGGTGACGACTTGCTAAAGCGGGTGGAGAGGTTTAGATATCTTGGTAGCATGATAACATCAAAGTGCGACCTAGATGTTGAGATTAACTCTAGAATCAGTGCTGCAGCGGCCGCCTACGGGAAACTACGGGCCAAGGTATTTCGCTGTCATGACTTAAAGCTCTCCACTAAAATTGGTGTATACATGGCAGCAGTGCTACCAAACTTGCTCTACTCATCCGAGACGTGGGTCCTTTACCGGAAGCATATCCGCACACTCGACAGATTTCACCTCAAATGCCTCCGAGATATTATGAGCATCAAATGGTCGGACCGAGTCAGAAATACAAATGTTCTGAGGCGCGCAAACGTCGGGGGCATTGAGGCTTATCTAATGAGGCGGCAGCTACGGTGGTGTGGGCACGTTTCTCGGATGTCAGAAAGCAGAGTGGCGAAGCGCATCTTCTTTTCAGAACTCCAGAGCGGTAAGCGTAAGAGCGGTGGCCAGTACTTAAGATATAAGGATGTTCTGAAAAGACACATGAAGAGGTGCAAACTTGAGCCCTCTGACTGGGAGCAGAAGGCAGCGCAGCGGCCCGAATGGCGACGTCTCGTTCATGATAGAGTAAAGGAATTTGAAACTGAACGCCTCGTTGAACTCGACCGGAAACGAGATGAGCTTAAAGCCCGCCCGCCATCCTCAATGACCTACAATTATATAGGTGGTGTGCTGACGTGCCCAAAATGTGCTCGAAAATTTAGCCATAAGATAGGGTACGCGAGCCACGTAAAGGCACACCAGAGAGTGGAACAGCTACACTCTGTTTCTTGAAATTGTCTGTTCCAGAACACGCAGTCGCTGTGGCCGAAATCGGCCATGACAGCATCATCATCAATGTGTTAAATGATCGCGGTGTGATGTAGCAGCGGGAATATTAAAGTGTTCTCCCAAAATGCTTACGAAATTTGTTTGATACGACTAAAATATTGTAAACTCATGACTATAATAAAATTAAGGGGATAAATCACTACCATGGATGGGACTTGAACTCACGGCTTCCGGATAGAAACTTGAGGGCTCTACCAACTGAGCCACCAAAAGCTCATCCCTAGTTTCTAGCGAATCTTGCAGCTTTCTACTATATGAATCAATGGTACCCCTAGCGTCATTTATCTATCATATCTATCAATCTAGAGGCCGTGAGTTCAAGTCCCGCCCATGGTAGTGATTTTTTTCCCCTGAAATTCATTCTGAGTTTATAATATTTTAGTACTATCAAACCGACAATTTCGTAAGCATTTAAGGAGAAAACTTATCATTCATTAAAGAAAATTGCAGAAAGGAGCAACTTTCGTGACGGATTGCGCGAAAACTATAAGTGCTAGCACTAAAGTGTTTATGAGAGATTTGTAGTAAATTCATTATGGATTACTTCATTCCTACACGCTTTTTCTGTATCTTCATCGGTTTTGTCAGAAATCGAGAAAAATCGCATTTTTGGCTCTTTAAGGGGGGGTAGAGGGGTGACGCAGAGGGGGGAGGGGTGGGGAGGGTTGATGAAAAATAACTTCGGCCTATAATCTACATATCCCAATTTAAAAAAAATCTTCCATTAATTATGCCAAAATTTTCATACATCACTTTCCAGGAGCAACGTACTAAAGGGTAATACTAGTAATATATAAATAACTTATTTTGACATTGTTGATCCAAACTAATATTTTTAATAAAAATATATGTAATAGAGTATAAAATGGCGATTATTATATGAAAATATAGTAGGTGTCGCTAACTCGTATGTGGTAAAAAAAAAATATTTAAAACATAAATTAAAAAAAAAATGTACTTAACAAAAAGTCAGGAAGTAATTTTTTTTTAAATTGATGTATCCCTAATATATCTATAAAATATCAAAAGAACAAGTCAATCGGATACGCGGTTTTAAAGAAAAAAATAAAAAACAAAATTTCTTTTTTTTAATTTTTTTCGTAAACGGAAATAGTTTGATGCATAATATCCAGTAGTAGTACATGTAGTAACAATACGAATAATCCTGCATATCAATATTTCATATTTAGCCAGGGGCAATTTTACCATGGCAGTCCGGCCAGGCCCCGTAGCCGAATGGCATTTCTCCGACGCCAAACGAAAGCGATACGCCGCTGGCTCTGTCGCGCCAATACGCAAGCGCGATAGAGATAGATATCTACTAGCGCTTCGTTTCGTGAGCATTTCGTGAGCGATTGTGCCATTCGGCTAGCCACCCAGGCCCCGTAGCCGAATGGCATTTCTCCGACGCCAAACGAAAGCGATACGCCGCTGGCTCTGTCGCGCCAATACGCAAGCGCGATAGAGATAGATATCTACTAGCGCTTCGTTTCGTGAGCGTTTCGTGAGCGATTGTGCCATTCGGCTAGCCACCCAGGCCCTTTGTTTTTCTATTTTACGGTAAAGTTTACGCTTTCCTTCTAAAGAGAAATAAATTGTATTTGGCCCAAAGTACATTAAAGGCGCTTTGATAATTGCCTTTGACATTCTTCCTAATTACATCCGATATCGGATCGGATCGCGCCAATGTCGACCGACGCTTAAATAACGCAGTCTCTCCACGTCCTAAGTTTGGGTGGCTGACGGACAGGCCGGAAGCTGTCATTTCTGTTTGTCCCTTTACCATATCTCCTAGATACATACTATCAATTGTGTCGCTTAGTTTCAAACTTGGGTACTTAAATCCATTCTGCTTTAAGATTGAATATATTAAAAATATATATTAACCTTGTAGCAGAATGGATTTATCCAGGTTTGAAGTTAAGCGACACAATTACGCTTAATTCGGTATGTAAGAAATACCTTATTTTTTGTTAAGTTACTGATGGGCCTTATTTCATACATGCAGCAATTTGGGAAAAGTGCACCTACTTAATGCACAATTGCACATGGACCCAATTTTTTGACCCATTTACACTTATCTAATTATAAAATGTACATAACATTTCGAGACTTTTAACCGGGCCTTATTTGTATGTAGATTACAGATGCCCTTAGTTGGTAGATGAAATGAGTGTTATATACGTTTTAATTCTATGGTAACAGAAATGCTGATATGTAAGTATAAATAAGTTTTAAATAATAAAAATATCAAAAGTATCTATACGTTTAAGTACCGATACCTAGGTTTAAATTTAGCTGGCAAATTAGTTAAGCATTTTTATGGTTGGTCTTGTTCTGTGCTAAGCCTTGTATTTCTAATGCTAGGTAGGTAATATGTATACACAACCCTAGAAAATTAGAAATATAAGATGCATATGTAGCTTTCCATCTGAAAAAGGTCCTTATGCTTCATATGCAATAAGATTTTGTTTGGCAGATTTTTTTGTTAGAATTCTGCTAAAAAGTTCTAATTACCTTGGAACATAATCCGGTGTCTGGTAATATAATAGGTACCAAATTGTTACCTAGTTAAATTTTCCTAAGCTGTCACTTCTGTCAAACATGTGCAAAAAAAGAATAAGATTCACATACATTTTTGGTAGGTAGATACTGTCAACCAATTATGTAGAATTAGGGTTTGCAAAAACCGGTTAACTTTAAAAACCGGTTAATAACCGAACCTATACCTTCAAAACCGGTTAACCGGTTTTTAACCGGTTTTGCGGATTTTTAGTAAATTACCGTACTACGCAATAATATTACCATTACCTTCAAGAATTCTGTTGTTTATGATGTCTTAGCAGGTATTACTTGCACGATGAAGATCATTTTTATCCAATTTTTGGAAATTTTGTAAAATGCAGAAGTTGCCATAAAGGACTTTTGTGCCCATAGTGTATATGGCGCTTAAAACTGTCGTGCTTTACTGTGATAATCACTTTAAGTATTTGTCAGTTTTGCGTTTTCTAAGCATGTCGCGGAGGTCTACAGCTCCCAGAGTCACTAGTAATACAAGAAATCGTCCCATTAATGCAAATACCGACTAAGTGACTTTTTGACGAAATCGAGTTTTTAGCACCTATAGAATAAGGTTTTCAAGGGCTACAATATGTTAAAACCCATGTATTGATACGACGCTGCATTCAAAAGATAGCTTCCGCATAAAGTTACTTAATGGTCAATTTGTTGCATTATAAACTGCCAGAATGTAATATGAATATTTAATATAAACTTTTATGCTTTATCCGCCAAGTAGAACCTTTTAATGGTGTATAGTGTTTTTTTGCATTTAAACATTTTGTTAAAGTAGCCATCTTATGTTCTACAAAAAAGTTTAATGTGTACATATTTGATTTTTGCAAATAAAACTATCAACAAAATTCTTTATTTTAAGCCAGGCTAAATACACCAAATGTCTTTAAGATGTTTTTCCAGAAGATGTTTGTTTACAAACATCAGCAATTTCATTCTACCAAAAAGTTGTATAGGGACTATAATTGGTTTTGCATGTGATGTGACGAAGGAAAGGATAACGGTCTATTACTGCAAATACCGACTATGTGTAAATAGGCGATTTTGAGATAATGCGGTTTGAAAGTTTGAAGGCACGTTTTATATGAAAACATGAAGAAATTTACGTTATGTGTATGGCATTTTAAACCCTATATTTTTTTGTTTACTACTTTGTCGTATATATATTCAGAATGTATTTAGTTGACGATCAAATACGATTTAATGAAACAGTCGAATACCTACTTAGTTGGTTTTTCCTGTAGAAATAAATGTTTGCATATTTCTCTTCTTTATACATAATTATAACCCATTGTTTGTCTTAAATAAAGCTTCGTTTTTCATACGATGTTCTACAACCTAAATGAGTTTTTTCTGAAATATACCGGGTAATAATTATAAGTTAGCCAGTAAGCTAATATAGTCAGTAGTTTTTAAGAATATTGTACGCTCGAAATGGGCACTGTTGATACTGTATTTCCTGTATATCATACCATCTTATGTACACAGTTAACAATGAATAAACTTTACTTTACTTTACTTACTAGCATACCTACGGTACGAGTAGACTTCAGATGTCACAACTGTGTACCACTTCACCAACTGCAGTATTAAGTGGTTGAAACCACTCATGGTACCCTTTAGGTATTAAATCTCTGTCACAAAGGCTGAATAAAGTCTTGAGGACACTTAGGTGGAGTCGAGGCACGTCGAATCGAGCCCTGCATACATTTACAATGAACGATGAATCCGATTCGACGCGTCGCTAATGGACGTAGTTTCATAAGAAATGCAGAAGGCGAATTAATGAGATTCGACTCGGCGAGCTTAGTGGTCACTAGGCTTAAGTTCATATCGAGATCTGGACGTAGCACAAGGCAAGAAAATCAACGCCACAAATTAAACTCCAGTTCAGTAGAACCACCTCAAACCTCTTAATGTATCATATCATATTTCTATCTCGGTCTAAAGCTCGATAAACAACTAGCTATCTCTGCGTTCAAGAAAATGGACTTACGCAGACTTTTTGACAAAGGTATCGTAACTAAATAGTACCATGAGTGCTTCCAATCACTTAATACCTAGTTAGTCTAGCATTGTCAGCCGTGTTACGGACGTGTTTGTATCGAATTCCACCAGCGATGAAGATATACTAAATGTAACAGTGTAGATAGTGAAATTTCGAACATAAATTATGGCGGACTTCGGATTGCTGAGACAGTGAACTAGTATGTAGTAAGTAGCTATGCATATTATGCTATTACCCAAAAACGCATTAACCGATTTGTAAAATTCTTTTTGTGATTTCAAGGGAATGCTATTGCGTTACTTCTTGTTAAATTTTACTGAAATCGGTTAAAGTATTTTGTGAAAAATCTCCTAAAACCGGTTGAAGAGGATTTTTTCAAAATTTTTTTTTGAGAATAACTCTTCAAAACCATAAATAAAGTATTATTAATGGTTAGTAATGTTAAAAAACTTTTTATTACAAATGTACCAGTTAAATTAACAATGATAAGTGAAGTTTTGTAACATAAAATTAGAGCAGCTATATTTCCTGCAACTAAAACCGCCTATGTCATTGAGAATATTTAATATATTTTGAAATAAGTTCAAAACTTTTGTATATTTTTTCTTTTTTTGCAAATCATAAGTAAAGTGTATTAAAAGCAAAGCTTAATCAAAGGGAAACACTGCTTTATATGTATTAATAAGAGAAATATACAAATTTTTATTTCTACAGGAAAAACCAACTAAGTTTGCTACTATTTTTTTTAAATCGTAGTTTTATCGTCAATCAAATCAAGCCTGGATATTGTTTACGATTAAGTATTAAACAACACAATACGGGCTGTAGAATGCTGTATACAAATAGTAATTTTTTTCATGTTTTCATATGAAATCGTACCTTCAAACATTAAAATCGCATTATCTCAAAATCACTTTTTTGCACATAGTCGGTATTTGCAGTAAGGGGACGAAATTAACGTAAGAAAACCAAGATCTTAATTTTCCCTTTATTTTAAAAATATAATTTGAAATACACAGAAGAGTTCGGTTATAACGACGCCCAAGGGATGTCGTACAAAACGAAATTCATTTCGGTTTAAAGATATGTCATTTCTAGTATGCGTGCTTGCTCATCACCGGCAAATTACTGTCGTATATCGTAATAATAAATTGTTGCATTCCTTGAACCTCGATTTACGTAATTAATATGACAATCGATTTTTTTTATTAAGTTAAATTAGTTTATACGCAATCGAAAAATAAAAAGTGGGTTCTATTTAGAGCTTATAAGATTAGACCCCAGGCGAACCAATTGTTAAAATTATTAAAATCAATGCTCCAAAAAGTCACATGGCCACAACACAATCTCATCTTGCTACTTGTAGGCAAGACAGGGGCCGTGCTTGGGGCGGAAATAACTTTGGTTCCTCAATTTACTAGTAAAAACGTTGTCGCTTGTCGTTGTAACCGGACTTGACGGACGGATTTTGCGTTAAATTACGTCGTAAAAAGCGGTTGGTCGTTAAAACCGGAGTCGTAATAAACGGATGTGCTTTCATAATATCACATATGAAAACCAAACAAATACCTGTGCTTCCGTTATTGTAAGCGGTTGGACGTTAGATATATGCATGCGGAGTCTTAATACTAACCGGACTTTACTGTATAAAATGTATATTTAAGTGGACTCGGGACTATTATTTAATCTTCACGTTTAGTTAGATTACCAAATCATGATCATACTATGACTACTTTAAGAAATTCAGTGCAGGTGCGTAATGTTGTCAATGAAAAGTAATAAATAAATCTTTATTGTTACAAAACATTGAAGAATTATGCACTTTTGACCCTTTTTTATGCCTAATTTGGTCATTTTGGGAAATAAATATAGTTTCGGTTATTAACCGGTTAGATACTATGAAAACCGGTTTTTAACCGAGGCCGAAAAGTCTCGGTTAACCGGTTTTTCGGTTAACCGGTTAACCGGTTTTTCGGTTAACCGGTTTTCATACCCTATGTAGAATCCTAGGCCACTCTAGAACCCTGTCGTATTGACACCGTCATTTATTTGCTACAGAAGTCAGTTTTACTTTTACTGTGAAAGGGTCTAGATTGGCCAATGACCTAGGATTCAGATTAATTGGTTGATTGTACGTACCTACTCCTATAATATGGCTTCTCTTTGAAATCGAAAAGGTTTTAGCTTTTTACATACCGAATAACTTTATTTCGCTAACAATGTGACTCTTAAAAGAAATCATCTTTTAAGATAATCACATTATGTATAAGATAAGGAATTGTTTCTACCATTCCTTAAAACATTACAAATTTGCATTTTAGTCAAATCAGTACACTTAATATCTTCACGGAGTCCAAAACATTATGCATCAAAAGTCCGAATCTAGACAAATATAGAGAGCGCTTGAGCGCGAGTAAGTACTTGTGCCGGCGGTGGACGCGGGTGTGTGCGTGCGCCACGCGCACGCACACAGGGCCTCTCTGTGGGTGCCGCCCCCGTCAGCGCGACGGCGATAAAGTCCTAAAAATCTCAAATTTGAATTCGTGCTTCGGTATCGTATCCTCTTAATCTGGCTGCTAAATTTTACCTATAAATGATGATTTTGAATCATAAATATTGAATAAATTGATGGATTTGATTTATTTTGATGTTTTATAGTCAGTATTTTGTTCGTGTAGGTGTGGTGAAAAATTTTGTGTTTCACTCGGTGGCAAAGTTTGTTTAACCTTCGTGCCTTGATACCCTCGCAACGCTCAAGATTCCACTTTTTGAATCACTCGCTACGCTCGCGGTTCAATATTGGAATCTTTCGCTTGCTCAGGTATCAATATTGGCACGTGCGGTTAAACAACTACTTTGCCCCCTTGTAAAACAAATAACTATTAACCCCTGACGCAAAAAGGACGGGGTGTCGTGTCTGTATATTTGTTTGTCTGTCTGTCTGTCTATGTCATCGTAGCTCCCGAACGGATGAACCGATTTAGATTTATTTTGTTTTTGTTTGAAAACTGAATTAATCGGGAGTGTTCTTAGCCATGTTTCATGAAAATCGGTTCAATATGACGGGGGTTTTTCAAAATTTTGTGGTTAGTTTACATAGCAACAATTAACTGTTCTCATAAAAACGCGTCAGAAAAGTTGCCACATGCAAAACGGCTTACATAGACGGTGGGGAGCCTATTATTTTCTAGTCTTTTGCCAGGCTGTGCTCGCTTTGACAACTAACCCCAAGAAATGACAGTTCGCACATACAGTCTGACCAAAAAGAGTAGAAATTAAAAAGTGGCAACATCGTTGTGTCGTCCCGTTTTCTCACACATTGATTTGAAAGCGATGACACTACAATGTTGCCACTTTACCAAAAACTCATTAGCACAAGCCGGGGTTCGAACCCGCGGTCTTCAGATAAGTCGCTCGCTAGACAATATCTAAACAAAAGAGTAATTTGTCTAAGCCAATTAAATTCGTCTTTAGATCGTTAGCAAAGTTAGTTTCAGCCGTGAGTTTTAATCTTTTTGCGTTCAATTAGAATGGAAAACTCATTAGACAAGTGTCTGTGCATCGTGCAACAAATTGGCAAGGAATATGGAGACGGAGATTATAATTAATATGCAAGTTAGTTCGCTAAGCCCTTTTTAATTGGCAACTGGTTTCCATTGATTTTAGAATCCTGGGTACCTAGGCAATGTCACAATCGCTACGAACAAAATTTGCTCTTTAATTTCCACTAATGGCAGTTTAACGTGGTTTAACTCATAGATCTGATAGATATAATTATTTATGTCTTTAGTATAGATAAAGTACCCATATTTGAGTATATTTATTCAATTATTACATGATGTATTGATTTATAGCCATTTTATTAGAATAATAAAATTTGGCACGTAGGTTCCTTATATAGTGTAGAGGAGCACTAAGAAAGGATTTTTCAAAATTCGCCTCCTAAGGGGGTCAAATGGGGAAACAATGTTAGTTTCACTGTTTTATTCGAAACTTCACAGGAGGGATCCTAAAAACATATGACTAAAGACGTGTTTCAGGTTTTTTGAAAATTTAACCCCTAAAAGGGTGAGAAGGGAGTGATAAAGTCAAAAAACTAATATGGGTATCGTTTTTACGGTTTATTGGGTCGCTGATCACGATAAATACAACGTTTTTAAAATCTAACGAGGCGGAAGTGAAATGCTTTCTCCCCTGTTGTAGTGCAATGGGGTTTAAATATCAAAAAATATATAAAAGAAGAAACTGACTGACTGACTAACTGACATAATATATCAACACACAGCCGAAACCGCTGGTCCTAGAGATTTAAAATTTGGCACATAGGTTCCTTATATGGCGTAGAGGAGCACTAAGAAAGGATTTTTCAAAATTCTCCTCTTAAAAGGGTGAAATGGGGGTTCAAAGTTTGTATGGGGAAACAAGATTAGTTTGACTATTTTATTCGAAACTTCACAGGAGGATTCCTAAAGACATATGACTAAATACATGTTTCAGGTTTTTTGAAAATTTGACCCCTAAAGGGGTGCAAAGGGGTAAAGTCAAAAACACAATATGGGTATCGTTTTTATGGTTTATCGAGTCGCTGATCACGATAAATACAACGATTTTAAAATCTAATGAGGTGGAAAAGAAATTTTCTCCCCTGTTGTTGTGTAATGGGGTTAAAATATCCAAAATAGCCATAAGTATAGGTTTAGTTTTTAATCTTTACTTCTGGTTCAAGAGATTTCAAATTGACACGGAAGTTCCTTAGAGGAGCACTAAGAAAGGATTTTTCAAAGTTCACCTCCTAGCATGATAATTTGACAGGGGCAAGGACAGGGACAGGGACAGGAACAGGCACGGACAGGGATAGGAACGGGTTAGGGTTAGGGTTAGGGTTAGGGTTAGGGTTAGGGTTAGGGATAGGGATAGGGATAGGGATAGGGATAGGGATAGGGATAGGGATAGGGATAGGGATAGGGATAGGGATAGGATAGGGATAGGGATAGGGATAGGGATAGGGATAGGGATAGGGATAGGGATAGGGATAGGGATAGGGATAGGGATAGGGATAGGGATAGGGATAGGGATAGGGATAGGGATAGGGATAGGGATAGGGATAGGGATAGGGATAGGGATAGGGATAGGGATAGGGATAGGGATAGGATAGGGATAGGGATAGGGATAGGGATAGGGATAGGGATAGGGATAGGGATAGGATAGGGATAGGGATAGGGATAGGGATAGGGATAGGGATAGGGATAGGGATAGGGATAGGGATAGGGATAGGGATAGGGATAGGGATAGGGATAGGGATAGGGATAGGGATAGGGATAGGGATAGGGATAGGGATAGGGATAGGGATAGGGATAGGGATAGGGATAGGGATAGGGATAGGGATAGGGATAGGGATAGGGATAGGGATAGGGATAGGGATAGGGATAGGGATAGGGATAGGGATAGGGATAGGGATAGGGATAGGGATAGGGATAGGGATAGGGATAGGGATAGGGATAGGGATAGGGATAGGGATAGGGATAGGGATAGGGATAGGGATAGGGATAGGGATAGGGATAGGGATAGGGATAGGGATAGGGATAGGGATAGGGGAGGGACGGGGACAGGGACGGGACGGGAACGGGGATAAGGATAGAGATAGGGACGGGGATAAGAATAGGGATTGGGGTCGGAATAATCGGCCGGCAATCGATATCTAGGCAGTGTAAAATGCAGGTGGCTCAGTGGGAAGAGTAAGTAGGCATCGGCGAGTATCCTGCATCCGTAATAACTATTACATTCAATGTGCTGTAAGAAGATCGTTGCTTTCTTGCCTTTTATATGTTTACGTTTGCAATAAGTATAAGCAAAATGGAAAAAATTGTAAGCGATAATGCAAATCAATAGAGTCGAAAAGTGGGAAACCACTTTATTGGCTGACCGTACAGCAAATAGATCAGTAACAATGCCCCCCAACCCAGTCGAGAATTGCCCCGCTTTACCTTAATCGAAATAATCGCGGATAGATGTACCTACAAAGAAACCTACGGATCCAAATGAAAATCTTATTTTTTGTAAACGTTTCAATAAGAATACTTTTATTACGCGGGCGAAGCCGCGGGTAAAAGCTAGTTAGAATAATAAAATTTAATACATCATCGTCCTCCTTGCGCTATCCCGGCATTTTCCACGGCTCATGGGAGCCTGGGGTCCGCTCTGACAACTAATACCAAGATTTGGCGTAGGCACTAGTTTTTACGAAAGCGTCTGCCATCTGATCTTCCAACCCGAAGAGTAACTTGGCCTTATTGGAATTAGTCCGGTTTCCTCACGACTAATAAACTTTATACCAAACACTAAAATACTTCAAAGAACACGATGTGAGGAAGGGAAAATAAACATTACCAAAGTACAAAGGAGAATCATGGTTTTTCATGAAAACTTTCAGATCAAAATTGTATGATTGTATGATTTGTATGATCGTTTTATGACCTGAACATCCGGCTTTTATCTTCAATGCGTACAACTATTTGGATGTTTATCATAAGGTTAGGTTAGTTTATGATAGTTATGAAAATATTATCATTTGTGTTTCAAAAATGTAAACCCATCAAAAATGTAATGTGGTGTTTTTTTAGATAGTTATCAATCAGATTTGGTGAATAGGTAAACTTCTATTTTGTATTCTGTAGCTACAATATAAGGACAAGTACTATGCTAAATATATTCCACTTTGAATTGATAGATAATTCAACGGATAATAAAAAAAAATAGTTTTTTTTTCACGATGCCCATAAAAGTACTCATCCAGTTAATCACATTTCATCTTAACTCAAACTAAAAAAGAAATAACTACAAATAAATTGCGAAATAAGAACCAAGTTCAGATAACTTTGCCGTCAAAGTAAATGAGATCTACATGTGTGCCTAATTAATTACAGTGTGTAAGATTTACACGGCCATAAATTAAACCAGCCATACGCCGTGGCTTGCGTGGGCGACGGTCGCGCGATGGTCGCGCGACGGCGATGCGACGCATACGAAATCAAACCTTATCGATATTAGAAGTATGAGACGCGACGGCGACGGTCGCGCGACCGCCCACGCAAACACGGCGATAGACTTCATTAGTGTTATTGAATGTTATGATGTTAGATTTCTGAAGTTGATCGTAATTTTCATCCTATAATTTTTTTATTTTTCTCAGCAGCTATGTGCTGTGCTATGCCAAAGTTATGTAATTACATAATTATGTCCTATATACTCGTAATTGAATATCAGCAATACATCATCATCTCCTCCTAGCCATTTTCGGCTACGGCGACTGCGTTTTACGGTTGAGAGCGTCGCTGGTGGTCTCAGGTGACTGACGAAGCCAATTTTTGCTACGAACCTACGAATGTGCGACCACACTCGCGGCAGGTCAGCGCCCCTCTGACATAATTGTAGGCAAATTGCCACAGGTCGAGTTCTGTTGCGCCTTCTAGCTTCAGCAACTACTTCTACAACAGCAATACATAGGAAAGTAGAAACACAAACAAAGGTAGACAACAAGACTGCCTTCTCGCTAAAGGGCTATTTCTTCCAGACAACCTTAAGAAAAATTAACATTGTCAATAGGTGCCAAAAAATCAGGTAGAGAAAGTTATCGCACAATATAAACAACAGACTAAAATCCATTCAAATACAAAAATAAATAAGATACTTACACCATTAAAAAATTTCCTGTATTAGATTTACACACTGTATAACTAGATAATCAGAAAAGAAGCCTAACTTGCACAATTAGGTACACAGCTGGGAGCCCTATTTCATTTTTCTAGGTCATGAAAGTCGATTAGATCTTTGAACTAAATTCTTAGAAATTAAATCAATTATAAAAACATCGGTTTTGATGTCGGTGTCACATTCATCATAAATAATTGAAATTGGAGATTGGAAATAAATTCATCTAATATTATAGTAATATTCATATTAATATTTTATTTGAAATTGTATTTAGTTTCTAAGGATTACGTAAAAGTACGAAGAAGGTAAGTTAATTTAGTAAATTGATTTAAACTAATGATCTTCACTCATCTGGGTTAAATTGTGGCGTAGGCGAGAGGCTGGCAACCTGTCACTGCAATGTCACAATTTCGTTTTTTGTCAACCCCTTATTTGCCAAGAGTGGCACTGAAACTTGAGTAGTTTCATGTGCTCTGCCTACCCCTTCATGGGATACAGGCGTGATTGTATGTATGTATGTATCTTCACTCTTATTATTGAATTAAAACGGGACTTCATCGCGTAAGACTTACGTTTATATTTAACCAGATGTTTAGGACGTGACATTACGTCCGTGGCACGGGCAGACTGGCGGGGCCTGGAGGAATGTATCAATATCTTTTAGCTGCACGAGTTTTTCGAACTACCCGCACTCGACTGTCATTAGTCACGCTAAGGTTGCCAGTAAGGTCAGTGTCGGGAAGACCGTCTATCAGGGAAGACCGTCTACTGACTATAACTTTTGCATTCATATATCTACGCTTCTTACACCTCCAAAGGTATACCAGTTTTTCACCATTAAGCCATTGGTCTTCAATAGGTCTTCCCTAGGACGAACACTAGTTAACGATAAACTTGATTCCTGTTTCGAACTCTTAACATCGAGTTCAACATGGTTCCGCAAAACATTAAAATAAAATAGAAGCAGTCGGAATATTTATGTATTATGTATGTAAGTAACGTAGTAATTTTAATAATCGTTTTTCTTGTCTAGTACTAACAGCAACACTCTTAGCTAACCATCGCTAGACGTTATGCCCTTGTAATAATGATTACAAATGCACAGCTAACAGTGTTGCCAATGGCACTATTAATGTACTCAAAACGCGTTCAATTTATAGTTTTATGTTCTGAAATATCATCGATATTATGCCTACTCGGAAAGTCCGGCTATATAAGAGTAAGGCCGACAACAGACAGTCTTAAATTTCATAATCTTAAAAAATCATAATCTTATGAAATCGAATCGAGTGCCTTGCCTTGCCACACACATTCTTAAAATTTAGATTATTCGCAATCTGTCAGATCAATCTAAAAAATCATAATCTTAAAACATAAGATTCTATGTGGACAGTTGCGAAATTGTATGGAAAGCCGTGCACTCGATCTGCTTCCATAAGATTATGATTTTCTTTTCAGATTATGAATTTTAAGACTGTCTGTTGCTGGCCTAAGGTCGCAGAAATGCTATTTGACTACGGGGCCTGTGCTCTTGGCAGTCTTGGCACACAGCCAGCACATAATAGATAATGACGGGCAAATTACTCGGTCTTACCTTGAAAGCGTTTCTGAATTTGTTGGACATGATGTTGTAGAGGAAGGGGTTGATGGCCGTCGACAGGAAATACAGCACCCCCGACAGAAACGTTAGCACGATGTATACCTGCGGGACAAATATGGTTCGTTAAGCTGAGTTTAGACCAGCAAGTTACGCCGTGTCTTGCGTGGGCGACGGTCGCGCGACCGTCGCCGTCGCGTTTCACCGCATCGTCTACTTCCATATCGATAAAGTTTGATTTCGTATGCGTCGCATCGCCACGCGCGACCGTCGCCCACGCAAGACACGGTGTTATTGCTGCAAGTTTTGAGACGCAACCATAGGTAAGAGTGAGTGGCAAATATCTGCATCTCTTTCTTGCATATACTTCTGTCTCAAAACTTGCAGCAATAACTTGCACATCTATACTCAGCGTTAGATCAAATAGGATCGAGTATATTATACAGAGTTACTGTTAAATTAAAATGTGTAGTCACAGTGCATAGATTGCCATCTCTCGAGACAGGTTTCACATTTTTGAACAGTCACCGGCATAAATGATGATTTATATGCCTTGTCACATTAACGTCTTGTTTGAAATGTCATACGAAATTGATAATGATAAACCATTTAGGCCCACTTCCACCAATTGTAGTATATCCCTAATTAACACTTTAACAGTAACTTAACGTTACTGTCTGCAACATACATGTGACACACGTATGTGAATAAAATAGCATGTAAACATACTTTATTATATAAAGTATGTTTAGTTTTACTTGCCCTCTCTCTTCTGTATTGATTATTGACAATACAACACACATCATTCACAATGACCAGTTTTACTTAACCTCCATTCAACCCTCCAACTTCATCATATCTCATGGCGACCCATACCAGTAGAACCAAGGAAACGGATTTCACCACGGAGCGCAATAATGAAGACAGAAAACAAATTCAAGATTGAAGATTCAAGATTACCCTAACGAAGATATCACCATTATGAAGATCGGCACTGAAGATACAAGATTACTTTTATGAAGATCAGCATTGAAGAAATCATTTTTAAGAAGAAAGAAGCCTCTCAGCAAACTAAAGAAGAAAAGAAGAAAGAAAATATGTTCTATATATAAATAAGCCTATGAAGAAAGAAGAGCGTTGTCCAGGGTTTCCCGGCTCGCGAATCAAGAGGTGTCCAGGGTTATCCCGGCCCATCATCAAGAGGTGTCCAGGGTTATCCCGGCCCAGCTCGAGGGAGTCCAGGGTTATCCCGGCCCGCATCATCTTCAGAGCATCGGTCACGTGCACATGGAAGACTCACGTTGCCAACCAGCGTCACGCGACAGCCCGACCGCCCGCCCGTGCCAGCGCGGAATGCAGCGTCAACAATTCAACATGACCTACTAAGCGAAGTACATTGCCGCTATCTATGTAAGTTAGTTATATTATTTTGTCATGTTATTTAGCAATTTATAGGGATCCTTTTTGCAGCATTTTTTTTTTATTAATTAATTGAGGTGACAAATTTATTATGTTATTAGAATTACAGTCTTTACGCGATAAACTAAATAAGTTGGAAGAGGATATTTCTAAGTTAGGTCCAGAGAGGCGACGGAAAGAAATAGGTACAAAGAAATTAGAGGAATCAAATGAATTATATAACCAATTTGCGGATATTGTGTCTCAGTTAAAGGAAAAGCAGGACGAATATAGTTCTTCAGAAATAAAATTTGGTAATTTACTTATAGGCGAAGTCAAAGAAACTTACGAGAGGATTAAGTTATCGTTACAATTCTTTGATACGGATTCCCAAACAGACGGAAAAATGGCTAAACCTAGTTTTGATGTTAAAACGGCCATCGCCTTTGTAGGCGACGCATATTTGTTTTATGTGAACTGTACTTTAGGATTTATTTATTAAGTTTGCTTACTTATTTTGGCACATGTAACGCCATCTAGAGTTAAACTTTGGAATTAAAGCTACATAAAAACAATGGTGGGTAGCGAACCCAAGTCATGCGCTGCACCTAAGCTAAATGAAGGTAGTTGTACATTTCGCGAACTGAGACCCGCCGCGTTGACTCCTCGCTCGTACCACGGTTTTTGGCATCGTATTTTCAGAATTATGCGTTTAATTTAACCTGTCACCTACAATAAAGTGGTCATTCGAACCAAATCTGTGCTAAAGTGATGCATAGGACACCAGTGCAAAAATCGCAGATTAAAACGCGTAATCAGTATCGCCGCGAACTCGAGTGCACGAATGCGCAAATGGCGAGTACATCGAGCAACGCGCCCGCGCCTACACCCGCGGAACCTATAGTTAATAAATTCCTAGACCTCGGCACCGATAGTCTTAAAGTGAAATCGTCGAAGGATAGGGAACAAGTGAAAATGGAAACACCAAAAAGTGTACGTGGTTCAGTTTCGTCAGTAAAGTCTAAACTATCTACGTCATCATCAATTGCGCGACGTAAGCAATTGGAATTTGAAGCCGCTCAAGCCAAGGCCCAGATTGAGCTGGCCCTTATTGATAAAAAGCTAGAAGCTGATCTAGCCCAAGTTGACGCCGAAGAGTCGCAGAGTGAGAATGAGCGCGGTAGTGAAGCGAGCGGAAGCGCGCATAGCAACAGGGCGCGGTCGAACGTCGAACAGTGGTTGAGTCAAGGTCACGACGAAACTACTTACATACCGCAGCCAGAGGCGCCTTATCAGCCACAGCATCACCAGCACCCTGCACCAGCACCCGTCAACTTACCTATAGTCCAGCAACCTATTCCAAGTGACAGCATTCGAGAACTAGCGCTTACCTTGAAGGATATCATGACGAACTCGTCAGCCAAGCGTGAGGATCGTTTGCTCAGCCGCCTGTCTACGCCACGTGACTTACCTATATTCAGCGGCGACAGCGTCGAATGGTTGCACTTTAAAAAGTCTTATACGGAATCTACCAGAGTCTGTGAATTCTCTGACTCTGAGAACCTGGAGAGGCTACGCAAAGCACTGCGAGGCGACGCCAAGGACACGGTTACCGCACTGCTGATCGGCAACACCCCGCCCGCAGCCGTCATGGAAGCTCTCGAGTTAAGGTTCGGCCGATCGGATGTCATCATCATGAACCTCACGACGCAGCTGAAGAAGCTACCTTCGTTACCCACATCGTACCAGCATGAGTTGATTGACTTTTCGATAAAAGTAAATAACTGCGTAGCAACAATAGGTGCGCTAAATAAACCTGATTACCTACGCAGTCCCGAGCTCGCATCAGCTGTTCTTAACAAGCTACCGAGCACACTGATTGGTAAATGGACTGATTTCGCATACAAAAGGTTAGAGGAAGACCAGCCTAAGTTGATCCTCATCTCCGAGTTTCTTAAACAAGAAGCACAAATGTTGTCACTAGTTGGAATGACACAAGCACGTGAACAAAGCAAGTCGAGTGAAATAAAAACTACAGCGAAATACTCAGGTGATAACAAAGTTCGTATTACTCGGCCCATATTGACAACAAAAGTCGTCAAGGAAAATAAGAATTGTAAATTTTGCTTAAAGGAATTTCACCCGCTGCCCGACTGCCGTGTTTTCAAACGTGCCATGCGCCGTGACAGATGGAAGTTCGTCAGATCCCAAGGACTATGTTATTGTTGTCTGACGTCACGACACGACAGGGACACCTGCCCTGCGCCCGTGTGCGACATAGATGGTTGTGGACTCGCACACCACAAGATGCTACACTACAAGAAGCCTACGTCATCACAATCAGCTGACGCGGTCGTTGACCCGCCGCCCGAGCCGGCCCCCGCGCAGGCTCAACCACCGGCCCCCGAGCCAGCAACCCCGGCCCCCGACACCGTGGCGCACGTTACATCGGATTGTGATAAATCTTCTTGTGAGGACAACGTTATGTTAAAAGTAGTGTCAGTGCAGTTACGTGGACCTAAGGGTACCGTAAGTACCTACGCCCTTTTAGACGATTGCGCATCTGTGTCTATGATAGACTCTGATTTAGCGGACGAGTTAGGTCTTGAAAATCAAAATCCGCGGTCTGTAATGTTTACCGATGCGTTCGGACTCGAGGTGTATCAATCAGCTGTGCCGAACGTTATCGCGCAGATAAGTGGACAAAATAATAACAATAGTTATAATATTAAGTTGCGTAAAGTGTCTAAATTAAATTTACCAGCTCAAAACTTGTCTGCAATTAAAAGTTTAAATTGTAAACGTTTATCTCATATTAAGGAATATGTGTGTAAAAGTCGAGTTAAACCTCGTATTCTCATTGGGGAAGATAATTATTACCTAATCGCTCCGATACAAATAATTCATGGTAGTGAAACCGAGCCCTATGGATCTCTGTGCAAGTTAGGATGGTCAATTCATGGTAATTGTGGTCGCACTCACTCTAACGCTGCCAATGTGTTCCATCTCAGTCACACAGATGGCGAAAATATAGGTGAACTAAATGATTTAATTAAACATTCTTTTTCCCTAGACTCCATAGGAATTTCAACCTTACGCCGTGAAAATAGCGATCATTTAAGGGCGTTGCAGATCCTAGAAGATTCAGCGCGCCTTATCGGAAATCAATGGGAAGTGGGTCTGCCGTTCAAGAAGGACGTATTCGCCATGCCAGACACACGCGAAGCTGCCCTTACGCGCCTACAGTCTTTAATGCGCAAGTTTGTTAAAGATCACGCGTACGCAGATCGCTACCGAATGGAGGTAAACAAACTGTTTGCCGCTGGCTACGCACGTGAGCTCAAGGAAAATGAACTTTCGGCCGACCGCATATGGTATCTCCCGCACTTCGGAATTCAGAACCCCAACAAACCTGGTAAGTTGAGACTTGTTTATGATTGTGCTGCAAAAGTAAATGGGAATTGTCTTAATAGTTATTTGTTAACGGGACCAGATTTATATAATTCACTTATGGGGATTATGTTGAGATTTCGTGAGAATAAAATAGTTATAATTGGGGACATTAAGGACATGTTTTTAAGGGTGAAAATAAGGCCCGAAGATCAACATGTACTTCGTTTTTTATGGCAGGAAGCTCCGGGCTCGCCCGTAAAAACATGTGTTATGCAAAGTCTATTGTTTGGTGCCACTTGCAGTCCTTTTATAGCACAATTCATTAAGAATAAAAATGCATCTAGGTATGAAGATTTATATCCGGAGGCTGTAAATGTTATTGTAAATAGTCATTACATGGATGACTGTTTATATTCAACTAGCAGTGTAGAAAATGCAGTTAAGTTGGTTGAACAAATTACTCTTATTCACAAGAGCGGTGGATTTGAGATACGAAATTGGTCAAGCAATAGTCAGGAGGTATTGAAAAATATACCTACTGACGCGCTCGCGCAAACAGCTGTTCACTTCAAGGACGGAGTTATGAACACAACAGAGCGCACCTTAGGGTTAATGTTTCATCCTTCAGATGATACTTTTGGATTTAAGATTTCATTTAATCGTGTCCCACAGGAGGTATTAAATGGATCCGAGGCTCCGACGCAAGCAAAAATGCTTAGCCTCATCATGTCAGTTTATGACCTTCACGGTTTTTTATCGCCTTTTATTATAAAGAGCAAAATAATATTTCAGGACGTTCACCGTAGTGGCGTGGAGTGGAACGACCACATCCGACCGGAGGAGCACGCGCGCTGGGTAAGGTGGCTCGACGAGCTTAAACTACTAGCGTCGCTGCGCATCCCTCGACACTACGCGGCCGCGGGGTCATGGACGCCGTGCTACGATGATTCGGCGGATAGGGTAAGTGACCCCACCATCATACATACCGAATTACATGCATTTTGCGATGCCAGTAGTAAGGCATATGCCGCTGTTGTTTATTGGCGCTTTGTTCGCTCAGATGGAACTATAAATGTATGTTTTGTGGCGAGTAAAAGCAGAGTGACTCAACTTCGTCCGGTCTCTATACCGAGGCTAGAGCTTCAAGGTTGCTTGCTCTCTGCTCGTCTGGCCGCCACAATACAGAGCGAACACAAAGACATTAAGCCAAACAAGCGATATTTCTGGACGGATTCAAATACCGCCCTCCAGTGGATTCGCAGTGACCCTAGAGATTTTAAACCATACGTCGCTCACCGCCTCGGTGAGATTGACGAGTTGACCAGTGCGTCAGAGTGGCGTTACGTCCCCACGTCCTTGAACGTAGCCGACGTAGCCACTCGTGAGGACGCGCCACCACTGCAGTACGATGACGTATGGTTCCAGGGGCCAAACTTCTTGCGTGAACGCGAAGGTGAGTGGCCCAAGGATCTCAAGAGCTCCAAGCAGCTTGAGGAAGCTATTTGCGAACGTAAGGTCATTAATGTTGTATCCTCAGCCGACTGTACTAGTACGTTGCCGGTACCTAACGAAAATTACTTTTCGTCGTGGATTCGATTACTTATGACTACTGCACGGGTATTGTTGTTTATTAAAAAATGTCAGCATAAATGCGATCGAATCGACACCGAACTGTTACAATCGGCAGAGGACTTGTTGATTAAAAAATGTCAACATGATTCATTTCTTACAGAAATTGCCTGTTTAAGGAACAATAAGCCGTTATCGAAAGATAGCCGACTGCTACAGTTAACGCCCTATCTCGACGATGCGGGCCTACTACGTGTAGAGGGCCGTATCGACAAGACTGTTGGAGTCAATGAGTCTACGAAGAGACCAGTGATTCTTGATGGCAAGCATCGAATCACCAGACTGCTCGTAGAACACTACCACAGGCGAGCACTGCACAGAGCTCAAGAACTGGTAGTTAATGAGCTAAGGCAGCGCTATTGGATTCTGCAACTGCGACCAACTGTACGCGCAGTCGCAGCCCATTGTCTGCTGTGCAGATATCGTCGCGCCACGCCGCAGCCGCAGCGTATGGGCGACCTGCCCGCAGCACGGCTGCAGCACAACCGTCGTCCGTTCTCGTTCACCGGGGTCGACTTTTTCGGCCCCATGGAGGTAACCGTAGGTCGTGGTAGGCAGAAACGGTATGGAATGTTATTCACATGTCTGACCATTCGAGCCGTACATGTCGAAATAACGGAAAACCTTACCACTGACTCTACCATAATGGGTTTGAGACGGATGATAGCACGCAGAGGTACCCCTACCATGATATACTGAGATAATGGGACCAATCTTAGAGGTGCCCACATGGAATTGAAACGCAGTATTGCTGAACTAGACAGCGATGCCCTGCGCAATGATGGACTCGTGAGAGGAATTGAGTGGAAATTTATTCCCCCGGGCGCCCCAGAGATGGCTGGCGCGTGGGAACGAATGGTGCGTACTTTTAAATCATCCCTCCGAGCTGTACTCAAGGAGCGCGCCCCACGGCCAGAGACCCTTTCAACATTGATGGCTGAAGTTGAAGCCCTCGTCAACAGCCGTCCTATCACGTACGTATCGGTAGATCCTAACTATCCTGAAGCTCTGACCCCCAATCACTTCTTGATTGGTACGTCCTCAAATGGACCAGCTTTTGGTAAGTACGACAATGGCGACCTCCAGCTAAGACGTCAGTGGCGGATAGCGCAACGTCTAACTGATATGTTTTGGGCACGTTGGCTCAAGGAGTATTTGCCAACACTTCTTCCGCGACAAAAGTGGACGCGCGAAAATCGCTCCTTACAGGTAGGAGATTATGTAATTATAGTCGAACCTAACTTAGAACGTGGATCATGGCGGCACGGAATAGTGAGTGCGACACACGTTGGTAATGATGGGCGTACTCGCGTTGTTGACGTCCGTACGCGCACAGGCATTCTACGCCGCCCCGTTACACGCGTCGCCTTACTTGCACCAGAGATGGCTCGTGATGACTAGTCATCACTAAGGGGGTGGGATTGTAGGCGACGCATATTTGTTTTATGTGAACTGTACTTTAGGATTTATTTATTAAGTTTGCTTACTTATTTTGGCACATGTAACGCCATCTAGAGTTAAACTTTGGAATTAAAGCTACATAAAAACAATGGTGGGTAGCGAACCCAAGTCATGCGCTGCACCTAAGCTAAATGAAGGTAGTTGTACATTTCGCGAACTGAGACCCGCCGCGTTGACTCCTCGCTCGTACCACGGTTTTTGGCATCGTATTTTCAGAATTATGCGTTTAATTTAACCTGTCACCTACAGCCTTGTTGCCCGTCATGACAGGGCAAGAGGATACAACTAAATAGTTAATAGATGGTATTCTTATGTACAGTACGATTATTAATACCGAATCTCAGCAGACATTGATAGAATTCGTTTTAAAAACAAGACTTTCGTCTAGCGCTAAGCTCAGGTTAAAGACGTCATACAATAGTGTAGAATCACTCGTTTCGGATATGCGTACATTTTTGCTTCCTAAAAAATCATCCGAATCGATTCAGGCTCAGCTGTACAGAGCAAGACAAGGTAGGAGAACAATAGAAGCTTTCGGAGCTGAAATTGAGGATCTTTTTGTCAATTTGACTATTTCTCAGGCCGACGGTAACGACAGTAGGTACGACGTACTGCGGCCACTGAACGAAAAGTCAGCTATTAAGCGCTTTGCAGATGGTCTTTCAGACCCAAAATTAAGCACAATAATATCTTCTAGGCAATTTACATCTTTGCCTGAAGCTATTAGGACAGCCATTGATGAGTATAGCTCGTCACCACGCGACGATCAGATCCTACATTACGGACGCGGACGATCTCGTAATAATTATCATAATAACGGGAACCGAAATAATTATACAAATCGTTACGATAGGGGTAAGAGTTATAATTCAGACAGAAATACATTTAGAACACGGTATTATTCTAATAATAGCCGTAATGCAAGTATTTCGCAACACTTCCCGGCAAATAGAGCTACGCGGCCACAGCCTTTTGCTGACCGCGCATCCAGCGTTCGCCGACCTGCGCGCGCGACCCCGCCGCGGCCCGCGCCCGCGCACTCACGTGCTCAACACATACGATCGACAAATGAGGACGTAAAACCAAATAAGCAGTTTTTTCGTGACTAACATGAATAGTGCGATATTTAACTATAACAAAAATAATTATAGTACGGTAAATTGTATTGTAGGTAATGGACATAAATTAAAACTTTTGGCCGACAGTGGAGCAGGCCTATGTGCTATTAGGTATGAATATTTGCAAGACAAACCCGATCTCCTTAAACGATTACAAGGAGATAGCATTACTATTACTGGAGTTTGTGGAGATTTAATTTCAGACGGATACATTTATTTAGATTTAGACTTTAACGGTTTTATTTGCAAAGGAAAGTTTCATGTTTTTAAGAATTTGCAATGCTCAGCTGAAGCTATTTTAGGTGAAAAATTTTTCTTACGTTACAATGCAGACATAAGTTATAAACATAATGCATTATTTTTAGAGGACAAAGGTCAAACTATCTCAATACCTATGAACGTGTATTCTAAAAGTAGTTTTATTCAAAACATACCACCTCGCTGCGAAATTATGACTCACATCGCGTCACAGCTGACCGATGACTGTGTAGTACTATCGGAAGAAATGCAAGAAGGCGTTTTTGTAGCAGGTGTCATTTCAAGACCAGAGAAAGGTAAAATACCAGTACGAATATTAAATACGACAGATAAGCCAGTCAGTTTAGATTTATCAAGTTTGAATGTACACAGATTATGTCATTTTGATATTTGCAATTTTGATTCAAGGAAAATTAGTGTTGATAGAGTAAAAACATTATTAGATCTTTTAAATTTAGAGACTTATTTAAATAAAGAGGAACAATTAAGCATAGAACAAATTTGCGCAAAATACGCAGATGTTTTTCATTTGCCCGGCGACAAGCTAACTACAACTAACTTGCTACAGCACAAAATTAAGTTAAAAGATAATTCAAGTCCGGTATACGTAAAGCCATACAGAATACCATATGCTTTACGTAATGAACTTCAAACTCAGATTAAAAATATGCTAGATAACGATATAATAGAGGAGACCACTTCAGAGTGGTCCAGCCCAGTTTTGCTAGTTCCCAAAAAATGTGATAAGTTAGGAGAAAAGAAGTGGAGGTTAGTTGTTGATTATAGGCAGCTTAACAATAAGATACAGGATGATAAGTTCCCACTACCCAATATAACCGAAATATTAGATTCCCTTGCAGGTAGTATATATTTTTCAAAACTTGATCTTTCTCAAGGTTATTACCAACTAGCTTTAGACAAAGAATCTAGAAAGTATACAGCGTTTACGACCGATAAGATGTATCAAATGAAGCGATGTCCCATGGGACTGCGAACAAGCCCTAGTGTTTTCTCTAGACTTATGACTATTGCCATGTCCGGATTAAATTACAAACAATGTTTCATATATTTAGACGATTGCATTGTCATAGGAAACTCCATGACGTCACACAACCATAACCTTATTCGAGTGTTAGAACGATTGAGAAGCACAAATCTTAAGTTAAATCCATTAAAGTGTGAATTTTTGCGAAAAGACATAATGTATTTAGGCCATAAAATTACTTCTAATGGAGTAGAACCCGATCCAGCAAAAGTAGAAGCATTAAATAAATATCCAAGACCAACAAATACAGATGAGGTTAAAAGATTCGTAGCATTTGCCAATTATTACAGACGGTTTATTCAAAATTTCGCGAACATCGCTTATCCATTAAATCAACTTTCTAAGAAAAATGCAGTTTTCAATTGGACCCCAGAGTGTGAAACAGCCTTTATAAAATTGAAAGAAATACTTACAGGTCCACAAGTTCTAGATTACCCTGATTTTTCTGAAAATAATGTGTTTACCTTACATACAGATGCTTCAAAGATAGGCTTAGGAGCAGTTTTGTCTAATTCTAATGGCAAAGTAGTCGCGTATGCAAGTCGAAACCTTAAGCCAGCTGAAACGCGATACCCAATAATAGATTTGGAATTGCTAGCTATAGTTTGGGCGACAAGACATTTTAGACCATATCTCTATGGGAAAAAGTTTAAAATTGTCACAGACCATAAACCTTTAATTTATCTTTTCGGAATGACTGATCCTTCGAGCAGATTAACCAAATATAGATTATATTTGGAGGAATTTAATTTTGACATTGAATACATTCCGGGACGAAACAATGCAGCTGCAGACGCATTGAGTCGTTTACCGATGAATAGTGATGATTTAAAAAATATTAGGACAAACGTTGTATCAGTCATAACGAGAGCTCAATCACGGAAGTTACGCGCGCAGCAAGAACAACAACAAACGTGTGATCAAGGTAGCTTAGTGACAGATGATCCCGCACACGATAGGCTTGATCAACCTAGAGTGGTGGAAATCATCAAAGCACCAAAAAATTATATTGAATTAATACTAAACTCTAACTACAAGACATGTCGAAATGGAATAATGAGTAGTAAAGGAAATTTTTGGTACGTACCAAGCAAATCGTGCATGTATCTAACATCCCGATCGTTATCTACCGTAGGCGTGTTAGCGAGGGAATTAGAACAATTTTGCAAGGAGCAAAATATAAGTGAAGTTATAATTATAAAGAATTATCGAAATGCACATAAAGTAAATGAATTTTTAGCTAGCTATAAATGTGATATTCCTAGGATCTTAGTAACAAGAGGAGTTACAAAAGTATACGATAAAGACGAAATACGAGTTATTTTAAACGATTTCCATCTATTACCCACCAGTGGCCACGCGGGGGTTAATAGAATGCTTAATAATATAAAGCAACACTACTTCTGGCCAAGAATGAGCCACGATGTATACGAGTACGTTAAGAAATGTGCACATTGTCAATACAACAAGCACACTAATAAGTACATTAAGGAACCAATGGTGATCACTTCGACACCAAGCTCATCTTTTGAAAGAATTTCTTTAGATATACTTGGACCTTTAGAAATAGATAATTATAACTATAAGTACGTATTAACAATTCAGTGTGAACTGACTAAGTTCGTAGAAGCATACCCGTTAGAAAGAAAAGACACTGAATCTGTAAGTAAAGCTTTTGTAAATAATTTCGTTTTAAGATATGGCATTCCAAGCGACATTATAACGGATCAAGGTACCGAATTTATGTCTAGTGTATTTAGCGATATTTGTAAATTATTAGGTGTTAATAAGCTACACTCCACTGCTTATCACCACGAAACCATAGGAGCGCTTGAAAACACACACAAAAATCTAGGTGCGTATCTTAGGATTCAATGTAGTAACAACCGCACCGATTGGAGCACTTGGTTAAGTTATTGGTGTTTCTCGTATAACACCACCGTGCATACCGAGACACAATATACGCCATTCGAATTAGTTTTCGGCAAACACTGCCGTTTGCCCAATAATTTAATTTCTTCTATCGACCCTCTCTATAATTATGATAGTTATCCTAAAGAATTTAAGTATAGGTTACAAAGAGCTCAATCAGAAGCTAGAAATAATTTAATGTCTAGTAAATTTAGTAGAAAATTAATGTTTGATAAGAAAATGAATTCTGTTCAATATAAACCAGGAGACTTAGTACTTTTGAAAAATCAAGTAGGCAATAAATTAGATTCTATTTATAATGGACCTTATGAGGTTATAGAAGATATGTCACCTAATGTTAAGATTTCAAAAAATGATCAGATATATGGTTCGTTCTCAAAAAAGTGGCACCGTCAGGGTAAAGTGAATGAAAAAAAATTAAAATGGTTTTTTGTACCTTTTTGGATTTAAATATGTTTTTGAGTGCATCAATGATACGGAATTTGCAGGAGGGAACGAAATAGTCGTAAAAACGTAGAACTTATAGCGAGTTGAAATTTTAGACATACAGGAGAAAGTGAATAGACAGGGTAGCAGGGAAAACGTGGCAGGATAAAGAGAGTTTGAATAAAAAAACAAGTTTACCACTAATAATTCAACGTATATCGATTATTATGATTTCGTTAGGATTCAATATTTTTTCTTTAAGTAGAAACAAAAGCAAAAAAAAGTATTTTTTTAAACAATATCCATTATTTTTTATTCAAAACAGTTGAAGTACAGTAAGTGATATCTGATTATTATTTTCAGTCACGATGCCTGCAGTGTTTGACTGGTAGAGAATGCCTTAAGGCATTATGTACACCATTTTGTACTTTTTTATGTGCAATAAAGAATAAATAAATAAGTACCTACAATCACAGTCTTGTAAAACAACAAAGCACATATCATGATTCACAATGTGAGTTGTACTTGTGCATGTAATGCCTGCAATGGCTGCCCCAGTGGAAGAGTTGGTTCGTCTCCTTGATGTCTCCTTGGTAACATATGTCGAGATAATGAGGTCAGTATTTAAAATGAGGGCCACTCTAGGGCCGGACGGTGTGCCTTGGCTCTTTAAACATCTTGGAAGTAGATTACGTGGCCACATTGACGACTGCCTCCGAGAGGGTATAAATTCTCGTTGGAAGGTGGGCAGACTGTGCCTTTCGAAAAGAGGGTAGTCCAGCTGACTGTCCCTTAGGATACCGTCCCTTTGCCCTCCTAGATGAAATTGGTACGATGTTGAGCGCATCATCGTAAGTCTCATCTACTGCTGTGCACGCATTTTGAAAGACACGTGCCCAAACATCAGAGATCGGGTTCTGGGAGGAGCGATAGACGCAATTGATGCGCTGCATAAATACAGCGGTCTGGTAGCAGAGAAAAGGCAGGGAGCTATCGCAGTATCTCTTGACATTGCCAATTACTTCGGCTTTCTTCCTTATGTGGTAATAAAATAGGCGCATTGCTTCCACGATGCGCCTTTCTATTTGAAGATCATCATTCACCATAGGGTGAATACCTTGCAGATAGAGTACTGCTCAATGAATCAGGAGGAAGATGCCTAGAAAGACGAATGGAGTGTGGTGTTCCTACCGGCTGCGCCATATAAACGTATAGGGACAGGTCAATGAGACTACGTGCTCAAATCAAGACTGACTTCTTTATTCTTCTTCTTACCCACATGCATATTCATAATAATCATAACCTACCCAGTTTTCTGCAGGGGTCGGTACTGGGCGCCTGCTCTGGAGCATTGGCTTTGACTTGGCTATCAGAGTAGTCCAACTTCTCCGCATGATCACCATTTGTTATGCCGATGACACAATAGTAGCCGTGAGGGGAAGAAAGTACCAGGATAATAAGTAGAGCCACAGTGGCAACTGAGCTCACAGTTAGGCGCATTAATTTCTTTGGGCTTGCGGTGTTACTTGCCACGACCGATGACGTGGTTTTCGAAGGAAAGGTTGGCTTCTGCCCGAAGAAAGTGATTGCTGCCGACCTAGCCAAAATGATAATTGTTGACGCTATACGCCGAACGAAATGCAATCTGGTTCTGTAATGCCTATATGCAAGAGCGATAGGGATGTTGCCTTGCCTATTGGCGGTGAGGCGGTCCCTCTTACGCCCCAAATTAAGTACTTGGGCTTAAATTCAAACCAAAATTGGTACTCCGAGAAACATTTTATCAAATTGGTTCCTAGCCTCGTCGGGACTGCTTCGGCGCTGAGCAGACTATTGCCCAATATCGAAGGACCCAATGCCCCATACCGGCGCTTATATGCGAACGTCATCCGCAGCGTGTATACAAAATTTCAGCTCAGTCGGTTGAATATTTCTGCTTCAAATTGGGTTGCAAGATTTGACCTCAACATACATACAAACATACATACATACCTACATTGCAAGTTAGTAAAAACCATGTCAAAATAGCTTTTTTTTTACTTGTATTTCTTTATCCTGTCAACAGTCACTTTACCCTGCAGAGTGATGGCAGGATAAAGTTACACAGGGTGTAGTGAAAATCCGATTAACTAGATATTATCTCCGAAACTGTTGATAATACAACTGTCATAATTTTAATATACATAGTTATACTTCAATACAACATTAAAATGTTATTGGTAAAAAAACTGCCGTATTAATATTTCAAAATAATCATGCCAGAATAAAGTGGACATACCTGTTACAAACTCCGAACGTCACACTTTGAAAACTTCTAACCACAAGACCGCAGCACCTCACGCACAAACCTTTACACCGGCGGCTAGAACCATACTGGCTACGTGTTTTACGTATATTAGGGCCTCAATAAGACTTTCTGTGTGTGAGTGAGGTGCAATACCGCGGACGCACAGGATATGGAGAAAATATCGCTGGACAAACTTTGAAGGTGAAAATTAGTGTTCAAAAGTAATCGAAACATCCCGTGCAACGTATATTTAAGAATATAGTAGTCTATTCTCTACAAAAAACGATATTTTATTATCATAAAACTGCAATTTAATAATCTATAGAGCGAAAACTTGAGCAGTGTCGCGTTGTGACAAGGCAGGGTACAGTAGAAAACGGTCTTCTTTATTTTTTTTTTTACAAAAATATTATATTTATAGAAAAAATATGTGTTGGCCTCGATGTGTCACGTTAATGCCTACTTATGAAAATTTTAATTATATGTGAAAATTATATATTTCGCATACTTTCTATTCAAAAACGTGATGGCAGGGTACGATGCCACTATTTTGAGAATTACCCATATATAACTCATAAGAATAACACTAAGATGTATTTGAAATAAAAATAAGTTTATGTTATTTTAAAATAAGTAAGTAAAAAAAAAATGTAAATTCATACACGTATGTCACATTTTTTTTCTTCCTTTGTGGGGGTGAAGAGTAACTTTACGGGGAGATGTAGTATATCCCTAATTAACACTTTAACAGTAACTTAACGTTACTGTCTGCAACATACATGTGACACACGTATGTGAATAAAATAGCATGTAAGCAATAATTTATTATATAAAGTATGTTTAGTTTTACTTGCCCTCTCTCTTCTGTATTGATTATTGACAATACAACACACATCATTCACAATGACCAGTTTTACTTAACCTCCATTCAACCCTCCAACTTCATCATATCTCACAATCAACTCGGGGTTAGTGGGCTGTCATCTGTCAAATTCCATATAAAATGATAGGTTAACCCTCCATCTGCCATCTGGGCGAGCTCACTCCCTCGTAGGCTACGTCAGTGTTATTATAAAAAAAAGCCTAAAATCAAAATATCCTAAGAGTGAAAAGTTTCACTTTCGCACCTGCATGTGACATTTCATTTCAGTGACATGAGAGGAACAGCATTTTTGGAAATGCAATTTGTTGGTAACACTATTTTCTTTTTCAAAACTTCAATAGAAGCATTGTCAAATTCTGTTCGACACAATTTTTGATGACGTGAGGTTGAATAATACCCAACACCCAACAGTGTAAAGGAGTATATTGATTTAGACTAACACGATTTGTTAATTTTAGAAATCACATGCGTAAACCTTTACCCGACGTTTCGAACTTCAAATAAAATGTTGCTAGGCAGAGTGAAAGGAGTGGTTTTGAATATACCCACTTCAAACGTCAACGGAATATAACGTCGTGCTTTTCACCGTTTTGCATTCACACTTGGCATTGGCACACTGAGAGAAATTTGCATTGTGAATTTAACAAGTTCGACTTGTTGCGGTCCGTTTGAATCAGCCAAACGTATGTTTAAAACAATATGTGTCAGGTTGTTTTTATAAAATCGACTTGTTGATTCAAATATATTGCCGATTCAAATGACAAGTAGCTTGTTGTTTGAACCAAAGAGCACGTAGGCGCTATTTTTAACCCCCGACGCAAAAACGACGGGGTGTTATAAGTTTGACGTGTCTGTCTATCTGTCTATCTGTCTGTCTGTTTGTCTGTCTGTGTGTGTCTGTCTGTGACATCGTAGCTCCCGAACGGATGAACCGATTTCAATTTAGTTTTTTTTATTTGAAAACTGTGTTAGTCGGGAGTGTTCTTAGCTATGTTTCATGAAAATCGGTCCACTAGGTCGCGGTCGGGGGTTTTTCAAAATTTTAATTTTGTGGTTAGGTTATAACCAAAAAACTTGTTGAACGAACATGAAAACTGGTTGTATTTTCTCTCAGTGCACTGACAATTGCGTGCGTGAAGTGCGTTTGCGTTTTCACATTATCCGATCTGATATCGGATGTCGGACCGATATCCCAGAAATTACAGGCGCCATCTTGGATTTTTTCCATTGAAATCCTTCAATGAACGGGAAGGCGAGATAAACCGTTCAATCGTACCCCTTGTTATATCTCCCATTATTTCATACAACAAAATATTTTATTACCATTCCTAATGAACACAAACGGTTGCACTCTGTCCAGTGTATGTAATAAAAATAATAAATCTAATAATGTAGAAACGCCAAGTTTATAGTGAGTAATAAATGTAATAATTATTATTAGTGCTGTCTTGTCACAGCAGTAAAACTGTTTACTGCCGGCTTAAGGCGAACCACTTTCAGCCGAGTCATGAAAAACAAGGAAATGCAGATTGAAAATATTAACTTCATTTTATAATAAGTGTAAGCTCAACTATAAATCATATAAGCAGAGTACGTAGCCAAATGCACAAACGCTGTCACGAAACAGATATTATCATATATCTGTTTCGTAGCTATCTATCTCTATCGCTCTTGCATCTTTAAAACGCTACATAAAAGTCTATTCCCCGAAGCCAGTCCCCGCCGGCTTCCCGTGCACGGGCGCAGTAATGAAAAAATTAAAACGCATTGTTTGGCTCTGTAACCATGGCAATGCATTGTTATAATGTTACTGCGCACGTGCGCGGAAAGCCGGCAGATGGCTTTGGGCAGCTGGGCTGGCTCGAGCGCTGAAAACTATTAAAAATTAAGTGTATTGGTCGTAGAAAAAGTATTGAATGCAACGGTGTTTAACTGAATCAAAAAATACTCAAATTGTTTCCCACACCACTCGTCTTTTTTATCTTTTTCAAACGCCGGTTGCATATAATAACTATATCGCGCGGCCATACTTAAATATATGCCTAGTTTTTAACAGTAATACGTAAATGGCACAATCCCGCCTTAACACATTGTCATAATAAGTTTATACTAGCTGACATTTATTGCTCGCAGATGCTGTAACATTATTTTATAACTATCACTCAAGAATACAAGTATATTAAGATGACATGCCATTGGACGCCTTCAAGATGCTAATTATGACTGAATTAATTTGCAACAAAATCAGGTACCTAGTTACTCTAGGTAGCTTAAAATTATGCCATATCTTAGGTATAATTTAATGTCACAAAATCATCATTTCATTTTATAAAGGCTCATATTACACATACTTGAAAGTGGATAAGAGGTGATATGTGTACATACAGGTTGTATCAGAATCATAATCAGAATATTTTTATTCGTTAAACATAGGTAGTACAAAAATTTGGTCATAAATAAACATGTTGATAACACTATGTTTTGCCTGCTTGCGTACGACTATTTTCTTATAGTCATGCGTAATTACAAGATATAAAGATGTAATGTTTATAACCAGCAATGTTTAAGGAGGTGGTGATCATATACAAGAATACAGGACCCAACAGAAAAGTCTAAAATAAATTTTCATAATATATTTCATCCAGAATCCTAAATTTTCGTAAATTATGGAAACCAAAACTTTATTTTTTATTTTTTTTATTTTATTTATTTAAGGAGTACCAACAGCTGTTTACACAGATAATACAACAAATATAAGAAACAAAGAGCCAATTACAGGAACTCACAGGTAGTGATAGAACAAAAATAAAAAGTTGTACACACACACGCGAACATAAAAAGAGAAAACATAAAAAGAGAAAACATAAAAAAAAGTTTTTGCAGGAGAAATTAAATTTCACGACTTCGAAAACTAAAAAAAAAATACACTTTGTGAGATTCTTTGTGCACAAGTACCTATGTAGTTAACTATTAACTTAGTGTAGGTTTAAAAGCTAAGATACAGTTAAATTCTAGAATTCAGTATCACATTGGTACTAATATTACTTATACTATGAGATCACAGACTATTTGGTACGCTCACTGAAAATAGCGCTACTTGGTCTACTTTAGCCTCCTAAGTCCCAAGTGACTTTTAAAATAACAAAATGGCGGTCCTCGTTGAGTACTGGGTTTAACTGTGAAGATGTCACTATGACCGAAAGATCTTTAAAAAGATCTAGAGCGATTTAGTCATAGTCAGTGAGTCTGAGTCATGGCAGATGCTTGCCTGTCGCGCGATAAATGATAAAATATCAAGCCGTCCCTATCGCACTATTTGTAAGTTTGATAGTGACGGCCTGATGTTTTATCATTTATCGCGCGACCGCAATACCGCGACCCGCGATAAGACTGAGGCCGTCACTATCGCACTTACAAATAGTCCATGATGCTTGCCTGCCTGAACTTTTAAAAGCATATAGTATCGAACAATTATTTTATACTTTTAATGGGATGATAGTACATAATGACATCTGTTGCTATCGAAACGTCAGAACTAAACAGTGTTTGTCAAGTTAGTCTTTTCAAAGCTGTCTCGGTCTTATAACAAATATTTTTCTTAGAGGCCGGGTCTTAGAAGGTTAATTTCCATTTAAATGAAAAATCAAATACCATTTTGTTACTAGAGTCACACCTGGCGATCAAATATATGAAAGAGGCGCGTTCCTAGCACACAGTCTAAGCTCGTATAGGTGAACGCGTACTATGCTTGTATGAGTGAAATATAACACTTTGCTGGGACGTCAGTCTTCCGCGACCACGGCCAGTGCAACCTGGCCGAAACGTTGGGAAAAAAGGTAAAAATAATGTTAAACCTGTGTGTGACTTTAAATATGAGTGAAATATGAGTGAAATATGACAGGCGGTAACTGTGAGGTAACCGAGAGGGGGTGGGCAGCACTTTCAGCGGGGAGCGGGAGTGGCCATACTGTACGATAGTACTCTTTATTATATGTGCTAGAGTAGATTCGAATTAATAGCCTATAACTCTCTGCAGAGGACCTACAGTTTCTTATCATGGCCGCCATTATATCATTGTCATAGCGTTGTTATTACACGTCTTCGGGAAATGGGCTTTCATGATTTATCTGAAGGCTTAAAATAGCCGGATTTGGCCTATTGTTGCATAACGGCCTTTAGTAACCTAGATTACTAAATTAATAAGGCAAGCGGTCTCGAATCCGGTCTTCCGGCGGGACTCGAACCCGGATCAACCGTAAACCAGGCCCCGTATGCAGTCTGGCTCTGTCGCGC
Organism: Leguminivora glycinivorella; assembly: GCF_023078275.1. Taxonomy (NCBI): domain Eukaryota; kingdom Metazoa; phylum Arthropoda; class Insecta; order Lepidoptera; family Tortricidae; genus Leguminivora; species Leguminivora glycinivorella. Next base: position 36,160,076 of record NC_062971.1, read on the forward strand.
CAATACCTACACAAGAGTGATAGAGATAGATTAGAATGCCATTCGGCTACGGGGCCAGGCAGGTAAGCATGGTCGTGTGATAAACTATTTCGCACTATTGGTAAGTGTGATAGGGACGCGCCGAATCGATAAAGTTTATCGAACTAGTGTGCTACGCCCGCAGGCTATAGTAATAGTACTACATACATACTTAGGCAAGTAGTACTTCAAAGAGCTATATATATACTGTAAAACGTCGTAAGATACACTTGCGAATAGCTGCTATAGTCGGACACAACTGGTGGGGCCCCGAACTAGAGAGACTCCGTCGAAAGACCAGGAAGCTCTTCAACAGGGCTATGAACACGACGGCCGAGGTGGACTGGGACAACTACTACGAAACCAAGGCCAGGTACAAACAAAGACTGCGGTACTGGAGATCCCTGTCGTGGAGGAACTTCTGCAGCAGCATCGAAACACTAGACCACGCCAATCGGGTAAGGAAAACCTTAGCATGCAAATCCACGACTCAGCTAGGCTCACTGCGGAAACCCGACGGTACATATACATCCTCTCCTACGGAGACTAAACGCCTACTCCTGGAGACCCATTTTCCGGGATGCGTAAGTCTACCGGACGAAGATCAGCAGGAGGAGGAAGAACATAACACATCAGAGAACAACTGGCAAATGGCTCATAGAATCGTCACCGCTGAAAAACTAAGGTGGGCCATTGACAGCTTTCATCCTTCAAAGCAGCCGGTCCGGATGGCATCTTCCCAGCCCTCCTACAGTGGGGTTTAGGAATCATCCAGGACAAGCTGAAGAACATTATGGTGGCGTGCCTAGCCTGGGGTTACGTTCCCAAGAAATGGAGGGATGTTAAGGTAATATTCATACCCAAACCAGGTAGGAATGACTACACAGCTTCCAAATCCTTTAGACCCATCAGTCTCACATCATTCCTGTTAAAGGCCCTGGAGAAACTGTGTGACAGAGACCTAAGGGACAGAGCGCTTAAAAACATACCGATGCACATCAATCAGCATGCATACAGCTCAGGTAAATCAACAGAATCGGCGTTACACATGGTAGTAAGCCGTATTGAAAGGGCGATCCATGACAAGGAAATGTGTCTCGGCACATTTATCGATATCGAGGGCGCCTTTGACAAGACCCACTTCAACAGTATAGGGAACGCCCTGGCAAGCCACGGCGTGGAACCTGGACTAATTCAGTGGATCATGAACATGCTAAACAAAAGGACTATAAGGTATGCTGGGGAGCCACAGGCAGTAAAGGCGGTCAAGGGATGCCCTCAAGGGGAGTCCTGTCACCGCTGCTATGGAACCTAGTGGTCAACAACCTCATAACCAAACTGAACGAGGAACGCTTCTATACAATAGGTTACGCAGACGATCTGACGATCTTAATATCAGGTAAATTTGCCAGTACAGTCTGCGATCTCACTCAGTCAGCGCTTCGAATTGTGGAACGCTGGTGCCGAGAATTCGACCTATCAGTCAACCCCACTAAAACAGAAATGGTAATGTTTACTAACAAAAGGTCTCTTGGCAACTTTACCAAACCAAAACTTTTCCAAGCTGAGCTAAATCTAACAGAAGAGGTAAAGTACTTAGGTCTAACCCTCGACAGCAAACTCAGCTGGAACAACCACATCAACAAACGAATAGACAAGGCGGCAGTCGTCTTCTGGCAATGCAGAAGGATGATCGGTAAGAGATGGGGACTCAACCCGAAAATCACCCTCTGGCTCTACAAGACGATAGTCCGGCCAATGCTCTGCTACGGTGCTCTGGTCTGGTGGCCAAGAACAAACCTAGGCAACGTGCGAGACAAACTACAAAGACTCCAAAGGCTCGCATGTGCGGCTACCACTGGCTGCACGAAGTCTACTCCGACGGCAGCCATGGAGGTCATGTTGGGCCTTCCACCGCTATACCTGCACATACAGCAGGAAGCAAGCTTATCAGCGGTAAGGTTAAATACACTCAACATCTGGTCTAACACAGGAGTTCTTCACACAAAATGCCTGGAAAAAGTATACGACGAATTCCCAATCCTAAGGTCAGGTACGGATCGAATTCAAAAACATGTCATCTTCGATAAAAGGTACAAGATACAATTATACGAGGACGACAACTACGAGGGGCTCAATCCCAAGGAGCTTAGAATCTTCACAGATGGGTCGAAAACGGACAACGGGTCGGGCTCTGGGACCTTCTCAGAAGACCTGAACATGTCGATTACCACTCCGCTAGGAGCTCACAACTCGGTCTTCCAAGCTGAGTGCATGGGCATCATTAACGCGGCAGCTGCTATAACTGCAAGGAAGGTAGTAGGATCCTCCATCCGCATACTCTCTGACAGTAGAGCAGTCCTTATGGCTTTAAGGAGCCATTTAATTACATCCAAACTCATACACGAATGCCATAAACGACTAATGGAGGTAAGTCATAAAAACGAGATCATCCTACAATGGATCAAGGGACACAGCGGATCCCGAGGTAATGATGCTGCAGACGAGCTAGCCAGACAGGGGTCGAGTGCGGGGGCCATTGGCCCAGAACCAATTCTCCCGATACCATTCAGCAAGGTACGCTCAATGCTACTATCATATACAGGGAAACTACACACAGCACACTGGCTAAACCAGACTGGATGCAGGCAAGCGAAAATGGCCATGCCCAGCATCAGTGAAAAACTCACAAGAACGCTCCTTCAACTAGGGAAGGTCCGTCTGAGAATGGTAACCAGTGTCATAACAGGTCATGGACTATTTAACAAACATCTTTTCATAACAGGTGCTACGGACAGTCCCCTGTGCCGAGGGTGCATGGAGACAGAGGAAACAGCTGCTCACGTGGTGCTGGAGTGCAGCGGGGTGGCTCCATACAGGGCAAAATATCTCGGATCTCCGAGAGACCTCCCCGAGGTCCTACTCAACATCAAGGGTCTGGTAGGATTTCTCGAGGAGTTGGGATGGCAGGACTAGCCAACCCCTCCCTCTTATCACGCAAAATAGGCGCTAGACGTCGAGTTGCGGAAAATCGCCCGTTCTACAATACAATACAATACAATACACTTGCGAAGAGGTAATTCGCAACTGAAGCCTATTTCACAATAGTGACAATCGTCGCTCGACAGTGACACTTCGCCATATATAAGACGACCGGTCTGGCTCAGTCGGTAGTGATAGGGACCCTGCCTGCTAAGCCGTGGTCCTGGGTTCGAATCCCCGTAAGGGCTTTTATTTGTGTGATGAGCACAGATATTTGTTCCTGAGTCATGGATGTTTTCTATGTATATAAGTATGTATTTATCTATTTAAGTATGTATATCGTCGCTTAGTACCCATAGTACAAGCTTTGCTTAGTTTGGGGCTATGTTGATCTGTGTAAGGTGTCCCCAATATTTATTTTATTATTATTGTCTCTTCAACAAGGAAATATTGACGCTTGACAATGTTACTCATCAACCACAAATAAGCACAGAATTGTCAGTGTCAAGTCACAATGTCACTGTGGTGAAATTAACCCACGGTGACGATTTAAAAACTCTTCATGTTTTAAAAATATTGCGTCCCGTTTCAAATTTCCTATTTTACGCACTTGTGTTGTGGATACAACCGAATCATTCGAATTGGCATTCAAGTCAAACATGGAAAATAAATGAAAATATTGTCTCGTTTCAAAATTCAGAGGTAACCCTTTGTGCCCTCTAAATTCCAATTTTAAAAGTAATCCAGCCGAAACCAATACCCAATATGTCGCGCTAAACCGATTGTTGATAAAAACTGCGGCCCGCTGTTTGGAAGGTTATTTTGTTGCGCATTACCATAAAAATGCTCTTAGCATGAGAGTACCCAGACTACAGATTATATAGCTAGTAGAAGATATGTCAGTTTTTGTTATGTTTATCCATGAAGAAACTGGCCTTTGCCCAGCAGTGGGAAACAGTGGGCTCTAAAAATCTGTATTGACGACTTTTGGCAGCATTCCAATCAAAAGTGATATGACTTAATAAAACATTAATTTTATACATTATGAATAAAAAACACTGCGCAAATAAATAAAAATAATCGATAATCAAATATTAGAAGTAAAATCGTCGTCAATTCAGTATGATCATTATTCAATTCAAAAACTTCATCAATTAAAACGAAGACAAAAAATGTTTGAGAAATTTTATATTTAAAAGGTATGGCATATCTGCTCAACAGTAATGTAACTAGTGGCAAAACAATCTGTCACGGAAGGCCGACGAGGGTTGGCCATATAAAAACACGTCGATACACTCTTAAATGGCTAATTTAGGGTTACGGACACGGACAGAGGGATTACATTAATTTTCATTACACTAGCTAGAAAAGACCTTTTACTTTAATAACATGTACTCATTTTTGTGCAGCTTGAAGTAGACGCAACAGTATTTAGTAGTAGATTAGATTAACGAGTGCTAACGTTTAAGTAGATACCTACTTAAATATTATAGGTAATACCCAGACATCGTAACTTTTCGAGCAACTTCGATGCAGCATAGTAGAAACAAATAAATTCATACTTACATGTGTTTTTAGGTAGATGTTCAATTAAGGCATATTTTACTGTTGTGAATCCTAATTAACATTATTCCAGCTGGTTTCGGACAATATTATACTGGCTTTTGCCTGCGGCTTCACTCGAATTAAATTCAGCAGCAGAAAACAGCTAATAGCTAACAGCTAAAATGCTCGATGCAAACTTCTACCCCCTACTTTAGGAAAACACGGAGTTAAAAAGAAACAAAAAGTAGCCTATATCACTCTCCATCTCTTCAACTATCTCCACTTAAAAAATCACGTCAACTCGTTGCTCCGTTTTGTTGTGAAGGACGGACAAACAAACAGACATACACACTTTCCCATTTATAATATTAGTATGGAAGTATGGATTCCTTTAACGCGACAATGCTGCATCAAAATTGCTGGAAGAGTTACAATGTCTGATAATAACTTAGTCAGAGTACTACCAAAGGACCAGTACACTGGTATCACGCACGAATGAGCCAATCAAGTCGTCCAACGCAAATAGTAGTGACCATGTAGTGACCAATCGCGAGAGTGACGCGAACTCTTCTACCAATCGCATTGTCGCATTCCACCGAGGCGAGCAAACCGATAATATTCAGTGAGAATAAAGTCAATGTAAATTTCAACAAAATATGGTATTTGATTTTTTACTAAGTATAAATATTTTAGCCACACCATCATTTCTATAAAATATTGCCGGTTATAAAAATTACACCTTGTACGCACGAGCGTTTATTTTTTAATCTTCAATAACGTATGTGAAAATTGTATTGTGTAAGTGCGTTTTAAAAAATCAAAAATGGCAGTTTAAATGAATGGGATATCGGTCCTACACCCGATATCGGATCGGAAAATGTGAAAACGTACTAAGTCATATCATATTATTGATAGAATAAGAGAAAAATCTGCAGCTATCTTATTCCAGGTCCCGTAGTCGAATGGCATTTCTGCGACGCGAAACGAAAACGAAACGCCGCAAAAGGTAGTCTGGCTCGGTCACGCTAATACGCAAGAGCGATAGAGATACGAGCGTTACGTTTCCAGGGTGGCTAGCCGAATGGCACAATCGCTCACGAAACGCTCACGAAACGAAGCGCTATTCGTAGATATCCATCTCTATCGCGCTTGCGTATTCTGGCGCGACAGAGCCAGCGCTTCGTTTCGTATCGCTTTCGTTTGGCGTCGACGCCAAACGAAAGCGATACGCCGCTGGCTTCGCGCTACGCAAGCGCGATAGAGATAGATATCTACTAGCGCTTCGCGTTTTGTGCCATTCGGCTACGCACACTGTTGCTAATGCCATCTGAACCTAATACATTATTTATTTTCCTTTTTAACCCCCGACGCAAAAACGACGGGTGTTATAAGTTTGACGTGTCTGTCTGTCTGTCTGTCTGTCGGTGTGTCTGTCTGTCTGTCTGTCTGTGTGTGTGTGTCTGTCTGTGTCATCGTAGCTCCCGAACGGATGAACCGATTGAAATTTAGGTTTTTTTTTGTCTGAAAGCTGAGTTAGTCGTCCCGTGTTCTTAGCCATGTTTCATGAAAATCGGTCCATTATGTCGCGGTCGGGGGATTTTTCAAAATTTTAATTTTGTGGTTAGGTTATACATATTGAGATTCGTCAAATACCTAAAAAACTAAATCGGTCATTAAACTCTACTTATCCAAAAGAATTCGTTCTCTATCAGGCTACACTGAGAGAAAATACAACCAGTTTTCATGTTCGTTCAACAAGTTTTTTGGTTAAAATAGCGCCTAAGTACGTGCTCTTTGGTTCAAACAACAAGCTACTTGTCATTTGAATCGGCAATATATTTGAATCAACAAGTCGATTTTATAAAAACAACCTGACACATATTGTTTTAAACATACGTTTGGCTGATTCAAACGGATAAACCGCAACAAGTCGAACTTGTTAAATTCACAATGCAAATTTCTCTCAGTGTAATAAAGTAGCCTTGTTTATTTTTCAGGCTATTAAAAGATAATTTATCGTTGTCTCGTAAGGCTCTATGAAATGTTTCATGGTTTTATTCCTTTATTTAAATAGGATTATCTTTGGGCTTTGGCCGCGACTCTAAGGTCCGGTTGCACCAAACCGTCTATCTCCGGTAAAGCGTTCGTTAAATTTTATTGTATGGGAAGTTCCATAGACGTCTGCTGCGTGACGATGATCTGTCTGTCAAATGTGGTTGATGCAACTGGTCCTACATCTGTCCAGTATATTCTAGGTCAAGGAAAAATTCTTTATTTAAGTACTAGCTTTTTTTGCCCGGGGCTTCGCTCGCGTTAGCAAAGAGACAACAAGTTGCCTATTCCATCCCTTCAACTATCTCGACGTAAAAAATCACGTCAATTCGTCACTTCGTTTTGCCGTGAAAGACGCACAAACAAACAGACACACACACTTTCCCATTTATACTATTAGTATGGATACGTTTGTTCAAAAACGTTATTTAAGATGCAAACACATAAGTTTTCAAGACATATACATCAAAACAGGCCCATTGCTTAAAATATCGACGCGCGCGAAACATGAAATGGAGATAGTGATTTAAAATCAGCCCTTTATGTATACAGGGTGTAACCCTAATACGGGCGAACCTCTTAACGGTGGTGAGTATAGGATATAAAAATTGGAATTAGGTAACTTTTACTTAAAATTGAAATATTTTTTTTATCCATACAAAATAATTCGGCCCGCAACGTAATCCAAACACACTCGCATTAAACGCTCGTTGACAGTTGTCATTGATTGTCATCGCAACCACGTTTACAGTACATTGCTGCTGGGATTTTTTTCAAAAATTCACAATGGGGTGAAAACTAAGAGTAACTCAAAAACACCTCTTAATTAATGATAGCAATATTGAATTATATACCTGGTTTCATTTATCGCCCTTATTAGGTTTACGCGCTGTATTTAACCCATTCAGTGATTTAAATCTATCTGAAACTTTCCGTCTCGCCCGAGGTACTTCTTAAAGTTTTCAGAACTTCACGAGATTTATCCCTACCATTTATAACAATCAATGACTGCATCAGAACTGTTTCAATGGCAACGTGTAGAATTTAACGAAGAGCAAAAAAAACGCCGCGTATCATCATCCTACTTGCGTTATCCCGGCATGTGACGTTCAGAATTTTCCATACTTTTTTAACCGCCGCCTCAAATATCTCAAAGGAAGGTGGTTCTCAATTCGTCTGTATTTTTTTAAATGTTTGTTCCTCGATATCTCCGTCGTTACCGGACCGATTTTGAAATTTTTTTTTTGATTGAATGTATATGCATACAGATTGGTCCCATTTTTCTGAGAACCCAGTTCTGGTGATGGAATCCTGGAGAAATCGAGGGAACTCCTCAAATCTGAAAGGCATACATATGGTGATTTTTGTGTTTTTAAAGGAACAGCATGCATTTAGGTACGGAACAGTGACATTTGGTGCAGTGGAACTGCTGGTGATGGTCAGAACGGAACTCCTCAAATCTGAACGGCACGCTTATAGTGACTTTGGTATTTTTATAAGAACAGCATGCCCTTACGTCCAGAACAGTGACATTTCGTGCAGTGGAACTGCTGATGAAGATCAGAACGGCACACTTATAGTAACTTTGGTATTTTTATAAGAATAGCATGCATTTAAGTTCAGAACAGTGACATTTATTTAGTTATGTTTGTTAAGAATATTGAATTTTCATTTCAAGTCAAATTTTGTCAAGCTTCGATTTCTTTTAATTGGATTCATGAGGAATTGAGGAAACTCCTCAAATGTTAACGGTATACGTATATTCATTTGTGTTGCCATCTAATAATTAAAGTATTTAAAGCAGCTTTAAAAATACCTACACATGTCTACATAATCCAACATTCGCAAGTAGCTTTCACCAGAACCCCAAAGGCGGCGGTTTTTTTTTTAATTATTCTCCCTTTCATTTGTTCTTCCAATATTCAAAATTCAAATTTCCCACTATAGAGGTAACTAGCCAATTAGATCTGAATGAACTAGTTAAACAAAACCTTTATGCTGTAACTACAAAATAGACTGAAAGTATAGAAATTACATTTTATTAATTTAACTAGAACATTTTGTTTTATTTATTAGAAAAATAAAATCATAAAAGTCGAAAAATATATGCCACGTAGTAACACTGATACTCACCAGGTGTCGCTACGTGACAGTATCCTCGTTTATCTGCAGGTCAAATTAATAAATCGTGTTTCACTATCCAAAGTAAACAATAATAACTCGTTTACAGCTCCAATTTTCCAGCAGACATAATTAAAGTTTAATGTAAAACAATCAACTAACAAATTAAATCAATTTGAATAACCTTGTAGTCTCCAGTCTAGTAGTCATAACGCGCAAATAAGAGGCACTAAATTGATATATAAAAATACTTAGGTCTTTTGAAGAGTCTAGATTTTGTCTTTACTAAACTATTATAGTATACAACGTGTGTATTCAATACGGGCGAATATCTTAATAACGATTAGTATCGGATATAAGGAGCCTAACTAGGTACATGTTTTTTTCATCGGAAGACCAGCGTCGGAAGTCGCCAGCAACATGCTGAGATGAGACCATGTCGTTAATTTTTGTGTACATATATTATATTGTTATCGTTGGTAAGTGCTTACGAATAAAAATATTTCTATTCTATTCTATGACGTTTAGGTAGATACTAGGTACGCTAATTGATGTGGACGTAATAGAATAGAATAGAATAGAATAGTTTTTTTTTTCCGTCATTACGACATGACGTTTATGTTATATCAAATTAAGTTGGACGGCGTATATTGCTGCTTGGTCAGATTAAAAAAAAGAATTACTCTTAATTAATAACACTTTTAAACAAAATGATTATCCTATACGATGCGTATGATCAAATAGATACTATAACTGGATACATTCTTTGCCCGTATAGAATCCACACGCTGTATACTATAGATTTCTAAGGGGTGGTTAAGTGAACAATTTAATAAATCAGTATGGATGTTCACCGTTAGTTTTAGGTAAAATTTTGACTACACCTATCTATGGCAAAATGTGCTTTTCTACCTTTATTTAGAACATAAACAAAACGTAAGACCAATATTCAATAATAGTTCTAGTTAAATTTGTGGTTTTAATTTCAAACTATAGGTACAACATTCCGCAGATAAAATAAAATGGAAAAGCAATAAAAACGGTGGCCACGCGAATGCTTGACATTCTATGGGCGACCTCAAAAACGTGCCTCGATAAAAAAATCATTCATATACATTTTTCGCATTTTGGATACGGCTACTGAAAACAAAGGGAGTAAATGAAAACAAATAAAATATCTGCTGTATGAATATTAGTTTCGAAATCAATTTCATCAAGCCTATTGCGAGTTAGACACAGCTAAAGCCAGATCCTGATCAGAAATACAAGTAAGTACTTATGGGCCCGTAACTTTCATGCCGGTGACATAAATTTGACGTCACGCTGCATATAGGATGATTCAAGAGTTTTATTTAAAATTAATCATTATTCATCTATCATTTTAATCATGACTTCAATACTAATCTATTCATACGTAAAATAATTAATATCTACTTGATACGTGAATAGTAAATTAAATTATTTGTTTATTTTTATACATACCTTTTATTAAAAAGTTTTGTTACCATATTTCAATAAATTATAAAAACAAAACAAAATTGTTTCCTGTTCGTTTCACGTATCAAGTAAGTAGGTATTAATTATTTCAAGTATGAGTAGCTCACTTTAGAAGTCATTTGTACATGATTAAATTGATTGATGAATAATGATTAATTATTACAATAAAATTATTTGAATCATCCTATATGCAGCGTGACGTCAAATTGATGTCATCGGCATGAAAGTTACGGGCCCTGCTTATATGACTACGCGCTATGTTGCCTGTACCTACTCAATTGTCACCGCATACATCAGAATTGCAGGCTTCCATAGGTTACGGTGACCGCTTTCCATCAGGCGGGCCGTATGTTTGTCACCGACGTAGTATAAAAAAAAGAATAACACAAGTCATATACAGGGTGAAATAAAAAGGACCGTTAAAACTTCGCATAGTGACTTTTTAGGTCATAATGAACAACTTTTATTATGGGACCAATGCTGAAATCGCACAAAAAATGGCAGTTCCATAGAAAAGAGCGGCATCATGACAGTCGGAATGTATGGAACAGTAAAATTTTGTTATGTAATTGCAGAATTAGTCCCATAATAAAAGATGTTCATTATGAACTCAAAAGTAACTAAGGTACAGCGGGTCAAATCTCGACTGGGGGGCAATTGTAACTAATATTTTTTTTTCATTATTACACTATGATGTTGAGTTGTGCATGTATCCACTGAACACGCCTACCATATGTAACCGGTGGACACTCTATTTAATAATGAAAACATTGTAAAACATGGAAAAAATGAACCAGTTAAATTTCTCCCCCAGTCGAGATTTGCCCCGCTGTACCTTATGCAAAGTTTGAACGGTTGTTTTTATTTCACTGTGTATTTCTGGCAGTCCCCGAACTTTTCCCGACAACAGAGAAATCTATCGGAAACGTTCTCGGAATTTTTGGAAAACGCTCTCTGGGAGCTTAAACCTTTTTGTCACAAGCTCGACGAATACTCATGTTTATTTGCTTAGTAACAGGTAGCACCTAGTACCTACCTTTTTTGCCAGATCGCAACTTCAAAGGCGATTCTTTTATGTACTTAAAAACGTCGTACGATATAGGTGTAAATAAAGAAGGAATTCGTAACTCATCTCGATTTCAAATTTCAAATTGAATTATCGCCACTCGTTACAATCTCCTCTTTCCGCACTTGTTTCGAAATGTAGGTAGGTTTTATGTATGTGCGCAATGTTACTCTTGCCAGTTGTTGAAATATTAAACCAAATCTATATATATAAAAATGAAATGCGTTTGTTAGTTACCTATAAACTCGAGAACGGCTGGACCGATTTACGTAATTTTGGTATTGAAATGTTTGTATTAGACCGCAGAAGGTTTAGGCAGTGTAAAAACACGTAAATATTGTGATGATAATTAGAAAACAGTGATTCTTTTTTCCCATACAAATTGTTCCTACCTGACAACTTGACAATGACGTGACGTTAATGACAGGTGCGTTCCAAACTTACATTAATGACGGATGCGTTCCAAACGCATTGTGATTTTATTAATTTATCTTGGCAAAATAATGTGAAAATTAGTAATTATTCCGTTAAAGAAATAAGGAATGGCAAAATAATGTGAAAATTAGTAATTATTCCGTTAAAGAAATAAGAAATAATACTAAATCGGAACGCACACGTCTGTTACAGCTATTTTAAGTAGTCTATGAAGTTGTCATTGTCAAATTGCTTGCCAGATTTATAAATTTTCTCTAATAGCTGTAACAGACGGTTAGATTTGGTTCGGGCCGGACCGGTCGGATTTGGTCCGCGTGCTCTACAGACGGCCGGATATGGTTCGGAGCGAATTAAATCCGCTGTCCGACTCGAACCAAATCTGACAGTTTGTTACAACTATTAATTTTATACTTCACAAAAGTAGTGATGAACCGGTACCATCGCAAATAAATAGTTACATTCGCTCCGTGCAAAACTTAGGCGAAGGAAACCGAAACGATCACAATCCTCAAGATCTCTACACACATGGCGATCGCTTGCTCGATTAGAGTGAGATAGAGCGATAGAGTGAGGCAATACATGTTTGTCCTTCTCTACCTATTGCTCCATATCACTCTAATCGTGCAACAAGTAGTTGATTAGGTGGATGTCACACTGGCTCCGATTCGCATCGCACAACCGGAGCCAGTGTATCATCCACCTTAATATGTAGCGGCCAGGTAATGCGGCTAAAAAATATTGCTTGAAATGAAATGAATGAGAATGAGCTGTCATAACAGAAAAAAAATCTGTTAAACTGTTATTGCCGTGATTTGAGTTTTGAGATAAAATAAAAATAGTATATTTTTGTAGTTGGAATAAACTAGCTTAAATGGTGTATTTTAAATGAATGGTAAAAAAACTCCAAATTGATTTCAAAAGTAATTTAAAGTATTACAGTTAGTAACTAAAACAACGCAATGACCACCGGATGATTGCCACAAGAGGAAAAAGGTAAGTCATCTTATCTCTTCAATAGGTATGTGCATAGCCGGGCACCGTTAATCAAATATTTAACTTCGATAATCGTTAATCCGTTACTAAAAAAGTTAACTTCGTTAATCGTTAATGCGATACATTTCAACAAATTTAACGTAAGTTAAAGTTAATCGATAATCCGTTAACGCGTGACAAAAAAATATTTTTACTGTAGGTATATATTTAGTTGTATCAGTAATCCACTATAATGTATTATATTACTGTAAAAGCCCGAATTACAGCAAGCCTATTGAACTCTAGGCTACATGTGGAAGGCAGTGATTGCCTGAGCTACTGCCAAGAACTGTGTCAGGAGAGCTGCAAGATCACAGCAGGCGGAAGCCGGGTAGAAGCTAGGGAAGAGAATGTGGTCTTAAATTGGGTTCGAATTTGCTGCCCTGTCACTAGAACCACAGTATAATCTAGAACAGTTGCCATGGTAAAACTTAGGATTCATCGAATCAACGTTGGTAAAAGCGAACCCATGTGAACAACAATTCTTTAGGTAATATTTGGGCTTTTGGCGATCAAAATCGGTAAAAGCTGGGATTTACCGGTTAAATCCTAGGATTTTCCGTACTTCGGACTTTTACAGTAGCGTGTTTTTCGCGGCGCTGCCCTACTAAATTAACGATTAACGGACTCGGAGAAATTTAACGGAAGTTGACGAGTCCGTTAACATTTTTTAGAGTTAACTTAACAGTTAATCCGTTAATCGAAATGTTAACTTCGTTAATTAACGATTAACGGATTAACGAGTTAATGCCCAGCTATGGGTATGTGTATATTAAATAGGTACGCTATAATGTAATTAATGATGTAGCTACTTAATTGTGTCAAGTAAAAATGGTCACTTCTTTGCCTTGCCCCATGTTTTGCGCCTCCAAGTATAAGGCGATACGAAGTACGCCGGGCAGCTAGTAGATAATAAATCCGTAATAAAAACATACTTTGAACATTAAGTTTGTTATTTTAGCTCTTTACACCTCTGAGGCTAACGCGGGCAGCCAGTAAGTAGGAATTTCAGTCCGCCTTTACCGAAGACACGCTTTGTGAGCTAAATTAGTGCTTTGCTGTTAGTGTTACTCGACAGAATTAGCTGAATTAGTTGGCAGGAGTGCAAAGTGCACTTTTGGTCTACAAAAGCATCACTGGAGACTGTATAAAATAAATAGGTAGAAATTAGGTACTTTGTGAAAGTACAATAGTCATACAATACGAACGAAATTAAATGTTTCTTCCTCAATCACGAAAATACACGTAGCTGCAGAGAAATTTATTTTAATCCCTCGCATAGATATCTGTAGTTAGTTATGGATTACATATTATAATAAAAGTAGGTCCTAAGGTTGCACCTTGATGTACTCCTTAGGTGATGAGACGATATTATGAATATATTTTAGTTTATACATTCTAATACTTCTAGGGACTTAATTAGGTTTTATCTTCTAAAATTAACACTGCTGTTTAGTTTGTTCTTCGTAACATACTTATACAATGTGTATCTTGCTTCATTTCAAAAAAGTTGTGGTTCACTCAATCAAATGCTTTCGTAAACTTGCTTTTCTATACTAGGAGATAATTGTGTCATTTATATTTCTTTTTTCAGGTAAGTATATGACATTAATCCTATATCAAATATCTGATTAAATCTGAATCAGGCTCCTCAACATTGCGTTTCAAATCGGCTATTTCAGCCGTAGCATTCCAGCAGGCCCCAGGGTGGCTAGCCGAATGGCACAATCGCTCACGAAACGCTCACGAAACGAAGCGCTAGTAGATATCTATCTCTATCGCGCTTGCGTATTGGCGCGACAGAGCCAGCGGCGTATCGCTTTCGTTTGGCGTCGGAGAAATGCCATTCGGCTACGGGGCCAGGTATGCTTTGTAAGCTTTGCCGTGTTGCACCACAGAATATTGCATTTGATGCCTGACACGCGCGCAAATGCAGTAGTGCAATATTAGTTTACATACATCCGTATATATACTAATATAATAACATGGACAAGTGTGTGTGTCTGTTTGTCCGTCTTCCACAAAACAGTGACGAATTGACGTGATTTTTTAAGTAGAAATAGTTGAAGGGATGGAGAGTGACGTAGGCTATTTTTGTCTCATTCTTACCCCCTACTTCCCTAAAATGGCAATCGCAATTTTCGAGCGAAGCTAAGCAAGATATATAGAGGTATAATTAATCATGCATCTAGTAGTCTTTATACATGTTATGTTAAAAGTTATGACAGGGACAGAGCGCGATGGCGCGATGGCCGACAGCCCAGTGTGGGAGCATCATTATGCAATTGATTGTTTTAACATAGCTACAATTTAAGAAATGTATTTACAGGGGGGCTCAACAAAACGTCAACAATACATTTTAGGAATATTTGTCTTAATATTCTATTTTTTTCTTACAGATAGAAAGTGTCAGTGGGGTGCTCCAGACTCTTCCCGTAGATGGCCAGCAACCTCTGCACGTGGAAGGGGGCCCAGCACACGAAGAATGACAGCGCCACCGCCACTGCGGAACAAAATGGCGGAATTAATCAAACATGACTAACATTTGATTGTTAAAAAACCGGGTAAGTGCGAGTCAAACTCGCGCACCGAGGGTTCCGTACAAAGATGAAAATTAATTTTATTATGTGACTTTCAATCCGGAGGTCGCGGGTTCAAATCTTGGGTCGTACCAATGAGCTTTCGGGACGTACGTACGAAATATAATTTAATATTTTGCCACTAGCTTTTCGGTGATGGAAAACATCGCGAGGACACCTGCATACAGCTGCCAAGGAATTCAAATATATAGGTATGTCAAGTCCCCAATCCGCATTAGGCTTGCGTGGGGACTATGGCCCGAGCATCATAAATATATATTATAAGGACATTCTTATACAGATTGACTGAGGCCCACGGTAAGCTCAAGAAGACTTGTGTTGTGGGTACTCAGACAACGATATATATAATATATAAATACTTATGCCTGAGAGGAAGCCTGTGCCCAGCAGTGGGACGGTATCATGTAGGCTTAATTATTATTTATTTGAATAAACTAAAATTTACGGTCTTCGCAATTTTTAGTTTATCTGTGCTATAATAAGACGTTGCTTCGTACCAAATTTCAAGAATCGTGAGTTCACCTGTAGGTTTTGATTCCCTTGCGAGTGTCGAAAATTTGCGGCATAAACAGCTGTATCTTTTGATTTCGTTGGCTTAGGGTCACTTGCACCACAGAAAATGGAGGGTTAATAACCCTTGGGTTAACCCACCATTTTATGTGAGATTTGACAGTTGACAGCCCACTAACCTTGAGTTAAGCGGATGGTGCAAGTGGCCCTTAGAAGTTTGATTTTCTCTCAGCTCCAAGGGACAGTAGATTTGAGTATTTCGTATAAATTCCAGCTTGATACCTCTACGCGTTCCTGAGAAACAGGGTCTTGACAGACAGAAGGACGGACGGACAGACAACAAAGTGATCCTAAGGGCTCCGTTTGCTCCTTCCGCGATACGGAAGCCTAAAAAGGGTACATTACACTCATGTATTCAAAATTTTGAATTTACTAAGAATCGTGTGCATTTTGACGCTTTATTTGTGTGTCGTCTTGTATGATAATAGTATATTACAATAAAACTCCGGAAAAGAGGAAATCCGAAACGTGTGGCTATAAATAAAAAATACGACGAAACGGAGTGTTTTAAATCGACACGAGTTACGAATTACCTCTTATATACTCGTGCAAGTATCGTACGACGTTTTTCAGTACATATGGCCATTTGAAGTTTCAACGCGACAACTAATGGAGTAGGTACCTACTTTGCGAGATAGTGCTGAAAAAAAAAACACCATAAGTATGAACTGAAAAGTATTTTTCTAGTAGGTACATCATGCTAATTCATGTTCTAAACTTCCATACAACTAAAAAAAAATGATAACCAAAATGATCATTTCATTTCATTTCAGTGACAATTGTTGACGTAAACGCCGCAACGGTCGAACGCAGTCTGTCTCGGTCTCGCCAATAAGGAAGAGCGATAGAGATAGATAGCTACGATAACGATAATAAAATATTATTGTAAGCGTTTGTGCACGTAGTGTACTATGGTGGTAAACGATCATCGCGCCTATGGACACCTGCAGCACGAGAAAGGTTTTACAGCAGATGCGTTGCGAATTAGGTTTTTTAGCCTCTCGATAATTTAGAGGTGTATAAAATTAAGTATAATTATCTTATTATTGGTAGCGTATTATTATATTATATCATAAATATGAGCGCGTGCAACTATAATATTAGCTAAAACTTCGATTCCAAAGTATATCGATGTACTCGTACTTTGTTAGATCGAGTTAGTTCCGTTCTTTTTTTTAACCGCCGCCCCAAATCTCAGGGAAGGTGGTTCTCAATTCGTCTGTATGTTTTTTTATGTTTGTCCCACGATATCTCCGTCGTTACTGGACCGATTTTGAATTTTTATTCGATTGATGCATACAGATTAGTCCCATTTTTATCAGAACCCAGTTCTGATGATGGGATTCTGGAGAAATCGAGGGAACTCCTCAAATCTGAAAGGCATACATAATTATGGTGATTTTTGTGTTTTTATAAGAACAGCATGCATTTACGTACGGAACAGTGACATTTGGTGCAGTAGAACTGCTGATGATGGTCAGAGCGGAACTTGTCAAATCTGAACGGCACACTTATAGTGACTTTGGTATTTTTATAAGAACGGCTTGTACTTACCTCCAGAACAGTGAAATTGGGTGCAGTGGAACTGCTGATGAAGATCACAACGGAACTTCTTAAATCTGAACGGCACGCTTATAATGACTTTGGTATTTTTATAAGAACAGCTTGCATTTACGTTCAGAACAGTGACATTTGGTGCAGTGGAAGTTCCGATGATGATCAGAACGGAACTCCTCAAATCTGAAAGGCACACTTAGGGCCCATTTAGAAGTAACGAGAACTCGCATACGAGTTTAGTCACATTGCGGTATTTGATGGTTGTGCAAAATTGTATGTACCTTTCAACAGAACCCCAAAAGCGGCGGTTTTTTTTTTCTTAAGAATTATTATTTTGTAAATATATGACGTGATGTTAAATTTTTGAGTGTCCTTTTTCACGCAAGAAGCATTGGATTCGAATAAAAATTTGACACTTGCACACATTAACCTCTAAAACTTCAGTCTAGCCTGCTTTTATTACTTTGTTTTTCATGGCATGCTCACAGAATGATAATGTGAAAGATTGTTTACGTCGGAATTGTCGGCAACCAATATTATATACCTTCACAGATCTTTCTAATAGTATTTTATACAATCGTGATATAATACAAAGCTTTTCAGTCGAGTACCATGTTTAGGCCACGAAGCTTGCTGAGTGGCCTAATAGTACGGTACGAGAGTGAAAATCTTAATTATATCACTATTGTATACAATACTTTTTCTATGAGTCATCATCTTCATCATCAATGGACGAAAAATATCATTCAAGTTAAAATCACCGTTGTATCAACATCGACTTACCTGGCAATCAATTGTTTGTAATAACCGTCTCTGATTGGTCGATAACGCGATAGATAAAAAAATAGTATAGAACTTGTATGAAGTTCTATTTTTGAAATTTTTTCAGTTAACTAAAGTGAAGTGTAATGAAATATTATAGTTGACTAAGTGTCAAAGACTATCCAACACTGAAAAGTCAGCACGTATAGTTTAGTCTGTGGTGTCCTAATTGACAGATTAAAGTCGACGAGTAGAAAAAACCTTTTTCGTCTGTTTAGTACATTTTGCGTTTTAGTAAGCGTTGACATACATTAGGGTACGTAGCCAAATGCAACGCTTACGGTAATATCGTTTTCCCCTCACTAGCTCGGAAACATGTGTTTTGTCCTTTAATACCAGCGGGTAAAAACGCATTTTATCCACTAGTGGGTAAAGTAATTTAACCTTGAATAAAGTCAAATTAACTGCTTTAAAATTGATAAAAGTAGGTGAATCTAGTAATAAAGATGATTTACCACCTGTGAACTACTGGAAGCAGTGATAAACATATTTTTTGCGTTGTAGTTTCCTCGCTATAGTGAGGGGAAAAGTTTTGTGTTACACTCGGGTGCAAATGTATTTTACTTCTCCTGTGTTAAAAAACTCATTTTTCAATTCCACACTCGGCGTTAAAATACAACTTTGCACCCTTGTATAACAAATAACTATTTCTTAGCTAGAAATCTATCACTCTTCCGTATTGGCGCGACAAAGCCTGACTGCGTTTCGATCGGCGTCTAGCGTCAACGCGTTTAGCGTCATTTCGACAAGGCCGACAGGGCGCGTTAAGACGCTACAGGAGCGAAAATGCTAAAATGGTAAGGAGCCCCCCTTTCAACTTGGGAATTTTAGTTAAATATACTACTGTTATTAATTAGATTTATCGAACAAAAATTGTCCATTCTCAACAACTCAGTTAAAAAATATTGCGGGAAAATCTTTAAAATCGAGGTTCCGCTCTCGACTGTTTCCCTCCTTCAAAACTTAATCAATTGTAACGACATTTGAGAATCTGAATAAAAATGAAATTATCTATGTCGGACCGTTTAGTTTTTTTGCTAATTGTTACCAATTTTGAATATCAGACCTTTTTTTGCGCCATGATCATTAAGGTCGTTTTTGGAAATTTTTGATTGGGTCTTTAAAAATAAAAATATCAAAAAAATCAAAACGGTCCGACACACAAAAAAAATAATCTGTGTTGAAAAAAATACTGCTCTATCTTCAAAAACAAGGGAGGAAATAGTCGCGAGCGTTTGTATGGCGAATTGACCCCTCCTGTATCATCTTAAGGTCATTTAGACAAGGCCGACAGGGCGCGTTATTAAAGCAACAGAGATACACCGAGTATACTAAATCCAATCCAATACTATTAAAAGTGATTAGTATAGAAAATAAGGAAATGTTAAATTGTGGCGTAGGCGAGAGGCTGGCAACCTGTCACTGCAATGTCACAGTTTCGTTTTCTTTCAACCCCTCATATGCCAAGAGTGGCACTGAAGCTTTAGTAGTTTCATGTGCTCTGCCTACCCCTTTATGGGATACAGGCGTGATCGTATGTATGTATGTATGTATAAGGAAATGTAACTGAATAACTTAAATTACAATTGAAATTGAAATTTTATTTATAACATAGGTATATGAAAATGAGATCCGTCGTAGCCGTAGTAACTATTTGTATAATGAGGAGGCATACTGACATTTTATTCCGTCAGGCGGCGCCTATGCAAGTGTCTAGGCATGTCACTGTCATTCATATGTGTGAGAGAAAAAAAAATCATGTTCTCGCTCTCTCGTATGGACTAATAGAGTGGCGCCATCTGTCATAACCTTTGAGTGTGCCTCCTCATTGGGTACTCACGCACTAGGTTCGAAGAATGACGGAAAGAAATCGGACGACGGATATCGGTTTAAGTGACTATGACCATAGAAATAGTTCTACAGTGGCTACGGGTCTTATAGTCACGGATACAGATCGGTCGTACTGCGAAACCGCCCTAACCTCATAGTAGTTTTACTATCGTAAAAAAGATGTACGACCCAAACACGCTCCCATCCCCAGCCTCCATTCGAAAGAGATTAAATATATTTGCATAAATATGTATTAATGCGACACGAAAACGACATTAGAGCGGGTGAGGGGCTCTAGAGCCTTTGTAGATTATGTTAGCGACCCATTTTATTAACCCCCGACGCAAAAACGACGGGGTGTTATAAGTTTGACGTGTCTGTCTGTTTGTCTGTCTGTCTGTCTGTGTGTTTGTCTGTGGCATCGTAGCTCCCGAACGGATGAACCGATTTAGATTATTATTTTTGTTTGAAAGCTGAGTTAGTCGGGAGTGTTCTTAGCCATGTTTAATGAAAATCGAAAATCGGTCCAATATATAGCGGTCGGCCGGTCGGGGGTTTTTTTTTAATTTTTATTTTGTGTATAGGTTATTTGAGAGTGATAGTGAAATATGGCGGGTTAACCAAATCTTGGCACTAAAAAAGGCGGCGCATTTGTTAATTGTAGGGCTCAACGGCCAATTGTGTGTAGTCCTGTCCAGTTCGTTAATTTTATTCAATTTACCTATATAGTTGTGTATGTATATATAGTTTAATGTAACCTATAACTTACATGTTTGGTTTACCTGTTTTGTTTTCATAAAACGCCTGCCTTCCTAACCTTGACGTTGGCAGAATAATCGACCAGCCATTAGTTAACACTTTAAAAATTTGAATGTAGAGGCGAAGGAGCACTGTATATTTACACTATAGTTACCTATGATTGTAATAATTAAATAAATAAATGAAAACAACCGGCCAAGTGCGAGTCGGACTCGCACTCGCCCACCGAGGGTTCCGTACAAACTTTCAATGAATCATCAAATATTTTTATTTATTTATTTACAACAACGATAAAACTACCATTACAGTTACCTAATAGGATAGTGTAGCAATCTTAACCTAAGTATATTATATAATTTATGTTAATTCATATAACTCTACATACTAAGTGACTTTAGTCAAGGGATTTATCCCTCAAGACTCAATTTCCCACATAACAGGTAATATTCAATATACAATTTTATTACTAAACAACGTCCAAAAAAAATCAAGACAATTCGATTTCAATAGTTTACGTTACAACATTATCGGACGCTCCTGATCCTGACCCGACCCCATTACAATATATCAGGAAAAACGCGATGTAGGAAATGAGCGCTCAACGTCACAGACCAACCCCTATAGACATCCATTACAAGAAGACTCGCGGTCACCAGCCTTACTTGTATTTGCCATGATATAAGCGCGGGCGCTCGCCGTGCCCGATCAGTAACGACCAAGTAACCGACCCGAAAGCAACTCGTGTTTTTCGCAATAAAAAAATTGAAAAAGCGTATTTTTATGCCTTGAAGATGTACACCTGTAGTGTGACATGGTGTGGAAAGGTAACAAGAAGTTCAAATTTAAAAACGGACGGTATTACATTCCACAAATAAGTCATATTTATAATTTATTCAGAGCCGGCATAGGTCAACTTACACTGGCCACTTACGCGACAGTAGAGGGACAGTCATACTTCTGTCCCTTTTCATCTGGCGTGACTGCCTGCCGTCCTTGAAACGACCAATCGCAGCGCGCTAAACACATTCCCCTCCCGCTCCTCGCGCCCCAAGCACTGGTGATTTGTAGCACGCACAAAATTTACAATATTGGCACTCAACGGTAGAAGATTTTTAGCGACATCTATCGGCAAATTAAGTAAATAACTAATATGAACTCTGCTCTGTGGCTCAACGCGAGGCTTAAAGTATGGAAGATGATGATTTTATGGGATAATTATTTATTGCATGAACCGATTTTAATTATTATTCCTCTGTTTGAAAGCACGTACTTTTATTGTTATTCTGTTAAAAATTACAGGTACAATAAATACCCGCAAGGTTGAGGAAATTGAAAATGTAAATTTCAAAAAGTTTTTTATAAATTAATAAAAAAAAAGTTTTCAAGATACGTGTACGATTTTATTTTTCCTGTAATGTTTATTATAATAGCCACTTGACCTAGTGACTTAACATTTATAGTTTGCCCCCTTTCATTTTGGCCATTTTCTATAATTAATATTAATTAATTAAAAAAAAAATACTTTTAGATTGTAGAGGTTCACCATGTTCTCGAGATAATAATATTTAGAAATGTGACAGACAGACAGACAGAGCGTCGCTATAAGGGTTCCTTGTACCTTGTAAGTTTTTGGTACGGAACCCTAAAAATAAGGTTGACTTAGGTACCATAGAAAATTTGAATTTGAGTCCGAAGATTTGGTTGACCGGCAATAGAAAAAAATATACTTTATATAACCTTAAATTAATTTAAAGGATCTTCTTCTTTCTTCCACCTAAGCCTTTTCCCATTATCTGGGGTCGGCTCTCCTTGTCCTCATTCTCCACACTGTACGATTTTTTGCAGTTTTGGCGTCTATATTTGTATTTTTCAGGTCATTTTGGACCGTTGTCAGCCAAGTAGCAGGGCGTCTTCCACGGCCGCGTGTCGTCGTTGGCAGATCCAATGCCACTTGTACCATGTGATCAGAAGACCGTCTGAGCACGTTACCGTACCAGCGTAATCGCTTTTCTTTCAGTTTTTCTTCAATGGGTGCCACCTTACAACTGCCTCTTACATATTCGTTGCGGATTCTATCCCTCCGAGTAACCCCAGCCGACCAGCGAAGTATACGCATCTCTGTTGTATGCAGTTTTTGGACATGTTGTTTTGTTGATGCCCAGCATTCGGTTCCATAAAGCATGGCGGGTCGTACTGCGGTTTTATATAATTTACCTTTTATTTTTAAAGGCATTCTGCTATCGCACATAACACCTGCCAACTGCCTCCACTTCATCCAGCCTACTTTAGTTCTATGGGTTACGTCTCTATCAATTTTGCCATCGTCGCTGATAATCGACCCCAAGTACTTAAATTCATTTACCTTAGACAGTGGGACATCATTTATGTAGAGCTTGATTGAGTTGGGATCAATGGTGCCGTCGAACAAACATGACATGTGTTCTGTTTTCTTACGACTTACTCTCAGACCATTTTCCTCTAATGATTTTGTCCAAAGGTCCAGTTGACTTTGTAGGTCTTCGACACTATCTGATATTAGGGCAACGTCATCAGCATACAAGATGTTCCAAGGCACTGATTTCTGGTGAGTCCTCGTTAGGTAGTCTATGGTGACGTTAAACAGTAACGGGCTCAATATTGATCCCTGGTGTACTCCGTTGCTTATTACGAACTTTTCACAAATTCCAGCTGGACAAACTACCAGTGTGGTGACATCGGTGTACATATCCTGAATTAATGTTATGTATTGTTCAGGTACTTCATGGAATCGCAAAGCTTCCCAGATAAGGTCACGCGGGACTTGATCGAAGGCCTTTTCAAGGTCGATAAAGA
This sequence comes from Leguminivora glycinivorella, assembly GCF_023078275.1. Taxonomy (NCBI): domain Eukaryota; kingdom Metazoa; phylum Arthropoda; class Insecta; order Lepidoptera; family Tortricidae; genus Leguminivora; species Leguminivora glycinivorella. The sequence goes on from NC_062971.1 coordinate 36,183,794, forward strand.
CCATATTATTATGCAGATTGGTCTTGTTCGCCTTGGCTTTTTCCACCAATATTCTTATAGCCTGAATCGCGTCGGAAGTGCTTCTGCCAGCAACAAAGCCGCATTGATTTTGAGTCAGCTGTACTATATTTTTTAGTCTGTTATTTAATATACGTTCCCATATTTTGAACGTATGTGACATTAGTTTAATGGCTCTAAAATTGTTGCAATCCCTAATGTCTCCTTTCCCTTTATAGAATAGAACCAAGAAACAAAAAAAAAAATACAAAAAATACAAAATCATTTATTCAGCAAATAGGCCACGGGGGCACTTTTACATGTCAACATTACAGAGTATTCATTAAAGTTAAACAAATGAAATTAATAGAAATATTAACTAAAAATATTAATCATAAGCAAAGTAGCTATACACTGATATAGAATTAGAGATGTATAAAGTCTCTAAATGTCATATTATTACTAACTATAATCAATACATAAAGAAAGTGCAAACAGATACAAAGATAAAAGAAATCTATAATACTTCAATAGTTGTAAAAGACTGAATATTACAAGTAAAAATATTATACTTAATCAAATAATCCATGGAGATGTATAGCGTCTCCAAGAGTCAAATTTTATAAAATTAAAATATTTAAAAGTAAAAACCTTTGTCAAATAATACAAAAAAAAATACAGAAAATGAACAGCTAAATTACACATTTCAAGAGATGTACAAGTCTCTAGTTGTCAATCATTAAAGAACAAATCAAGTTTACAAATAAGGGCCAATCAAGGTTAAGAATTAAGTTTAAAAATATAATCAAAATCTCAGAGATGTATAAGGTCTCTAAGTGTCCAAAAAACTAACATTAACTTAATCAAACGACAACAAGGTCATTAAAGTAAGGAATCTATTTTAAAATAAAATATAATCAAAATCTCAGAGATGTATAAAGTCTCTAAGTGTCCAAAAGCTAAAATTAACTAAATTAAACGACAACGTGATGGTCTCTAGTGTCATCCTTAAGACATTACTTACTTAAGTTTAATTCTTACAAGAACCGAATGTAGTGTCTCGCAATCCGCTCAAAAGTAAAGTTAAATAATCTAACAAAACATGTGGCCCAGGTAAGCTTGAACAGACCAGTCTCCACAAACAGCACCCGTTCACGAGTATGACGCGTATCTCAGCCATCGCCTCCCTCAACCTCCATTCGGGAAGGTGGCGACCCGATCAACACGCCACCGTAAGCAAAGACTTTTAAGCGAGCATGACATGTTCAAGCTAACAGCAAATTGACAAAAGAAAAATCGACACAGTGAAACACGACATTAAGCTTGTAGGTGACATTAAAGAGGGCAACAATGCCTAGTATAGCTATACATAACTAATTACATGCTCAACGTGACTTAGAGATGTAAAGGTCTCTAAGGGTCAGTGTACTATCATACTTTAAATAAATTTTATATTACTACGCTATATAATGAAAACAAAAATCTTAGAGGTGTATAAGGTCTCTAAGCGTCCTACTAACATAACTAATGATACAATACAATCACATGAGAAAAATTACGCTGTGTCATTTTTACTGGATACTAGTACGGTTGTATTACAAACTTCTGCTACCATAATCAAGCTACTGGCTTAAAGGCATTTTTATCATCTATAAAATCATTTACCGTATAGTAAGCTTTACCTAGCAAACAGCGCTTAACATGTGACTTAAATTTGCCGAGTGGCAAGTTCACTACATCAATGGGGATTTTGTTATAAAAACGTGTACAGTTCCCAACGAAAGACGTACTAACCTTACGGAGACGGTGGAAGGGCACGGCAAGTTTATGTTTGTTTCTAGTGTTATAGTTATGGATATCACTGTTAAGCTTGTATTCATGGATGTTTTTCCTAGCATACATAATATTCTCAAGTATGTACTGAGAGGCAACGGTAAGAACGTTCACCTCTTTGAATTTCTCTCTTAGGGAAGCTCGAGCGCCCAGTCCATATATGGAACGTACAGCTCGCTTTTGCAGCACAAATATCGTCTGAATATCTGCGGCTTTACCCCATAACAGAATTCCATACGACATAACACTATGGAAGTAACCAAAGTATACCAGCCTGGCCGTCTCTACGTTTGTTAGCTGTCTGATTCTCCTTACTGCGTAGGCAGCTGAACTAAGTTTGTTAGCTAAAGTAGCAATATGTGCGTGCCATTGCAGTTTTGAGTCTAAAGTGACTCCCAGGAAAACAGTTTGGTCTTCAAACTCCAGCGTATCACCTTTTATTTGGATTTTGCTGTTATTTATCTGCTTGACGTTAGGTAACGCAAACTTGATGCATTTGGTTTTCTTGGCGTTCAAAAGTAGATTGTTTGCCGTAAACCAGTTAACTATAGTTGATAGGGCATCATTAATACTGTCGAAGCTATTTTCCTTCCTGTTCACTTTGAATATAAGAGAAGTGTCATCCGCAAATAACACTATATCATGTCTGCCTTTAACAAGAGTGGGTAGGTCATTAATATATACTAAAAAGAGGAAGGGACCAAGAATTGAACCTTGAGGCACTCCGAGGGCTACCGGGGACCCCGCCGAATGAGTTCCATTAATAACTACTCTCTGAGTCCTATCCGACAGATATGATGAGACTAAGTCGAGGGCACCGGCTTTTATCCCGTAGTGGCTTAATTTTCGTTTTAAATTTTCGTGATCTACGCAATCAAATGCCTTGGACAGATCACAGAAAATTCCAACAGCATCTTGAGCTTTTTCCCAAGCGTCAAACATGTGCTTTAGGAGTACCGCACCAGCGTCAGTGGTTGATCGACCTTTGGTAAAACCAAATTGATTGCTATCAAGCAGTTTATTTCTGTTGAAATGCGACAGCAGTTGATTTAAAATAAGTTTCTCAAACACTTTGCTTAATGCAGGTAGTATTGAAATCGGCCTAAAGTTCGTAGGATCTGTCTTCGTTCCTGATTTAAACAACGGGATAATTTTGCTATGTTTCATAATATCTGGAAAAGTGCCAACATCAATGCATCTGTTGAAAATCTCAGCTAAATATGGTGCAATAGATTCAATAATGGAATGCAAAACTTTGACTGACAGGCCCCATAGATCTTCAGTTTTCTTTAAATTCAGTGATCTAAAAGTCTTAAGAACTATGTTCGGAGTGATATACGAAAATTTGAAGAATTCTGTACATTCCGCTACATTTCTCTTCAAAATTTCTTCAGCGACATCTGGCGACGAATTAAGAGACTTTGTTGTTTCTACCGGTATATTCGAGAAAAACTGCTCAAAATGATCTGCCACTTCACGGTCGGAACTTACTAAAGCGTCACCAATTCGTAGCTTGTAGTGCGGATCCTTCATTTTATGTTTCCCAGTTTCATTGCCGATCACCTGCCAGGCAGTTTTAACCTTATCACTAGAATTTAGGATCTTTTTAGACAAGTGATTAGCTTTCGCGGCGACACACATCATCTTAAAAGATTTTGAAAAATTCCGAACATGCTCCAGAAATTCCGGCCTTTTATCAGTGGCTTTTAAATCGTATAAGTCGTAGAGTTGGCGTCTTGTCTTATGAATATCCGGCGTAGCCCAGTCGCTAAATTTAGTCTTGGTCCTGCTTTTTACTTTCTTTTTAGTGAAACAGACATCAAATTCATTTTTAATGCAGTTAAATAAATCAGAACTCAAACAATTGGGGTTTTCTTGCGTACATGAAAGACAACATAATCGTTTGGTAACATTACGATTAAATAAATCTAGGAGCCTTTGAGAGATTGGCCTACATAAAGTATCTTGCGGAATTTCTTCTGTTTTCTCATTGAAAGAAGCTTTTAGACCACAGTGATCAGAACTTAGGTTGTTAATAACAGATTTACTAATCGCATCCTTGTTACTAAAAATGTTATCTATACATGTAGCACTGGTTGCTGTGATTCGAGTGGGTTCGCAGAATAAGTTAACCAAGTTAAAGGATTTGAAGGTGTTTAATAACCTTCCACATAATGGCGAATGTTCAAGTATGTTGACATTAAAATCGCCACACACAATTATACTTTTTTGGGTTCTAAAAACACTACTAAGTACGTCATCTATTACTGATTCAAATACATTATAGTCCGCCGAAGGGGGCCTGTACACGCATATAATGATAAATTGGTCCATCTCAACACAAGAAAGTTCAATATGGCGTTCTACAGACATGTCAACAATGTCTCTGCGCTCTTTACTTTTTAAGTTATGCTTAACCATTATTAATGACCCGCCACGGTTACTAGATTTCCTAAAAAAAGAACTAATTATACTATGATTCTTAAAATTAAACATAAATTCATGTTCTTTAAGCCAGTGCTCAGTAATACAGAGTATGTCAATATTCGACGACTGCAAATACAAATCAATTTCAAGTTCCTTACAAGTGAATCCTTGGATATTTTGGTGAACCAGGTTCAATAAATTGGTTTTACCTATCATACTAGCATCGCAGTGATCAATAAAAATGGAGCCGGCTGGTGCACTCGTTGTCGGAGCTGTTAGTTTAAATTCAAATCACCAGACGGCTTCATCTCGAAACCCTCGCTACCGGGGCATGAAAAATTAAACCGTTTCATATTATTATTAAACGCCGTGCTAGCCACGTCGGGGCCTTTAATGTTATACGCTAACAGGTCAAACTGTTACGCCAGGCCTCTGGGATGGGAAGATTTTCTAGCATCAATTTATTGAAGAGCAAGCACAACAAGGACAGTCCAGTGTTTCCAAGCCTTTTCCAAATCTCAACAGGGATTTCATCAGGGCCGACCGCCTTATTGTTCTTCATATGTTTTACGGCCAGTGTGACCTCTTCTACTGTGACAGGTGGAAGTGGCCCGATAACATTTCGTGGAGTATTTATAGTCACTGTTCTTGGGTGTGAGACATTAAGTAGATGTTCATAGTATTCGGTCCATCGACTCTTGATATCTTTGTCAGAAGTTAGCATATGATTATTATTATCTTTGATGTATTTAACGTTTTTGAAATCTTTAGTATTATTATGCCTTATTTTTGCAATTCTATGTATATTTAATTCGGTTTTTGCAAGCTCTAGTTCGTCGTACATATCCCTATCGGCTTCCGCTTTAGCTATAGCAATTTGTACTTTTGCCCTTTTCTTTGACTGTTTGTATTGATCGCGATCCCCGTCGCTTCGGGAGGTCTGCCAGGCTTTAAAGCATACTTTTTTCTCTGCTATGGCAGCCTTAACACTGTCGTCACGCCACCATCGAGTGTCTTTAAAGGGACCTTTCTTGGCTTTTGTCCTCCCTAGATGTGTTTCAGCGGCTGTAATGCAGAAAGATTGAAGGTCCTTCCACATTTCGTGTGGTGAGGATACTGTTGAGTCAGTTGTATCTATTTTGTCGCCAATTTCCCTAAGAAGGCGCTCTCCCTCTGGTTTATTGAGAGACCACCATTTAAGTTTTGGTGTCAATCTTCTACTATCTTTGAGAGGTGCTGGTAGTCTGTATACTGTGACCAAGAGTCTGTGTTGTGTAGTTAGTATTCTCCAGGGATTACCTTGGAATCTTTATAATACTTTAAGTGTGATCGCCTAGTAATTGAGTAATCAATTTGTGTTGAATGTCCGCCACTATGATATGTTATTAGGTGGGTATCTTTTTTTTGAAGAATGTGTTGATTATAGCTAAATCATATCCAGTTGCAAAATCCAATATTCTTTCACCATCAGAATTTCTAGTACCAAACCCGTATCCACCGTGGCATCTTTCGTATCCATCCTGTGTTTTTCCAACATTAATTAATTTAAAGGATAAGATAAAGTTTGCAAGGCTTGTAATATAGAAGTCAAAATAAGTAATTATATGTAAATGCAGGATTTAAATTTTAGGACCAAAGTTAAGACGTGAAGGGCTCAGAAAATGGCGTCATAACTCCGTATAATTTCATGAGCAAAGTCTCAAATGAAAGTTCGCGTCAAAGCTAATTATGTTTTTAATATGGACATAAACTTTGATGTAGTTTTTTCACATGAAATATGATTAAAGAAATTAAACAGTTAATTATTTTTAAAATCGGGACTTAATCGCGTATAACTAAATAAATATTAACTGACATTCTTAACAGATTGACTGAGGTTCCCACGCCTCAAGAGTCTTGTGCTTGGGTACTCACAACGATATATATAATATATAAATACTTATATACATAGAAAACATCCATGACTCAGGAACAAATATCTGTGCTCATCACACTAATAAATGCCCTTACCGGGATTCGAACCCGGGACCGCGGCGCAGCATTTCAATCGGGACGAAGGTTTTAGGATCTCATCCACATGGAATCCTGTCATTAATAAGTGTAAGCCGAAAATAATATCGACAGTCGTTAAATCGAATATCGTCAGTGTTGTATGTCGACAGAGTAACATCCCTATAGTGCGCAAACAGTTCAAGTTGATAATCAAAACCAAGTGCGGGTAGTTCCAAAAACTCGGGCGGCTGTCAGAAGGTGTTGATGTCATTTCAAGCCAGTCTTCTCCGAGACCACGGGGACAACGCCGTCCTTGAAACGTTGGAGGTCAGTTTAATATGTAGTTATACGCGATTAAGTCCCGATTTTAAAAATAATTATGTGTAATAATCGTGAAAGTTTAAATCAATTAAACAGTTGTTATAAAAACCACACAAAGTTAAAACCCCGCCCTTTATTCTTCAACAAAGTTGCAGCTCTCAATGTAAGTCAACCAATTGGAACCCTAGGCCACTGTAGAACTATGTCATAGTGACGTTATAAATCAGATTGTAAGAAATCTCTTACTGCTCGTTATTTCGACATGGTTGTAGAGTGGCCTAGGGTTCCAATTGGTGGACTGTGTATACGACTTATTCCGACAATGGAATAGATATATGTAGCTAATACCAGAAACATACAACTCGACACGTGTTTCGCCACTCTCGCCTCTCTACGAGGCACTCTCAGGAGATGTTAACGGCAACTGACAGTTGCTATTCTCGGATTAGCAAAGTAATATTTTTCCCTAAGGTACAGTGGGGCAAATCTCGACTGGGGGTCAATTGTAACTTATCTATTTTTTCCATTATTACACTATGATGTTAAGTCTACATGTGTCCACTGATCACGCCTACCATATACTCGTATAACCGGTGGACACTATTTAATAATGCAAACATTATAAAACATGGAAAAAATGGACCAGTTACATTCGCCCCCCCCCGTCGAGATTTGCCCCGCTGTACCTTATTGATTTATTTTTGCCAATATCTTTATTGGCGCAGTCAGTAGGTTACAGTTACAGTTTCACATAAAATTTAAATTCTATAATCTTGATTAAAATCTTCAGAAGTAGCGTGTAAAGTATTACAAAATATTTTTGGCTCACATATTTCCCTTATTTTACTGTGCTCTAGACAATATTTACATGGGCACAGTCAGTAGGTTTTACCGCCATCTCTTATGCCTTATAACACCAAGAAACAAGACATTTTCAGGTGCCCTTGCCTTTGTTAGACATCTTAAACTATGCTTTCAATACCTACTCCAATGCTTTTTGTTCGTTAAGGTTGCATTCGTATTGTGACTTCAGGATTTGGATTACCATGGATTTAAACAATGTAGGGAACGCATCGATCAAAACAAAAATTGGAATTGTATTGTGATCGGCCATAGAACTTTTGAAATTACCATTTCAATCGTTATCTGAACGTGAAAATCAAGTTCTTTTGACTTTTTAGTCAAAAGAACTTGAGGACTCGATATTAATTTGTTATTTTAATACATTGTTAACTAATAGACTAGTTTCCTACTAAGTAGTCAAATCAGCTTCTTTTTAAGAACTGTCAAAACGATTTGCTAATATGGAATTACTATGAAATACTGAGGAGTGACGTCACGGTCAATTCATTTACTTTAAAATCTTTCTTTTTGACTTATTAAATAAAAATTATGTTTAAACATAACTACTGTCCATATTTTTGCACACTGTGCTTTATTTGGTGCACTGCAGGATAAAATATTTTTCCCTCACTAGCTCGGAAACACATGTTTTGTCCTTGAATACCAGCGGGTAAAAACGCATTTTATCCACTAGTGGGTAAAGTAATTTGACCTTGAATGAAGTCAAATTAACTGCTTTTAAATTGATAAAAGTAGGTGAATCTAGTAATAAAGATGATGGAACTACTGGAAGCAGTGATAAACGCATTTTTTGCGTTGTAGTTTCCTCGCTATAGTGAGGGGAAAAGTTTTGTGTTACACTCGGGTGCAAATGTATTTTACTTCTCGTGTGTTAAAAAACTTGCAAGTTCAGGATTCTGTTCTCGAACCACTCGCTTCGCTCGTGGTTCAACTATAGAATCCTTTCACTTGCTCGTTTTTCAATTCCACACTCGGCGTTAAAATACAACTTTGGCCCCTTGTATAACAAATAACTATTATTTTAAGTGTAGGAAACTAGCCTATTACTTTATCTGCGGGATCAGCCCCGACACAGAACTACATACAAGGCAACAGCTTTCAGAATTCAACAAATAATGTTTCAAATTTAAATCATGCCAATGAATGTAAGTGCCATAAAAAGTTTTATTAAAGCGTCTGAAATGAAATACTTCGGGAGGAAACGAAATATGGTTGGAAGTTTATGACAATAGAAAATGAAACGCTTTTTCGCGCGAGACGCTTGCGGAATGAAAAATTACACTGTTAGTTGATATACAATCGTCATTTATTAGGGTTCCGTAGTCAACTAGGAACCCTTATAGTTTCGCCATGTCTGTCTGTCCGTCCGTCCGTCCGTCCGTCCGTCCGTCCGTCCGCGGATAATCTCAGTAACCGTTAGCACTAGAAAGCTGAAATTTGGTACCAATATGTATATCAATCACGCCAACAAAGTGCAAAAATAAAAAATGGAAAAAAATGTTTTATTAGGGTACCCCCCCTACATGTAAAGTGGGGGCTGATATTTTTTTTCTTTCCAACCCCAACGTGTGATATATTGTTGGATAGGTATTCAAAATGAATAAGGGTTTACTAAGATCGTTTTTTGATAATATTAATATTTTCGGAAATAATCTCTCCTAAAGGAAAAAAAAGTGCGTCCCCCCCCTCTAACTTTTGAACCATATGTTTAAAAAATATAAAAAAAATCACAAAAGTAGAACTTTATAAATACTTTCTAGGAAAATTATTTTGAACTTGATAGGTTCAGTAGTTTTTGAGAAAAATACGGAAAACTACGGAACCCTACACTGAGCGTGGCCCGACACGCTCTTGGCCGGTTTTCTTATAGGTACTTACTTCGTTTTTGAACATTGTAAAGAAATTTAGGAAATAAATCCTAGAAAAAGTTCACAATCATCGTACTATATTAAGTATAGGCAAGGTACAGTCACAGTTTTTACAAAAGTTTCTGTGAGCTCTAACGATCGCTAAGGTTGACTTGACACATGGCATGACGTAAACATCATATATGTATAGACAGAGCGATTGTCACTGACATAATATTATTGCAAGCGGAAATCGACCTTGTTGTCTCATGACGTTTAAACGAACCTCACCCGTAGGGTAGTAAATAGTAATGTAGAAATTGCAGAACATTCCCAAAAAGCGGAAACATTCTTGAGAATGTTCGCAGAACATTCCCGCAACATGCAATTTATTATTTAAACAAGAGAATATACTTGAAATAATGTTTAAATGGGCATAATATAAAACTATATGTTTTTATAGGTATATTATTGTCTATTACAGTTAGCTATTTTGTTGATAAGTGATAAGTTACCTAAATTCTCACTATAAGTTGCTTAAATTCTCACTATACTTCAGGGAACATTTCGACTTTCAGACTTCAAGTTTTAGTCCTGACTTTTTTAAATTAGGTACTGAACTATTGTTCTTGATGCCTGTTTTTGGTCATGCCAATATGTGTATATACAAAAAAAAAAACAAACAAAATAAAAAAAATAAAAACAAAAAGATCGCTGTGAGGATCGAACCTGAGAACATCGGCATACGAAGCCAGCGCACTACCACGGGACTACGTCTTGACTTGCTGAGTTCGACGAAATTATGGTATAAACTACGAAGTTACTAAGTATTCTGATAAATTCTCGTTCTCGAGAACATTCTCAGAAGTTACCGAATATTCTCATGAGGAATGTTCTGCAACTTTGGAAACTTCTCGACCGTGCATTGCTAGTAGTAAACCACATTTTTGGTCGACTGTACCGGCGGCGCCTAAAATAGCCCGCTGTTATTTTCACTTTACATATATTTTTCTCGTGTTAAATACTAGGTATAACAAACCACGGACACAAAATTTAAGCTGATCCACACTTACAAAAGTCCCCCATGACCCCTTCCCTGGATCCGCGCATGATCAGAAAGCGTTTTGAAATAAAAACACAATATTGTTGTTTTTTTTCCAATGATAACAACAATAATCTTTAACGTTTGAATATATAGGTCTTTACATAGTTTAAAATGGCTTCTTTTCACAATATCAAAGCCATCAAAGGCACCTCTGAGGTACTTCGCAAGTCCCGCAACCACAAACAAAATATCATTACCTACCTTAGTCTCACAAAAGACAATTGAGATCTAGACCGTATCTCCTAAACAAGGCTAAATAATTAAAATTATAATTGCCACAAAGTTAGGAGTAATAATTAAAAGACATTGTTCAAAATAAAGGGTAATTTGGCTGTGTTTACAGATACTAGACATGAAAACAACAATAAAAGATATTCCGAATTTAGCTTTAAAATTAGTGATGTACTTACTGAAATATGTTCATAATTTTCCCTGGTAATGTTCCCGGTGAATTGCATAAATTTTACAAATACATAAGTTTTTAGGGTTCCGTAATCAACTAGGAACCCTTATTCATTCTTGAAATTTGATTCATAAAAATCAATTGAATACTTATAAAAAGTGTGTATGCGCCAATAATATCGCACAAAAAGTACGCAGTAAAAATATACGACATAATCTTGTTTCTAAAGCTATGTCATATATTTATGCTGCCTTCTTTTTGTGCAACGCTATTGCCGGTGACTGTACTTTATGTAATGCTTTTATGGATCTCTTTCAGCTCGGGCCATAAGTCCATACTAACATTCATTATTATCGCGTTTTATTATTTAGCAGTAACATAAACCACAGTTACTACAGATGTAGTGCAATTTTTTTCTGTATTTTCACGAAAACTCACTAACGAGTCATATTATTATATCAGTCAGTTTCAGTACAAGAAGTACTAACTTTGACCGAAATAATACGACAAGATACGAACGTATTACTTACTTACTTACTTTGTTGGCGCGACGACCCAAAGTGAGTCTTGGCCTCCAACACAAGAGCACGCCACTTTACGCGGTCCAGAGCGACCTCTCGCCAGCCCTCGTTAACGCCGAGTTCACGGAGATCTGCTTCCACTCTATCTGCCCAACGATATTTAGGATGGCCAGCGGGACGGCGTTATGAAACCGACGAACGTATTAGCAAGCAGATATTGATATTGATAACTAAATACACCTTCCCAGTCCCAATTCAATTAAGCAAGAAATCTATAAGATACACTTCGATAGCTCATTTGGGAAAACTCCATCGAACAACAGGAAAAACAGGAAAACAATCTCCTTGAACGAATAAAGTACGAACTTTGACTAGTCTTTTATAAAATATGAGTTTGAGGTGAAAAGAAAACTCGTGTGCATTATTTTTTCATGTTCTACAACTTATAAGGAAACCAGTGATTATTCAATATGCTTGAACAAATCCCTTTACTTATTAAAAATTTGAGGGTTTGGTCGTGGTTTGGACATATTTCAGTACTTTGAAGGACAATCTCTTATATGGTTGAGTTTGGTCAGCTAGAAAAAAGGTATGACATGTGTCTGTTATTTTAGATTACTATAGAAAACATATTAAAAATCATTCAAATCGGCGTTGGACATATAAGTACCTTTCCTTGCCCCACGGTAAGGTAAAAAACCGGCCAAGAGCGTGTCGGGCCACGCTCAGTGTAGGGTTCCGTAGTTTTCCGTATTTTTCTCAAAAACTACTGAACCTATCAAGTTCAAAACAATTTTCCTAAAAATTCTTTATAAAGTTCTACTTTTGTGATTTTTTTCATATTTTTTAAACACATGGTTCAAAAGTTAGAGGGGGGGGGCACTTTTTTTCCTTTAGGAGCGATTATTTCCGAAAATATGAATATTATCTAAAAAGGATCTTAGTAAACCCTTAATAATTTTTAAATACCTATCTAACAATATATCACACGTTGGGGTTGGAATGAAAAAAAATATCAGCCCCCACTTTACATGTAGGAGGGGTACCCTAATAAAACATTTTTTTCCATTTTTTATTTTTGCACTTTGTGGGCGTGATTGATATACATATTGGTACCGAATTTCAGCTTTCTAGTGCTAACGGTTACTGAGATTATCCGCGGACGGACGGACGGACGGACGGACAGACAGACATGGCGAAACTATAAGGGTTCCTAGTTGACTACGGAACCCTAAAAAGGCTTGTGTTGTGGATACTCTGACAGCAACGAAATCGAAAAAGATACTTGCAATTCATATAAAACTTCAGCGTAGAACTATTGATATTCATGTACAAGAGCTTACATTCCGTTACCGCTATTCAAAATGTATGAAAAAATGGTAACGGTGTGAGAAAAAACCTAGGAATACTTTTTTTCTCCTACTAGGATTGAGAGAGCTCGCGATTCTGAGTAGAAACCACATAAAAAAATCCAAATAAAAAAAAGTGGGGTGGACAGCTTTGAAAAAAAAATGGCCCAGATAGGTATAACTGGGCCATTTATTTCATGTTTTACAATGTTTACATTATTAAATACGTTGTCCACCGGTTACATAATATATGGTAGGCGTGATAACTCAACACCATAGTGTAACAATGGAAAGAATAGATTAGTTACAATTTACTACTATTTAATTATGCACTGCATCCGTGAATGAACCTTCAAAATATAAGTATGCCATGGAAAATTACACTTCAAAACAACACTATTTATGGTGTATCTTGGATTTATTGCTTAGCAACCGCAGAATACATAGCGACAGCATGAAAACCGCGTTCAATTGCCTTGAAGGGAATCAATTGCGAGGGTTTTGTGGCAAAATTTATGGGAGTTGTGTGTTGAAGATACTCGTCCGACGCGGATGTGGTAAACAACAGTTTATAACTTGGAAATGGAAATGCGATAAAGGACGGGAAAATCTTCGTTATTATGTATTTTGACGACCGGTCTGGCTAGAAGTACAAAAAATCCAGCACGGGAAGCATGGTCGCGCGATAGACGACAAAATAGCAGTATCGCACTGGTTAGGGACGGCCTGATATTTTATCATCTATCGCGCGACCATGCTTCCCGTGCTGTTTATGGTTATTTTAATTTAAGGAAATTAGGCAGTTATTTATCCGACGACCGGTCTGGCTTAGTCAGATTAGTTGGTAATGACCCTGCCTGCTAAAACGCGGTCCTGTGTTTGAATCCCGGTAAGGATATTTATTTGTCGACCGGTCTGGCGCAGTCGGTAGTGACCCTGCCTGCTACGCCGCGGTCCCGGGTTCGAATCCCGGTAAGGGCATTTATTTGTGTGATGAGCACAGATATTTGTTCCTGAATCATGGATGTTTTCTATGTATATAAGTATTTATATATTATATATATCGTTGTCTGAGTACCCACAACACAAGCCTTCTTGAGCTTACCGTGGGCCTCAGTCAATCTGTGTAAGAATGTCCTATAATATTTATTTATTTATTTATTTATTTGTGTGATGAACTCAGATAAGTATTTGTTCTTAAATCATGGATGTTTTCTATGTATCATTATTTATCTATATGAGTATATTGTCGCCTAGCACCCATAGTACAAGCTATACATTCTGAGGCACTTTATACGCATCAATATATAATACCTTGGCTGTACGGAAACCAATAAATATCTAATTAAATACCTTATTTTATGTTTTAGGAAACTCAGTGGTCCCGGAATTTTAATAGCCGGCTTTTATTTCTGACTTTATCACAAAAAGGAATAACTTCAATTGTGAAATGGAATTCACCTACAGCAAAAGATCTAATTTTAGATTTGCAATCTGTGCGTTACAGAATGGTCAATGAAATAGAAAAAATAATTTATTCTCGAAAAGTCTCTAATCTAGATCAATTTGTCAAATTGAATTTGCATAGGTAAGTTTAAAAAATGTCCGTGAAATCAAATCAAAAGCTATGTTATCTTTAAAAACAAATATGAGATATACTTATTTTAATATGTAGCATAATCCATATTGTTAGTGGATTTTTTTTACCCAATGCCTAGTTCTAATTTAAACTTAGAATCTGTTTAGTTATCACGCAACAACTACATCGAAACTCAGATCCAAATGTCTATAAGTATAGGTATACCTATGTAGATGCGGACAAAGTGGCAAAATAACCTATACGACTATTCGTTTCAATGTTTTAGGACCTATTTGCAGAAAAAAGTTTTAACAGATCTTAAAGTTAGGTTAATAATTGTTCAAACGTTGGTCACTCACTGAGGCGCAAAATACCAAATTGAAGGTTTGACAAAGAGCTATGGAGCGCAGCATTTTAGGAGTAAAACGGATTGACCGAATCCGAAACTCTACGCTGCGCTCAAAAACACGCATTATTGAAAGCTGAAATGGGACTAGGCAGGCTATGTCTGCCGTATGCATCCACAGAGGTGGGCTAAAAAGTAGCCACAGTATGGATGCCGCAAGACGGACGATGATCTGGCAGGCCCAGGCGGAGTTGGCGGGATGACCTGGACGTATATCTCAACGACTGGCCGGAGATCGCCCAGAACCAGGACGAGTGGAAATCAAAGGGGGAGGCCTTTGCCCAGCAGTGGGACACAATGTAGGCTTGTAATAATAATCATTGTTCCACCTTTATCCATCTTCCATCCACCTTCATGGATACCTATTGGTTGTGGGTACATATTTTCGACACTTTATCCGGAACTATATTTAATACCTTGAGATGCGGACTAAGTTCCAAACATGTATACACTACAGATGTAATTAGTGCGAAAAGGGTTTCCTTCGTATTTCTCCGGAAACGTTCGTATTTGTCATGCTAGTTCAATCAATGTCAGTACATCTTGTACTGAGACTGACTGAAATAGCATGGCACGTTCGTACGTTTCAGTAACAATACGAAGGCAAAATTTGTCGCACTACTACGGTACTTTATTGACAGAGATGTTAACTATTTGAAATAAAAGCATTTCAAATAGAAATACAAAATACCTATTTTGTATTTGGTTTTTAAATACTTTTATCGAAAACTATTTTGTATTTTATTTGAAATACTTTTTAGTACAAGTATTTTGCATTTTCTACCACTTCAAAATACAAAATGCTTTTTGTCACTTTTTGACGTAAGATGGTACCGAGCGCGTATTCTATTTTTTTTGTCTGCCTAAGTTATGTAGGTGACCGGGACAACACGTTCGGAAGCGCTTAATTTAATGTTTTACAAAAACACACTTATTTTCAGTGCTGCCAACATAGTGGTTCCTATCATAATTAAGGTTGCAAAGCACCCTGACCGTGAACATCGAAAAATCGGGGAAAATCCATATCGATTATACAGCTGTAATTTATGCTTAATTAATATTAAGTACCCAGTATTATTTTAGGATTTTTTTTTTCATATTTCATACATGCAATGTAACTCTTTCATTCGATTTTTATAATATTAGGTAAAAGACATGGAGACAGTCCATTTTGGCTTCACTTTTTATCGTGTTAATTTTATAGATCCAGGAAGGAGCCAGGTTTCTAGGCTCTCTGGTGATTCTGTGTTTTAAACACATCTTTAAAATAAAAGCTTTACCTTATGTCAAAATAGTACATTACGATACAAGTGCGTAAAAAGGAAGTTCGAAACGAGTGGCGATAAATTAAAACACGACCGAATTGTTTTAAATCGACACGAGTTACGAATTTCCTTTTTGCACGTGTATCGTACGACGTTTTTCAGTACAGAGGGCCCTCCGAAGTTTCGACCTGGCATATAATGAACCACTTCTCGCACTAGTTCGTAAAAAAAACACCATCTGTACTGAAAAAGTATTTTATTTGAATAAAGGTATTTTAAAAATACCTATTTTGCATTTTGTATTTCAAATACCTTTTTGTAAAACTATTTTGTATTTTAATTTGAAATAGGTAAAAAACCAAAGTATTTGCATTTTGTATTTAATTTTGCAACATTGCACTACCTATTTTTTAACATCTCTGTTTATTGATTATACATGGTTGTGGATACATATTTTTGGCACTTTGTTCGGATGTGTAACACCTTGACTGGTACTTATGTCGCAAGAAACGCGAACGTGTAACATAGCTCCCGTATCTAGAAGCACCCATTGTACAAGATTTATTGCATACCCAGGAATACATCGATTTTGGTGGTTGGATAGATAGCGCTCGTAAGGAAGTAAATATGCTTTATCATGAGAGCCTTACTTTAATGATAAGCACGAATAATTTTGTATATTGATCCGCATTTAGAGCCGGTGGCCTAGCGGTAAGAGCGTGCGACTTTCGATCCAGAGGTCGCGGGTTCGAACCCCGGCTCGTACCAACGAGTTTTTCGGAACTTATGTGCGAAATGCCATTTGATATTTGCCAGTCGCTTTTCGGTGAAGGAAAACATCGTGAGGAAACCGGACTAATCCTAATACTTAAGGCCTAGTAACCCTCCGGGTTGGAAGGTCAGATGGCAGTCGCTTTCGTAAAACTAGTGCCTACGTCAAATCTTGGGATTAGTTTTAAAAGCGGACCCCAGGCTCCCATGAGCCGTGGCAAATGCCGGGATAACGCAAGGAGGACGATGATGATCCGCATTTATCGCACTTAACGACCGTACCGGTATACAATTATTGTTGCTCTTCACCAAGATCGTGGTATACCCGGTAAGACAGAAATATAGATAAAGATAAAGATAAAGATAAAAATCATTTATTGTATAAACCATTCTACATATGGCGCCTTAACCTACGTTACAAGAACAACTTACTCTCTAAACATTTAAGGTACTAGATACTGATTACACCTAAAACCAGTTACACAAAGATAAACGCAAAAATAGATGGTGCATCAGTAGAACAAAAAAAAAATAAACGGGGATTGTGGAAGAAACATTGGCGCCTGTGTAGTGGCAACAAAAGGACGCCACTCAGCATATGCTATGATATGAGTACCACAGCGCTGGTCTTCCGTAGCGCCCCGGGTTGAGGGGTAGCTTTAGAACTATTACCTAGGTAATGGCAAATCTATAATATTGCAGAGCACAAGAACACAGATATTGAGGGGAACAGTTGTAGTTGGAAATATGCATACACAAAGATACTAGTTATCGAAACAGTTAAGGGCAGGTTTATATAAATTTTGAGATACTGACGTGACGGTTAGGGTTTAACTTTTATGTACCATTATTATTATGTATAAAAGACATATTAAAATAATATTTAATTATAATTGAAACTGTATATTTTGGTTTAATGAGGCAATAGAAAATACGTATAATATTATATTAATAAGAATCCACGGAACGCAGCGAGCACGGCATCTGCAGACTAAAAAGATATTTTTTAAATTTTAATTTAAAAGTGAATATAGACGTGGCATTACGAATAGGAGGAGGTATGTTGTTCCAGCATTTCGTAGCAGAGTAACGAAAACTGCCACGAAATGCTGCTGCACTGCCGTGTCTCGGACAGATTAGTCGAGTAGCTTCTCTGGTCGGGCGGGTGGAAAACTTTAATTTATTGTAGAGATACGGAGGTTGTTGATAATGGATCACACTGAAAAGCAGACAAGCAAAGTGCAAAGAACGTCGTGCATCCATTTTCAACATCTTACCGCTATTGAGATAGGGAGTGACATGTGTTCGGGGAGGGATGGGGAAGCAGAAACGGGCGCAGGCGTTTTGAATGCGTTGAAGAAGAGTTTTAGAGCGAGCCAGTAGGCAACCGTTGATTACTGTGTCGACATAATTAAGACGTGATAATACTAGTGTATCACATAATTGTATCCTAAGGTCTACACTAAGATGTTCGCGCACCTGGTACAGGACTCGTAGTCTATAAAAACAGCTTTTAGCTACTTCAAGAACATGTCTTTCAAATCGAAGCTGTTCGTCCACAAGCAACCCGAGATTACGTGCTATGGTGACTCGTTCAAGAGGATCCTTACCGAGGAGTACTTCAGGGCCCAAACTGGTAACTTTTTGAACTTGACCTTTAGTACCGAGCACTATAAATTTAGACTTGGTGGGGTTGAGTACTAAATCACAGTGTTCAGACCAGTCTACAATACGTGCAAGATCTTGATTCAGTAACTCAACAGCAGGCTGAGTCTCCTGAGGGAGAAATGTTTTGTACATTTGCAGATCATCTGCGTACATATGGAAATTGCAATTGTGTATGCAACTTGAGATGTCCGCCACATATAAAATAAACAATATCGGTCCCAAAATCGATCCCTGAGGGACTCCGCAATTCACAAAGGTATTTTGAGAGAAATCTGTTAATCCGGAAGAATTACGTAGCCCTACTCTTTGAGAACGACCAGAGAGGTAACTATCAAACCACTTTATTGTTCCCTCATCAAAGCCATAGTACGCAAGTTTGGACAAAAGCAGCGAGATATTTATTGTGTCGAAGGCACGCGAAAAGTCCAGAAGGACTAGGATAGACGCTTCTCCTTTATCTTGTGCCGTGAGTACATCATCTATGACGTCCAAAAGGGCTGTGGCGGTACTACGCGCTTTTCGAAATCCAGTCCAATAATGAGTATTCAATTCAATTCAATATTATTATCATTTATTGCGGAAAATATCATTTATTTATGGGGGAAGGTTAGAAATAGGAAAATACTTTTAGTCTTTTAGCCCCGTGTGGTGACGGGTTAGGAATTTCACCACCCCCTTTCTCCGCGTGGGTGTCGTAGAAGTGACCACCAGTGAGTGAGTGGGTGTGATATATATCGTTGTCTGAGTACCCACAACACAAGCCTTCTTGAGCTTACCGTGGGCCCCAGTCAATCTGTGTAAGAATGTCCTATAATATTCAATATTTAATTTAATAGGGTTAAAAACTCACCTAACATTCGTATGACCCTCCTTTGCGAGGCGCTGTTCCTGTACCGGATGGCGCCCGCCGGGCGGCCGTTGCTCTCCACCGACAGCTTCTTCACCGGGTGCAGGATCCGCGACGTGCGCAGCTTCACGCCGATCAGCGCGTACAACACCGTTATCACCGACATCGGCACCACGAAAAACACGAAACTACTTATCACAAACACTTGATGCACTCCGTGACCCTTCACTGTACACGCGCACACACTCTGCCCGTTCTCCACGTACGTCACTAGACCGAACTGCATCGCTTGCGGCACGGCTGTACACAGCGCCATGAACCATATCACTACTATGAAACGGACAGCTCTGGAAAGCTTCGACATCGTATGCGACATAAACGGACGGCAGATCGCGATGTATCGCTCCACTGTGAAAGCTGTTATAGTCAACACTGTAGCGTTAGCTGATGTCTCTGAAGCTAGACCGAGGATTATGCAAGGTGCTTCTCCTAGCGGGTAAGTGTAAGGGTTCCATAGCCGATGGAACTCGAAAGGCAAGCCGCAGACTAGGAGCATCAGGTCGGAGATGGCTAGGCTGAATAAGTAGAAGTTGGTGGCGGTGTGCATGGAGCGGTTCCTGGCGATGACGACGCAGGTGCTGATGTTGCCGAGGATGCCAGCGACGAAGATGACGGCATAGGTGATGCTGAGCGGCACAAGCAGGTCCAGCGACTCGGGCTCGCCGTAGCCGGCGGAGCGCCCGCTGCCGTTCGTGCTCGCGTTTAGGAACACGTCGTCGAAGTATTCCTCCATCGTGCGGTCTCACATCACTTTGCCTGTTGAAGAAAAGACAATTTTTATGAGCGCTGTAATTATTTGTGCTTGGAAAGTCGAACTAATCTATATAATTTATTTACTTTATTATCTTTATTTAAAGTGGCAGGTGTCAGCCATGTGTCAGCTAGTTACGATACAGGTGCAATAAGATTTACCTAAGGAGGTATATAGACTTTTCATTATCAGATCAACCTAAGTCTGGTCGACCGGTGAAGATTGATGTAGCCAAATTAAAAACCTTAATTGAAGGAGATCCGAGGCTAACGAGTCGTACTCTTGCTACCGAGTTAGGCTGCTCTCATGTCACCATAGAAACACATTTACACGAGTTGGGAAAAAACTACGAATACAGTGTTTGGATACCGCACGAACTTGATAGAGATCAACTAAACCGCCGTGCCGATATCTGCATATAACTTCTGTCTTTTCGCCGCACATTCAACTGGTTGGACCATCTTATCACTGGAGATGAAAAATGGGTCTTATATATAAATCACACACGCAAACGTCAGTGGCTAGCTCCAAACGAAAAAGGAATAGAGGCACCAAAAACAGAGCCTCACCCGAAAAAAGTTATGCTGTCCGTTTGGTGGGATATTCATGGTATTATTCACTGGGAACTCCCACCAAGTGGAATGACTGTTACCGCATCAGTATACTGTAATCAGCTTGAAAATTTAAACCATAAAATCTGTCAGAATCGTCCACAGCATGCTAAAGTTTTTTTCTTACACGACAACGCTCGCCCACACATTGCAAAAGTGACTCGGCTAAAGCTATTGGAGCTAGGTTGGAAAGTGATACCTCATCCACCGTACTCTCCAGACTTGGCACCTACGGATTACGCATTGTTCAGATCGCTAAGCAATGCCTTGAATGAAAAAAAGTTCGATGATCAAGCCCATCTACGACAGTACATAGCTGAGTTTTTTTAATCTAAACCTAAGAACTTCTTCGCCGATGCTATTCATTCTTTACCAGAACGATGGAGACAAGTAGATAACGAAGGCCGTTATATTTTTGATAAATGATTAAAATAATAAATTAAATAAAAATTACAATATTGGTTATGATTCGCTCATTACTTTCTTACCAACCCAATAAATAGATAACAAAATCAAAGTAGAGTCAGCCCGTCGTCACTCCATAGTATGATAATATCATCAAGTGATGATTGCCAACATTACGACACAAAAAAAATGCTATCAAATCAAAATGACATCTATTGTGTACTATTAAGTACTAAAGTCCATTCTATTTTGGTAGCACAAATACATAAATAATGGAGTTTCATATTTCCTTAGTCTATGGCCTGACCTACGTGTTTTTTTTTTCAAAACGTCAAGTCGTCAACGTCAAATCTGTCGTAACTCGTTTGAATTTTGTAAGTTAAGTAAATAATAAAATTATTGAAATTTCGTGTACGTTGACGATTTACTTATACTTTGATTACTTATTAGTAACATTTTATTGTAGAGTTATTTAGCATTATTTGTAAAGTAAATTTTGAGAATAGTATATCCTGGAGTCTTAGGGCCCCCCACATCTAGCGTCTCGCGGTCGCGAGCGTAGCGTCGGGCCAACTGTATGAAAAAAACGCCGCGTCGACGTCGCGCCGACGTGGCGTCAGGCTTTGCCATACAGTTGGCCCGACGCTAGATGTGGAGGGGCCACAAACCTTCGAGGCAATAAGATAGATTTTTTCTAAGAAGTTTCTAACTTTACAAGTTAAAGAATAAAACGAAAGTACCGTCAGAGACAGATTTATAAAATTTCGTAACCACGCATGAAAGTAAAGAACCCTAAGTGCGTTTTCACATTTTCCGATCGGATGTCGGAAGGATTTCAAAGGCAAAAATCAAAGATGGCGTCTTGAATGTATGGGATATCAGTCCTACATCTGATATCGGATCGGATAATGTGTGTTTGTGGTGTTAGATATTTGAAAATATCAACTTGTGGCTTGTCGGTAACTATTAGTATTTTATTCTATTTTCGTTTCGAGTTGCTAACAATTACTCATTTAATCAATTTAAAGTAGTAATAATCATGTACAGTCTACGATTTAAGCGAAAACATTCTGTAAATAAGTTTTTCGTAAACAAACAAATAACCTAAAATACGAGTACCAATAGAGTGTGACCAACTTATCGATAATCTCTTTATTTCAGATGACGATTATGGGTAATTTTAACAGGTAACGAAGAATCGGCATATTTATCCATCTCCTGTATGAAGATAATGTTGGGCAAAGGTTTTCAAGGCTTTTTGCAGTAAATATTAACTTTCCCTGGTAAACATGCAAGGAACACGAAGATTAAATGAAGCAACAAATACTGGCTTATAACAAAACTCTTAATTAGGAGGCAGTGCCAAATATGAACGTCAGGCACAGTAAATCATAGGAATTTTCTGCAAACGCCTCAAAATTAGTTCAACTGAGAAGTGCTGTAAAGTAGTTGAAAAATTACTTCATGTAAAAGAAAAGTGATGTTATATTTTGCTTTTGTTTTATTCATTTTATACAGGGGCGTATTAAAGGCGGCAGGCTCTTATTAGGGTAGCGAAGCAGCATTTTTTCTTAAATTTCATACTTTATCGTCACTTAACGGGGCGGTAATCCTGACTGGCTCAGGATGCCAACGCCAAATCCTTGAAATACGCCTCTGACAGCCATCCCAGACATTTTTTTAAATATATGTATAAATTTACTGTTAAGTCGCCAGACTGCGAAATATTGCACATTTATCGATTTCGAT
This sequence comes from Leguminivora glycinivorella, assembly GCF_023078275.1. NCBI lineage: Eukaryota > Metazoa > Arthropoda > Insecta > Lepidoptera > Tortricidae > Leguminivora > Leguminivora glycinivorella. Next base: position 36,206,565 of record NC_062971.1, read on the forward strand.
ATCGATAAATATTAGGGACTGGGTTGGTCGAGCCCTAGCGACTTTTGCTTTGTGTTGGTAGCAGTGACATGACCTCACGACCGTCGAAAAAACGCCTGCATAAATCGGTTCGAGGGTTGTTCGAGAGTGCCGACTCTTAAAACGTAGTGATTCAATGCTCTTTGAGTAGAGTTTGTTCGGAAAGAGAAAAGTCGTCAAAATAATGTGGGTCCAATACATTACACGACTCTTCTCTTTCCGAAGAGACTACAGATGCTGTGCACAGTTCGTATTTGTCATGCTACATCGTCAACGCTCTCGGTTAGCTCACAGTTATAGTATGAATTTTTTGAAACGAACGTTTCTAAACAAAGGTATTGTTCCTTTTGTGTTGAGCGGGAGCTTCTGTATTTGCACGCGCTAAGACAACAAGAAGCAACTGTATCCTGATAATTGTAAGGTTCAAATCTGTACAGCAGCAAATTTGAGATAGATTATTTTGGAAATGTGAAGCGATAGACCACACCGCTATAGGTGCGAAAATACAGCGCTTCTAATACTTTGATACTTGATGGTGTAAGTATAGTACATATAGTTATAATAATCATCGGTAATATGTCAGTCTTTATAATAAAAATAACACGTTTAAACAGCGAAACTGCCAGATTAAAAGGTTGATAAGCACCTGGCACCTTAAGGTGTCATCGCAAAGTGACAATAAACACTGATAAGGTTTTTCAATCTGACCGCCATTGTTATGTTTTGTTATAAATACGGTTTACGGTTTGTTTAGTTATTTATGTTATTTTATTTATCAAGACTTGTACCTAATATTTATGTAATTACTATTTATATATTGCTATATACAATTGTTGATTGTTAACAAAATCATTAATAAAAAATAACAGTGATAATATACGTGTTTCATTACTTACAGCACCACCACCAAGTATCAAAGTATTAGAAACGCTGTATTTTCGCACCTATAGCGGTGTGGTCTATCGCTTCACATTTCCAAAATAATCTATCTCAAATTTGCTGCTGTACAGATTTGAACCTTACAATTATCAGGATACAGTTGCTTCTTGTTGTCTTAGCGCGTGCAAATACAGAAGCTCCCGCTCAACACAAAAGGAACAATACCTTTGTTTAGAAACGTTCGTTTCAAAAAATTCATACTATACCGCCTGTCAAAAACGCGACTCAGACAATCATGGTACGCGTTCACCTACAAGAGCTTAGACTGTGTGCGTAGGAACGCGCATCTTTCATATTGTCACTACTTTTAAAAAATCTCGTATCTCACGCTGTTCTTCAAAGTTAAAACGCAGTAAGTCTATTTGCATTCCATACATACTTACTACAATTTTATTTTCATTGACAGACGAAGATACAAGTTTTTTTAAAAGTAGTGACGATATATTTGCTCATATTTGCTCGCCATTGTCCGTGGTGTGCTAGTACACTTATCTACAGAAAAATACAACGCGTGATCAATATTGGAGCTCTGGTGTCAATTGGTCGTTCCAATTAGTGAGTAAATACAGGGCTTTTCGGTGATTGAGCGTTTTATACAGTTTAACAAACTGATTGAAAACAAATATCCAATTAACTCTCGTTTTCTAATAAATTATGTAATTGTAGAATACGAGTACCTATAAAAAATAAAATATTCTTTATTGCAACTATACTTAAGGTTACGTGCATATACAATATTGGTCCCTGGCTCTCAAAGTAGGTCTCCCTGTGTCTCAAGAGCCAGTTTCTTCCCGTTTACAATCAGGTGTAAGGTTACAATATTTTACACATTTTGAAAAAAAAAATATATATATAATATATATATATTTATATATATCTCACCTATAACTAAAGTTAAATTTTATATAAATGCAAGAAAATAGGATGAGTGTGTGCGCGCGTGTGTGTGAGTAATGTGTATGTGTGATTTTTGAAATGTGTGTGTTTGTGTGTGTTGACGTGCGCGTGTGTTATTTGAGACTTTTCTAGACAATGATTTGTAGTAATAATTCTGTATCCTTAATCTTACTCCACCGCTAACGTAACAGTTTAGGTACTTAAGGATATTTTATGATCGAGGTAACTATAATATCTTGACTGTGTGAAGAAGTCGACTGGCGGCAGCCTATACCGTGCAGTCCACATGGCTTATGACCGCGTTCAATGGAGACACGCTACTTGTGGTCGCGATCCTCAGCATTGAGGGAACGAGGAAGAAGAGAAGAAGAAGAACTATAATATCTTAAATTGTTATATGTCTTAGAAGTGGTAGGCGATATTTTTTCCGGATTAGAAGTAAAAAGAGTCTGTTCTCTCTGTGTTACTATTAAAATAAAAGTAGCTCCAGTTTTAATATTTTATTGTACCTACAGTTCAGTAGGCACTATAATCTATAATAGGCAACGGTCCTCGCCGCTGAGTAAAAACAGGCAACATTAAAATTATGCATTCACAAGATGTTGAGAAACATTAAATAATATTATATCTATTGTTTTGTTTTATAAACGAGTGCTGTACGTAAATTATATGTTTTTGGATCTCCAATTCGTAGATCTGCCACTGGAACAGCTGGCTCGTACAACTGCTGCTGGCTGGAACTCAGGAGCTCGAAGCCCAAAGCGCGTCGAGTTAGCCGTAATCAATATAAATTCAATATAAATTCGCTTTTGACACAAGTTCAACAAAGAAAATGTATATATTATATTCGCGATTTATAAACAAGACCTTTTAAAATGGAGAGTTAAAATAACATTAACCATATAATTCAATTATAATCTAGTGCACTAGTCAAACAATAAAAGTGAATACTCGCAGCCAATGAAATTAATCAAGTTTGAACAGCACTTTTTCACACACACACAAATATATAAAATAAATGACAAAAGAAAATCATAAAATGGTACAAAATACAAGGAGTAAGTGGGGAAAAAAATGGGATTTGTTAAGGAAGGCGAAACGGTAAATACCGTATTTAGGATCCTCCCGATCCTATCCTCTCCTTTCTTCGGGTAATTCAAAGTTTGTCGATCGTAAAATATCTTTGTGTTCAAGTAATTTTTCAGCAGTTTCAATCAGACACGAATTTATGTTAAATAGAGAGTTTGATCCGTTTTTCCTTTAAGTCCTTAAAAGGGCCACGGCGGATACAGTGAATAAGATTGTGCAACTCACAGGTTTCGCCGAAGGAGTAGTAGTAGTAGTAATCACTTTATTGTGTACAACGGTTTATATACAATTTGTAGGAATAGAGATACAAAGGCGAGTTTATCCCTATAAGGGATCTCTTCCAGCTAACATTGGAGAAGATGAGAGGATCGTTCCAGTACGTAAGATAGACAAACTTACAGGAGTACAATAAAGGTCAAAAGTAATCCAAAATATTGCTAACAATTATATAAACTACAGTAGTAGATCTCACCGAACTGCGCCAAATATGTTTTTGGAGGGGGTTTCAGGGGAAGCCAGCCACCCCAATTCGTAGATCTGCCACTGGAACTGCTGGCTCGTACAACTACTGCTGGCTGGAACTCAGGAGCTCGAAGCCCGAAGCGCGTCGAGTTAGCGTGATCGCGAAATTCGAATTACCGGGAGAATTAATGATGATTTCAAATAAAATAATACATACATACACATACATGCCTGTATCCCATAAAGGGGTAGGCAGAGCACATGAAACTACTAAAGCTTCAGGGCCACTCTTGGCAAATAAGGGGTTAAAAGAAAACGAAACTGTGGCATTGCAGTGACAGGGTGCCAGCCTCTCGCCTACGCCACAATTTAACCCATATCCCATAGTCGCCTTCTACGACACCCACGGGAAGAAAGGGGGTGGTGAAAATTCTTAACCCGTCACCGGACTTTGTTTAACTTAACCAACACAAAGTTAGACAACTAATACTGTTACAGTTAAAAACGTTATTTACAGCTAGGCAGAGGATGATGGCGTCTAGACAGATGAGCCTTATATACTATCGGTTTTGCTCGGGAGTGGGAAAAGGAAAAATATGATGAAATCTATGTCTGATAAACAAAACCATAAATTTTAGCGTGACTAAATGGGTCCGTCACGCTGGGGGCACGAAGTGTCTAATTAATAGGTTTTCCATCGATAAGTACAATTTTCCAGACAACGACATCACGACGACGATTACATCATAGAATATATAATAGTACTATATCCCAATCAATATAAGTGTAAAGAAAATAACCATGAATCATTCAAAACTCTTACATGCATCATGATCACTGAAAAACAAAAATCAAGAAGATAATCCCTGTCAATATAAGTTCTATTTACGATACGTGTGCAAATGTTCCTATTTTTTGCACATGTGTACTAATCTACTATTATTAGATGTTCCGTAATGTCCTTAGTTCCCCTTTATTTTCCACTCTTGTCTGTCTACACAGAAACAACACTCGAAGAAAACTATTGAAAAGAATTTAGCGGAGCCGCTGAGGCGAGAGTCTCGGGTCCTCAATACACTCAACCGCCTCCATTTTCCTTATAAGCCTTTCTAGGGCTAAGAAAATATGTTGTTCAGAAGAAAAATCAACTTTACTTCAAATAGATCGGGTTCAGTTTACCGTGATGTCTAAGATCTTGTGCCTGTTAAAGGGTTTTAACGAAAAACGGTTTATCGCACAAACAATTTACGGTTATAGCAACCGATTTTATAAGAAAATGAGGTGTTTATGTATGTATGCGTAAAAAGTTTATTGGCTGATGGCCTTCCTATAGTACGAGTAGGTATAACTAAAGATATATGGCCCTATGCGGAATAGCTCGGTGTGAGGAAAATCTTAATACGAAGAAACGTAATTTTATGAGTGGTTTTATTGCATAGTTAATTGTAGGTACATTGCTCATTGTATTAGAATAAATACATAATAAGAAGAAATATATAATATTAAACAACTCCTAGCCAGAAACGAAGTAAATATCTTCGTTAAAACAAGAAATCGCTTGTTTACTAAGTAGGTAATTGATTTATTTATTAATTAATTAGGCATATTTAGATTGTAAGATTCATAAACTGTAAACAGTCGTATTATTTATCAAACACAAACAGTAAACAATTAATGTTTTTGTTTCATATAACTTATCTTTTTAACCGTTGAATATTTTATTGTCTTTTAATATCAAGTAAGCCCATTTCATGTGCCCATTTCATTTAAATAAAGTTAGCGAAAAAAATCCTAATCGATGTCCAATTTATAACACAATTTAAATAATATTATCTTAACGATTTGTAAGATAACAGTTGTTTATGTTTCCATATATCGTGATATCCAAAAACTCGTCTGACCACTTTGAATTCCAATCGTTTTATTAACGACATTGAAAGACGGACAAAAAACAGAATTTAAACATTAATTAACATTTTTATGTATAGGTATTCTGATTATTTTGGTGAACTCTCTGATAGACCGGTCTGGCTTAGTCGGTATCGGTAGTGAAACTGTCTGATTTATAAGCCGATTGTCCTGGGTTCGAATCCCTGTAAGTGCATTTATTTGTGTTTCACGTTTCAGAAAGGTAGGTACCATTGTCGGCTCTTGGAATGATCGATTTTATATTGAAGGTATTTTATATTGAAGGTATTTTATATTGAAGGTATTACGAAAGCGTCTTCTTGACAACCAAAAATCAGTTCCTTTTTCATATAAAGGGGCAAATATGTATAATACATTTTTCACCTCACTAGCTCAGAAACACGTGTTTTGTCCTTTAATACCAGCGGGTAAAAACGCATTTTATCCACTAGTGGGTAAAGTAATTTGACCTTGAATAAAGTCAAATTAACTGCTTTAAAATGGATAAAAGTAGGTGAATCTACTAATAAAGATGATTTACCACCTGTGGAACTACTGGAAGCAGTGATAAACGCATTTTTTGCGTTGTAGTTTCCTCGCTATAGTGAGGGGAAAGTTTTGTGTTACACTCGGGTGCAAATGTATTTTACTTCTCGTGTGTTAAAAAACTCGCAAGTTCAGGATTCTATTCTCGAACCACTCGCTTCGCTCGTGGTTCAACTATAGAATCCTTTCACTTGCTCGTTTTTCAATTCCACACTCGGCGTTAAAATACAACTTTGCCCCCTTGTATAACAAATAACTATTATTAGAACACGTCGGATTCTGGCACATGACATGAGTTTATATGTATATTTTCTCATGAGCTATTTTCAAAATATAAACCAGGCTCCAGATATCCGGCATACAAAATTATTTGATAAATTCGTCAGTGTCTTAGAAAATATAATCAATATTGTAACAGAATAGCTATTAAATCGCAGATCTTGTCATAAAAACACGTGTATGAAATGTAAACAAGTTTTTATCAAGTTAAAAATACAAATATGATATAATATAATAATACTGCGTGTTTTGATACCACACATTCCACGTGTAGTTTGTATAGGCCCTAATTAAAGAATCTATATATACTTATATCTTCCAAACTTCCAATACATATTAATTCGGTACGCAACGTAAGTATCATGATTACAGATATGAATACAATTATGATAGATACCTTCCATAGGTTCTGGAATAGTTTCCCAAAATATCCAATAATTATTTTTACTTCAATATAATGGCATATCATGGCCTTGTAGCATCAAAAATTAGATATGGCATTATTTTTTGGGGTAACTCTGTAGATCGAGAGGCCGCTTTTGTGGCCCAAAAGAGATGTATAAGAGCTATCTGTGGGGTTAATTTTAGAGTGAGTTGTTATCCACTTTTCAAATCATTAAGACTTCTAACACTACCTTCATTATACATACTTGAAGTGGCTCTCTTTGTAAAAAGAAATCCTGACTTGTTTATTTATGTAACACAGAAACGTAGGCTACCTATACGTCCTCAATATGAAGGTCAGTTGTATGTTCCACTCATGAAAACAGCATTAATGCGAAATAGCTTCTTTGGAATGGCACCCAGGATATTCAATAAAATACCGTCTGAAATAAGAAACCTTCAATTTCATCAATTTAAAAAGCAATTGGTTGCATATTTAATTGAAAAACGTTTTTACTCCATTAAAGAGTTCTTAGATGCCGCCTAATTGTAAATAATATGAATATGAACTAATTATAAATGTTTTTTTTTTTATGAACCCTGAATATAATTACTCTTTATTTAAAATTAATAATTATGATATTTAAAGAATAATTTTTATATAAGCAAGTGACTTGATTTTATGACATGCATGCATTTAATATTTCTATGCCGTATGTGGCAGGATGTGCTGATCAAAAAATGTATTACCAACCTACAATGTACCACATTCTAAGAAATAAAATATTTGATTGATTGATTGCTAAAGCTGAAAAACAGCCGGAATAATTGCGTCGTTTGATGATATCTTCTAGACGGAACATTTTAGAACTATTGCAACTGCTTGATCTCCTTCGAATTCAAACATGTAGGATGTTCGAATTCGAAGGATGGTGATCAAACATTTACCCCCTTATTCATAAACGTTCACTAAAGTTATCCAGCCGATAAAGTTCGTTTGTCCCTTTCCGACGTATTGGTGTGATAGAAAGGGACAAACGAACTTTATCGGCTTGATAACTTTAGTGAACGTTTATGAATAAGGGGCCTAATGTATACTTACTACAATAATGGTTCAAAAATATCCCTTTTTGAAGCTATCTTCAAAGGATGCATTTATCCCAGTTGCATACCATTCACGTCCTAATTGTTCCACATATATATCTTTATATATTAGGCTAGGCCGATAGACCCAAACTATTTATTTTTGGTTTCAAAATTACATTTTTAACTTACAGCTAACACCATTTACCACCTTAGTTTCTATGTACCTACCGGGGCCCATTTCTCGACGCTACAATTACAATTTACAAGTGGTTGTCAATGTCTAATATGACAAGTTAGGAAGAGACTTCCGCTTCTAACTTGTAACTTTCAGTTTTGAGAAATGGGCCCCTGATCATCACATGCTTTCACTCTTCTCAAACATTCTCTTAGATTCTTTCATTAAGCACGCAACCCCTGAAGTAACCCTGAACTATTGGCGTCTCGTCACAGTGTTTCAACTATTTCCACTACCCACTCTCAAAGTTATTTGTCAAATCCAATTCTAATGCTCATAACGCACCAGACGTGATAAAATCTTGAGTTTCTCAAAAAGTTTGATTTGCCCTTCAGAATTTGACGAAAACTTTTCTGTCGTCTGATTGTTTGATTAGGCTGCGCACTGAGAATGTGTTTTATGTGACATTGAGTTTATAGGATTGTAGATAGCGAAGCGAATTCACAAAGGGATATAAGTCTAGGATTTATTTGGTGAATAATTTTTGAACAACCGATAGTGGGATTTTGGAACAAACTCCCAGAAGACGTGGTCTCCGAAAGAAATGTGAATCAGTTTAACAATAAATTAGTAGTTTTTTTTTGTCAGGTTGTTTTTATAAAATCGACTTGTTGATTCAAATATATTGCCGATTCAAATGACAAGTAGCTTGTTGTTTGAACCAAAGAGCACGTAGGCGGGTGATTCTCCGAGACCCTAATTTTCAATGTCCGGAGGCTTATTTCACTGAAAACTTTAGTTTAAAATCCTGATTTTTTTTTTCAGAGATACTTTATATCTCTAGTCGACTGGGACATCGATTAGCTTTAGTATAAGGTCATTGTAATTTTTTATATTAAAAAAATATATCCGTTATTCTTACTACTCTGTCGTGTCCGTTCTCCATTTTTCTCTAAACATGTGATGATAACTTCAATTCAGTCAACTTAACGAATATTTTGATTGAGTACATGCATCGAGGACATATCCCAATAGAGTGGTAATATGGGGCTGTCCGTCTGCGCAACGGATATGTGATTTGTCACTTATAAATGTTAGCGCTCGCTCTCACTAAAACAGTACAAAACCAGTATTGGATCCGTGCGTACGTCTCTGCGAATTACGAAATAAATTATAGTTTGTTTTACTATTATTATAATGGCGTGCTGTTCTATTCAGTTTCGTAGAAAAAAACAGCAAAACATCTGACTTTAAAACATAAGGAATAACTTTTCATCGGTAAGTTACGATTTTAAATTATAAACTACTTTATATTAAATTTTGTCCAGAGATCAAGTTAAACTGGACAACAAAAGTGAAAGGTGATGACGCAGGCTAGACGTATGTCGTTATCTCTTGCTTCCACGTAACTCAATTCACATCACACCGTCTCTTTCCAGTCTGCACTAGTGTTGTACATGCTTAATTTATAGCATCAAGTGGTGTATCGATATTTAAGTAATGAGTAAGGAATATTATTGTATGTACCTACTACATAATGATAACACTCTATTTAAATAAACAAACGAGAAAGTTATCTTGCACATATGTTTGCATTAAATTAATGGTTTATGTCGAATAATTGTATATTATCGATTATGTTAAGCTTGATTGATTATATGTACTGATGTATTAGGTACCTAATTCTTAGGTGTAATTAGATAGTTTTGGGTATATTTAGGTGACACGATTTCGTAAAATCTCAATCTGATATATGTATTAATTTAAATATCACGTTCAAGTACTTTGTAAAATAATAAATTGCTATTTAAATCGAAATAAAAAACACAACTTGAAAAAAATCGAAGATACATAATTAGGGATTGGAAAATTTCACTATTTTTACTTAAAATAATTATAATCTGATTATTATACCATTTTTACTTCCAAGAAATAGTTTTCCCTTTTTGTATACCGTGTTTTATGTAACAGATTTTTGCTCCACCGTGTGTGCATGTAATGTTACAGACTTTTGGGGCTTGCACAGACGGTGGTGCATAAAGCGCGTAAGGGGTTAAAATATCGTTATCGATAAACCTTACTTACGCACTACCTCATCCCTAGCACCTATCACTTGACCTTGTATCAGCCAATGGGAGCGCAGTGAGAGGGGATATGAGTAGCTGCGAGTTGGCGGAATCGTTCTCGAACAAATTGAATAACATTTCTACTCTATTAGGGTATGTACTCGATGAGTACATGGATACATTATTAGTTACTACATTACTAAAATTTAACGAGTATTTTTTATCTATAATTTTGTATTTAAAATTTAGGAAATAAGAGATGTCCGCGACAAAATTCTTATTTCTCTGGTGCGGGTTTTATTCGCCTATATCGTAAACGTATTGAAGATTGTAGGCAAACTTCCCCCCGCGGGGAATGATCAGTCGCGGTCGGAACGTGGTACGAGGTGGAAGTGTCGGCTGTTGCACGTGGCTCCGGAATTACGAAGGTAAATATGTTATTCCTCTGTCCGTGGTTCAGGTATCATTCTTATTACTCTGTTCGATTTTTTGGGATTTGTGTAACTTTTAAAAATGTACTTTTTTGCTTAAGTAATTGCTTTACGTACTATCTATTCATATTATTAACGACAGCCGCGTTGTATATACACATTATGAATCATTGGTTTTTTTTCGATAATTTCTTATTCCTCTGTCCCTTATTCCTATGGATTTTGGACAATGGAATAAGAATTTTCTAAATTTTTCTTGTTTTTCTTAACTGACTTTCAAAAAGAAGAGTAGTTATCAAGTGATTTCCTATATTTTAAAGTACCTTAATAAAAAAAACTTAGATCTTTTGAAAAATATTAATAAAAAAATTTAGTTCTTTTTAGCACCTAGTGCATTTACAGTCTGAATGTTATTAATAAAAATGAATATAAAAATATTCTAGAATACTTTTTTGATAGTTTTGTAAACAAAAGTACAATATATCATTTATAAATATACGGTTTTTTAACATTTTCGTTAACCTATCCTGACTTATCTTATTCCTCTGGGCCTAAATTTCTTATTCCTCTGGACCAAAAAGTTAAAATGAATTTATTTTATGAATGAGTTCACAAAAATATGGGCCAAAACCATAGTTATGTCTAAAAATAAATCTATTTTCACAAGAGTATGTCCTTATTGGTCAAATTTCAAAAATAAAAAAGGACAGAGGAATAAGACAAAAATTGCTGTCTCGTAGAATGACCCAGGCGCTATTTTAACCAAAAAACTTATTGAACGAACATGAAAACTGGTTGTATTTTCTCTCAGTGCACGCACGCACGCACGCACGCACGCACGCACGCACGCACGCACGCACGCACGCACGCACACACACGCGCGCGCGCACACACGCCGACTTTGATTTGTTCAATTTTATATTAAGGTGTAGTGATATAGTGATAATTATATTGTCAACCCCTGATAACCCTGAATATACAATTATACTGTTCTTGAAAAACTCCATGTTGTAAATAATTTCCAAGAGTTATCATTAGTCTGGCTCTGTCGCACCACTACACAAGAGCGATAGGGTGAGCTAGCTACGACACGTTTACGAAGCGGAGAGATTGTGACGTTGGCTAGGATCCCAGGTCACGGGAGCAATTGATATCCGTTTTATTCAGTTAGTAAATAAACATATATATTTTAGTTCTTTAATGCGTCTTAAATTAAATTACCAGAGTTACTATAAATATTGGGTTGGTAAGAAAGTAATGAGCGATCGATTGAATTCCACATAAAATTTTTTGAGAGAGTTCTAGAATCTTCAATGGTCGAAAGTATATAAAGGGCGAGTCGCACAGTTTCTCGTCAGTCATTCACTAGCTGTCGCCGAGCTAATATAAGGAAGAAAAAGGACGAATTAAAAGTGCATGTAAGGCATTGCTTACTATATGAATTTCAGTCTGGCCATTCAGCCGCCGAAGCAGTGCGTAATATATGTCAGCGTGTTGCTCCTGAAGTTGTGTCTGAGGCCACGGCGAAAGGATGGTTCCAGCGGTTTCGTAGTGGCGACTTTTCATTATCAGATCAACCTAAGTCTGGTCGACCGGTGAAGATTGATGTAGCCAAATTAAAAACCTTAATTGAAGAAGATCCGAGGCTAACGAGTCGTACTCTTGCTACCGAGTTAGGCTGCTTTCATGTCACCATAGAAACACATTTACACGAGTTGGGAAAAAACTACAAATACAGTGTTTGGATACCGCACGAACTTGATAGAGATCAACTAAACCGCCGTGCCGATATCTGCATACAACTTCTATCTTTTCGCCGCACATTCAACTGGTTGGACCATCTTATCACTGGAGATGAAAAATGGGTCTTATATATAAATCACACACGCAAACGTCAGTGTCTAGCTCCAAACGAAAAAGGAATAGAGGCACCAAAAACAGAGCCTCACCCGGAAAAAGTTATGCTGTCCGTTTGGTGGGATATTCATGGTATTATTCACTGGGAACTCCTACCAAGTGGAATGAGTGTTACCGCATCAGTATACTGTAATCAGCTTAAAAATGTAAACCAAAAAATCTGTCAGAATCGTCCACAGCATGCTAAAGTTTTTTTCTTACACGCCAATGCTCGCCCACACATTGCAAAAGTGACTCGGCTAAAGCTATTGGAGCTAGGTTGGAAAGTGATACCTCATCCACCGTACTCTCCAGACTTGGCACCTACGGATTACGCATTGTTCAGATCGCTAAGCAATGCCTTGAATGAAAAAAAGTTCGATGATCAAGCCCATCTACGACAGTACATAGCTGAGTTTTTTGAATCTAAACCTAAGAACTTCTTCGCCGATGCTATTCATTATTTACCAGAACGATGGAGACAAGTAGTAGATAACGAAGGCCGTTATATTTTTGATAAATGATTAAAATAATAAATTAAATTAAAATTACAATATTGGTTATGATTCGCTCATTACTTTCTTACCAACCCAATATAATAATGTGAACGAAAACAATGGCATTTATTTGAACCTTAATGTTGACGTTTTCCTTGCATGTTTTGACATGAACAATATAAACATCCATAAAACTGTTTTACGTTACGGCGCGGTAAGTTGTAAATATGTATTTAAATGCCTATTATATCGTGTCGTACCAAAGATAATATTACTCCGTATAAGATAAATATAGCCTAAGAAAAAACTCCCTTGCATCGGGAGGGACTCGGAGTGGATTTAATGACTTAGATTAGTCCAATTGTTTCTGTAATTATTAATAAATTTAGTTCCAAATAATTTGTAAATGAATTTTAAGAAAATTACATCGGAAAAAATTGTATTTATTTCAGTTCATAAGTATAATAGTAGTGTGACTAATTTAAATACGATTTTTTATTAAAGTAATTTAATTTGTTCTAAGAGAATTAATACATTGTGGCTAGGTACAAATTTTACGTTGACAATAATCCTCTGAATCCATTCTCTTTGGTCGTGCTGTAGCCGAGGAGTGGACACATTTATGGCTTAAAATTAGTTTATTTTGCTCAAGAATTTGTTTTTATCGCCAACTGCCCGTGACATACTTGAAATGCTTATTTCCGTATTTAATTATTAGAAAATACTAAACCGTTTTTCTAACAATGTAAAAACTAAAATGGTGACGAAATGCATAAGTATACTCAAATGGTTCTTCACGACACAGGTGTTAGGTTCCTAGTATAACTTATCTATGGTACTTGTGTCTCACTAGTAATGTATATGTGGTACGAACTTCCTTCTATGCCAAGATGACGTCTTGAACAGAGTTGTTGATTTTGCTCTCTTAGAAATATATTATAAAATAATAACAGTGTTTTATTCCCATCATCAAACAACAGGCACAGCCTATGCGGAGACCACTGGAAATGAAGAAACAGAATTCTGATAATAAACGTTCTTTGTCTTTGTCTTTATATAATTATAGTTACATTGATTATATAAGGTCCTAATTTATTAGTTGCAGATATTTTAACACATGATACTTTACATAAAAATAATTAACTTTAAATATAAATTAAGAAATCTTTTCATGTAACTTTTTTGATTTCATTTTCCTAACAAAAAAATTAATTATAATTTCGTCTAAAAAAAATCATCATGTGCATTATCACATGTCACAATAACACTGTCTGTCATGTCAACAATTGTTTGTTGTAAATGTCGTAAAGGTTCGGCGGGAAAACTGCACATGTCATTGAAGTGGCCAGTTACAGTTAAGTGGTACGTAAAAGAGGTACTAGAATCTGTTCAATGAGTTTTCATTTAATAATCACATAAACAGGGTGTTTTTACGTAGCAAATTTGTTTTTCCGTTTTCTCCAAAAAACCATCGTAAAAGCTATAATGTTTCACGGTTTAATATACTCCAGAGACCGAGTACTATCAGCTGTAAAAATATCTGCATCTAATAAATTAGGACCTTATATAGAAGAGTTGAAATAAATATTCAAAACTAAATGTCTGTCAAGTCGGTACAACCGGCACGAAATACTCATTGAGACAGTTAAAAAAAAACTGTTTATTTCTAAGAAACGTATGCATTTATGAACTTAACTGCTAATCTTAAATTGAAAAGATTATTTGAGTTAAGGAGTCTAGGTACTTCTAAAGCTAGGTAGTTCTAAAGGCGTCGACTGACTAACAGTTTAAACTGTTTTAAAGTTGGTTTAAAGTAAAAAGCTACAATGTCGTTGCCCTCCAGCACGGAAAGCATGGTCGCGCGATAGACGATAAAATATTAACGTCTGCTATTTTAACGTCTATCGCGCGACCATGCTTCCTGTGCAGCACAGTATAATAAAGAGTACTATCGCCCGGCGAGCGCCAACTGATAGTCAGCGCCACTCTTAACAATTAAAATTCCATTTATCAATTAACCATTTAAATTATCCATTTAGCAATCCAGGGTTGGTGCGGTAAAAAGTCATTTCCCCTTTCGCCATTTGAGATGACAAATCGTATCAAATCGCACAGCTTTGATTGTGTCACAATTTCGTATATATGGTATATTATTTTTTAAGTCAGTGTGTATGTACACATATTTCCAAAACCTATTTTGAATTTTTATTATATTTCATTGACAACTAATCTCAAGATTTGGCGTAGGCACTAGTTTTACGAAAGCGACTACCATAGATCTGACCTTCCAACCCGAAGGGTAACTAGACCTTATTGGGATTAAGTAGTCCAGTTTCCTCACGATGTTTCCTTCATCGAAAAGCGACTGGCAAATATCGAATGACATTTCGCGCTTAAGGTCCGAAAAACTCATTGATACGAACCCGCGACCTCCGGATTGAAAGTCGCACGTTCTTACCGCAAAGCGGACCCCAGGCTTCCATGAGCCGGGATAACGCGAGGAGGATAATGACTCTATTCAAATACCAAACAATTTCTGCTGCATAAGTTTTGTTATTTTTGTGCCGTTTTTGCAAGACCGTCAACTGTTTATTAGCATATTTTTAAAATCATTATAAACATTTCTCTGAAAAAAAAATGGCACAAACGATGTCAGAAACAGCTTCAAGAATGAATGTTGCGAATCACTCAACTCGGTACAGAAATAGCATAGATTAATGCAATGTGAATTTGTGAAGAGCATTAAATTTTCTAAGACGAGCGAAGAGCATTTTCAGATCCATACTAATATTATAAATGGGAAAGTGTGTGTGTAAAAACGTTGTCCCCTCGAAATGTCCAGTTTCGAGATCGTCCGTTTGGTTACGCAGTTTTAACTAAGTAGCAAAATATTTTTTACCAACATTTAAGGTTTATTTTAATCCTGGCAAACCTGTGACCATAGACAAACCTTGTCTAACTTCACTTTGGTTAATAAAACAGCCAAACCGCGAGGATAATGACTCTAAATATTCAAATACCAAACAATTTCTGCTGCATAACTTTTGTTATTTTTGTGCCGTTTTTGCAAGACCGTCAACTGTTTATTAGCATATATTTTTAGAATCATAAACATTTTTCTGAAAAAAAAAAATAAAAATAGCACAAACGATGTCAGAAACAGCTTCAAGAATGTTTATTAAATGATGATTGTTTTTACTTTGTTTAATGTTATTGCGAATCAAAATACCAAATAATGCCAATTTTATTTTCAACTTCTCAAATGAGTCATGGTACAAGTTTAAATAGAAATGCCCGTATCGCAATGAAAAATATTTCGTCTCAATTTTCTAAAAAATGCAACTGGTACAGAAATAGCAGAGATTAATGCAATGTGAATTTGTGAAGAGCATTAAATTTTCTAAGACGAGCAAAGAGCATTTTCAGATATACTAATATTATAAATGGGAAAGTGTGTGTGTCTGTTTGTTTGGCCGTCTTTCGGGGCAAAACAGAGCGTCGAATTGACGTGTTTTTTTTCAGTGGAGATAGTTGAAGGGATGGAGAGTGACATAGGCTATCTTTTGTCTCTTTCTAACGCGAGCGAAGCAGCGGGCAAAAGCTAGTTAATATAATAAATATAAAAGAAGAAACTGACTGACTGATTGTTTCGCGTCGCACAGATTTGCGACAGATTTTGACGATTTTAACTATAAAACTTTTTTTTTTTAATATAGATTTTGACGAGATAAGTTCGCCTAAGTCTTCCACTTCCAACTGACCCTCCCACTCTTTTTCATACACTTTCATAGTTAATCTCCTCTCAGCCTTGACCTATTTCATCTTTGTAAAACTCGGTTCATCTGACACAGAACACCATTTCCCCAAAGCTTTTAATCGACCTAATGTAGCGAATATTGAAAACTTTTCGGGTTTATCAAACAAAGTGGGACCGTTTCCAAGCGTGGAGTAATGATGTCTTCTGTTCACGGCCCTTGCACCCCAATTAGTCAGGGCCTTAATTAATTAGGCCCATCATGGCCATCACACGTACTTTACGGACAAGTGGGTTTCTGAAAACTGGATTTCAGGTTTCAGTATTAATTATATTGTTTATACCAAGGACGATATATACCGAGACTGACAAAGACCATACAAAAAAGTGTACCCATGAAATGTATGGGCCGTTTAGGGATAAAATAAGATGGCGCTGTTTCGCAGCCTGGAAGTGGCAAAAATCATGCATATTTTTCCCAATATATTTTTGCTTGTTTTTATTTTTAACCCCCAACGCAAAAACGACGGGGTGTTATAAGTTTGACGTGTCTGTCTGTGTGTGTGTCTGTCTGTGGCATCGTAGCTAACGAACGGATGAACCGATTTCAATTTAGTTTTTTTTTTAACTTCTGATTAGCAGAAACGTCTGCAATCGATGCCGTTAGGCTTAGAATAAATTTAAAAGGGTGAGACTTGAACTCACGGCCTCTGGATGGATGGAGAGGCCGTGAGTTCAAGTCTCACCCAGGGCAGACATTTTCCACTTTTAAATTTAGTTTTTTTTTTGTTTGAAAGCTGATTTAGTCGGTAGTGTTCTTAGCCATGTTTTATAAAAATCGGTCCACTATGTCGCGGTCTTAGGTTTTTCAAAATTTTAACTATAAGAACAAATGACATGTCTTGGGTATAGGTGAAAAACTTAAGAAAGTCACCTTTGTATGTGCGAGTGACGTGTTCGAATAGGCGTTTGTTTAAATATGTGTTCTCTATTCGAACACGTCACTCACACATACAACAGGTGACTTTCTTAAGTTTTTCACCAATACGCTTTTTTAAATGGGTTTTGTCTGTCCCCGTATTATATCGTCCTTAGTGTTACTTAACTAACTTATTAAGTATGACCAGCACGGGAAGAATCGCTATTAGTAAGTGCGATAGGGACGGCCAGATGTTTTATCATTTATCGCGCGACCATAATTGCCTGCCAGAAACACATGTTCCGGAATTTCATTAGAACTATTTCCTTCGATACTAAATTGACCTGTCACCGCATACATCCGAATAGCAGCGCCCTCTTGACAATAGCACATCTCGAACACTGGCAATCAAATATATGAAAGAGGCGCGTTCCTAGCACACATTCTAAGCTCGTGTACGTGAACGCATACCTTGCTTGTATGAGTGAGACATGACAGGTGGTCCGTTCGCGTTTTTGACAGGCGGTAACTGTGAGGTAACCGAGCGGGAGTGGCCGTACTGTACGATAGTACTCTTTATTATACTGTGACAATAGTCATATATTTATAGTCAGGCTTTAGTAACCTGTGGTTTATTATTAATCGTAACTATGGTAACTACGCACTTGACGAAACACATAGATCTCGAACATCACCCGAAATCAAATCAAACGAGAAGTATACTTCGTTTCTTTTAAGATTAGAATTATCTGTGAAGCAGTGGTCGTAGACCTTCCTTCTTCGATTTCGGCCGATACCACTGATTTCTTGGAACTTATAACTTATAATACTATGTACATAAGTTCCAAGAAATCAGTGGTATCGGCCGAAATCGAAGAAGGAAGGTCTACGACCACTGCTTCTTTTTTTACCCGTTTGACAGATAATTCTAATCTTAAAAGAAACCAAGTATAGTAATATCGGGGAGCAATTTCCGGGTGGCCTCCCAATGAGAAAGGTCCAGTAAGTATTATACGCAATTTTGCATGAAATTGAACGGACATACCAACCGCTTACCGAGAATTTGTTCTTTGTTATGAGTTTCTCGGAACCTACAGCCTGGCAAAAATAATACAAAATAATAATAATAAAAAAAAAATTATAGGACATTCTTACACAGATTGACTGAGGCCCACAGTAAGCTCAAGAAGGCTTGTGTTGTGGGTACTCAGACAACGATAATAGGGGCGCCACGGTCTATGGAGAGTGTTTTGCATATCATACATGGTTACAATATTATTCATGTCTTAAATTACAGTACAAACTTCTAACAACAACTACGAACAATACATCTAATCTTATAATTAACTTAAAATTAAATCTTAAGACCTTAAAGACTAAAACGAACACAAGCAGGTTACAATTAAATATAAAAACCGGCCAAGAGCGTGTCGGGCCACGCTCAGTGTAGGGTTCCGTAGTTTTCCGTATTTTTCTCAAAAACTACTGAACCTATCAAGTTCAAAATAATTTTCCTAGAAAGTTTTTATAAAGATCTACTATTGTGATTTTTTTCATATTTTTTTAACATAGGGTTCAAAAGTTAGAGGGGGGGGACGCACTTTTTTTTCCTTTAGAAGCGATTATTTCCGAAAATATTGATATTATTAAAAAACGATCTTAGTAGACCCGTCTTCATTTTTAAATACCTATCCAACAATATATCACACGTTGGGGTTGGAATGAAAAAAAATATCCGCCCCCACTTTACATGTAGGGGGGGGTACCCTAATAAAATATTTTTTTCCATTTTTTATTTTTGCACTTTGTTGGCGTGATTGATAATATTGATATACATATTGGTACCAAATTTCAGCTTTCTAGTGCTTACAGTTACTGAGATTATCCGCGGACGGACGGACGGACGGACGGACGGACAGACAGACATGGCGAAACTATAAGGGTTCCTAGTTGACTACGGAACCCTAAAAACCGCCCTCAGATCCCCTGCTTCCGGCATAGACCCAAGAATGCTTGCGGCGTTTCCCCTTTGCACCGCCAGACTCAACCTCTGAGCAAAGAAGGAACCGGCTCTTTGGTCCCGCGAGACACCTATAAGGCGTTCCGAAGCCGTTCCGAGGCGTTTTGCACACTGAGAGAAATTTGCATTGTGAATTTAAAAGTTCGACTTGTTGCGGTGTATCCGTTTGAATCAGCCAAACGTATGTTTAAAACAATATGTGTCAGGTTGTTTTTATAAAATCGACTTGTTGATTCAAATATATTGCCGATTCAAATGACAAGTAGCTTGTTGTTTGAACCAAATAGCACGTAGGCGCTAGTTGAACGAACATGAAAACTGGTTGTATTTTCTCTCAGTGCATGTTGCATATATTGAGACATGTTTGTATGAGAACAGTAAGTGTTGCCAAGGACCATATAATACCGGAACAGACAAAGCTTAATACAAAAATGCGTACCCCTGAAATGTATGAGCCCTTTAAAACTAGATGGTGATGTTTCGCAGCCTGGAAGTGGCCAAAATCATATTTTCCTGGAATATTTTTCGTCAGCCTTTGGAAGTTACCAAAATCATATTTTCCTGGAATATTTTCGTCAAATAAGGGGTTAAAAGAAAACCAAACTGCATTGTTTACATTTGGAAATTAATAAGTCATAAAAATAATGGAGCTCACTTCGTAGGCCACTTCTTTGCATTTGGCTAGTCTGTGGCCAAAAGTAAGCCTATTTATAATAGTAATAAAAAGAATCACCACTGGTCTTGCCCTTGCTAGTTAAGGTCACAGCTACGCCGGTTATATTGGGCGACAAACTTCTTCAACAAACTACTTCCACGCAACACTGAACAAACAAACAAATTGATTCTGACAAGGGCTTACCCTTAACAGCGTATCTAGCCAACGTCACAACCGCTTACACTTCGTAGCGTATCGTACCTGCTGTACAGTGTGAAAAAAAGGACCGTTCAAACTCTACATCAATGATTATTTATATAGGAATAGAATAGAATAGAATAGAATAGAATAGAATAGAATAGAATAGAATAGAATAGAATAGAATAGAATAGAATAGAATAGAATAGAATAGAATAGAATAGAATAGAATAGAATAGAATAGAATAGAATAGAATAGAATAGAATAGAATAGAATAGAATAGAATAGAATAGAATAGAATAGAATAGAATAGAATAGAATAGAATAGAATAGAAATAGAATAGAATAGAATAGAATAGAATAGAATAGAATAGAATAGAATAGAATAGAATAGAATAGAATAGAATAGAATAGAATAGAATAGAATAGAATAGAATAGAATAGAATACAATAAACGTTTATTCGTGAACACAGGTAAGACAGAATACACATAATAACAACAAGACAGAAAGGAATGAAGTGCCACGAAATGGCCTCATCTCAGCGTGTTGCTGGGGACTTCCAGCGCTGATCTTCCGATGAGACCATCAAGTGAGAAAGATTCACGGAGGGTAACAGACAGAAGAAATACAAAACACATGCAAGAACGTGGTCAAACAGTTAAGAAAGTGAAAACGTTACAAGAAAAATAACAACAGACTGTGATCGAAACATAAAATAAAGAGAATAATTATATAGGTTTTACAATTTTCATACTAACAAAAAAAAAAGAATCGTACCTCCATTTTAAGCGCCAACCATTAAATACTATCTTAACTACACACTGATGATTTACACCTACAATTATTTTTTTCAAAATGTGTATTGACGTGATTTCATGATATTAAATTTGCTCTTACAAAAAATAAAAACACGCAAAAATATTTGGGGCAAAATATGATTTTGACCACTTCCAGGCTGCGCAACAGCGCCATCTAGTTTTAAGCCTAAAATGCCCATACATTTGAGGAGTACGCTTTTTTGTATGGGCTTTGTCTGTCCCGGTATTATACAATACAATACAATACAAATATTCTTTATTGTTCACCAATATTTTAACAAGATTACATAAAAAAAAGCACATAACTTTAATGAACTATGGTAGACAACAGGCGGTCTTATCGCTAAAGAGCGATAAGACATTAGATAAGATATTATTTTTGCGGTGCGTCGCCGCAACGCGCCCATGTGGCCAGGCCCTTACAGCAATGCCATTCCGCTACGGGGGCAGGTAGATTATATCAGACCTCATAAGAAGTAGAAAGCGGAAAATTGCGAATCAAAGTGTGACAAATATGTGTGACACTAGTTTTTGTCCGCGGCTTCGCTCGCGTCAGAAAGAGTCAAAAAGTAGCCCATGTCACTCTCCATCCTTTCAACTATCTCGACTCTCAACTCTCACGACAATTCGTCGCTCCGTTTTGCCGTGAAGGACGGGCAAATAAACAGACACATTTTATCATTTATAATATTAGTATGAATTTTGAAATCAGGGTACCTATTCTTAGTATAAAATGTATATTATTCTTATATAAATGAAATACGATAGTTAACTAGTAAACTCATACGAGTATTAAAAGGCCGCGTCTAAATAAAACGTCAGTATGTACAAAAGCACCTAATCAAAAACATGCTAAGTCACGAATGAATATTCCCATATATTCTGAGTCCGTAGCCAAAAGTACAATCGTTAAGACGCTATGAGAGCGAAAATTTTAAAATTGAAATGAGTCCCCCTTTCAATTTCAACTAGATTTATCGAAAAAAAAAAGCCCATTAAGAACAACTTTTAATTTCAACTAGAATTTATCGAAAAAACATGACATGAAACTACCATTAAGAACAACTCATTGTTAAAAGATATTGCGAAAAAAACTTTAAAATCGAGGTTCCGCTCTCGACTGTTTCCTCCTTCAAAACTTATTTAAAAGGAACGAAATTTGAGAATCTGAATAACAATGAAATAATCTGTGTCGGACCGTTTAGATTTTTTGGCTAATTGTTTGGCTAACCAATCTTGAGTATCACACCTTTTTTTGAGCCATATTGAAAAAGGCCGTTTTTAGAAATTTTTGATTGGTTCTAGCGTCTTTTAAAATAAAAATAGCGAAAAAATCAAAACGATCAAATACAGACAAAAATAAGAATAATCTGTGTTGAAAAAATCATTGCTCTATCTTCAAAAACCAGAGAGGAAATAGTCAAGAGCATTTGTATGGAGAATTGACCTGTATCGTATCGTCTTAACGCTTCCTGGCATACGAAACTGGATCTATCTCAACAATAGGCTGTCCCCGAACAGCAAAATTTCGAATGGTTACTAACGGCCAATAAAAAAGATGCCGTTTTGTTCGTGGTTTTCCACATCCAGATCTGTTGAAATTCGATATTCGGGATTTGAAAAACACCCAAAAATAATTCATTGTAAATTTAGTCATCGCCTCCAGTTTCATACTTTGTCAAATGAAAACTTTAATTTATGCTATTATTACAAACAAAACAATCGTCAGCCGTTTGTATCGCGATTTTACTGTTTTCGCGTGTACCTACATAACGTGAACGATTGTACTCTTGGCTACGGACCCTGAGATTCTGACCATTAATCTGCCTGTCGTTGTTAGAGTATTGTTTACCCTAAACCAAGAAATCTCAACAAAAATAAACCATTTTCCTCCAACTTCCTGCATAAATTGCTAAGTTCGTTTATTTAGTCTTCGGTTTCCGAGAAGTTTCGTGATTTGTTATTTTTGTCACTACTTGTAAGTTTAGTTATTAAAATTAAATGGCTTCAGTCCATTGGGACTATTTCGCCAGTGTCAAGGTGATATTAGCTAATTATTAACTATTATATATATATTATATTAGCCCACATTGTCCCACTGCTGGGCAAAGGCCTCCCTCTTACTCTTCCACGTATCCCTATCCTCGGAAGTCT
The DNA here is from genome assembly GCF_023078275.1 of Leguminivora glycinivorella. Lineage (NCBI taxonomy): Eukaryota > Metazoa > Arthropoda > Insecta > Lepidoptera > Tortricidae > Leguminivora > Leguminivora glycinivorella. Next base: position 36,229,759 of record NC_062971.1, read on the forward strand.
CCCACCAACTAATTATTAATAATTTTTGTACGGTAAGTACGACAGTGTACGGTGAATTAGCACTTGTAAATTGATAGCTAGATTTTACAAGAGCACGTGGACTACCGGCCGTTGACGACAAAAAAGTGGATACACGCGTTTCGAGATTAAATATTCATCAGCTTCTCACTAGAACATTAGTTTACTGTTTAATAAGCTATCGATATTACACTTTAAACAACATTAATGAGCAAAAGAAATAGTTATTTGTTATACAAGGGGGCAAAGTTGTATTTTAACGCCGAGTGTGGAATTGAAAACCGAGCAAGTGAAAGGATTCTATAGTTGAACCACGAGCGAAGCGAGTGGTTCGAGAATAGAATCCTGAACTTGCGAGTTTTTTAACACACGAGAAAAATACATTTGCACCCGAGTGTAACACAAAACTTTTCCTCTCACTATAGCGAGGAAACTACAACTTGTGCTACAACGCAAAAAAATGCGTTTATCACTGCTTCCAGTAGTTTCACAGGTGGTAAATCATCGTTATTACTAGATTCACCTAATTTTATCAATTTTAAAGCAGTTAATTTGACTTTATTCAAGGTCAAATTACTTTACCCACTAGTGGATAAAATGCGTTTTTACCCGCTGGTATTAAAGGACAAAATACGTGTTTCCGAGCTAGTGAGGGGAAAAAGAAATTATTCACAACACGATACCGCTAAGATGGCGTTCGCACCGGAAGGTCCACTACTTGTAACTAGGCACTGAATTGTCAGTATCAAGTGTCAATGTTACCACATTGACATTGACATTGACAGTTGACACAGCGTCAGTATTTCCTTGTTGAACAGGCAATGACCGTCGAAGTGTCATTATCGGACGACAATTGTCATTATTTTGAAACAGGGCACTGGCATTCTGAGTTTATGTACACTTAGACAAAACACACAACTTAAAACAGAAGACTTCGAACGCTGCAAATACGGCAATAGTTACATTTATTATTCACTAGCCTTTTCACGCGGCTTCGCCCGCGTAGTAATCTATTTTTCCAAACAAACTGGACCCCCTTTTCACCGCGTTAAGAGGTGAATTTTGAAAAATCCTTTCTTCAGTGCTCCTCTACACCTTTTAAGGAATCTACGTGCCAAATTTTGAAATTTCTAGGACCAGCAGTTTCGGCTGTGCGTTGATATGTCAGTCAGTCAGTCAGTCAGTTAGATAGTCAGTCAGTCAGTCAGGTTCTTCTTTTATATATTTAGATAGTCGTATGATGTTCTTTGTAGTATGTACTTGGTTACATAATAATTACATCAAATAAGAGTCACCCGAGTGAAGTGATGGATGGCTCTCATGTCGTTACATCCCTGAGTTAGCATCAGGTGTGCTGTCAGTCAGAGAACTAGGCTGTCAGTAGAATACACTAGAGAACCAATACACTAAAGTACCAATAAAAATATTTGCACACTTGGCCTACATAAGTCATCATCATCCTCCTTGCGTTATCCCGGCATTTTGCCACGGCTCATGGGAGCCTGGGGTCTGCTTTGACAACTAATCCCAAGATTTGGCGTAGGCACTAGTTTTTACAAAAGTGACTGCCATCTGACCTTCCAACCCAAGGGGTAAACTAGACCTTATTGGAATTAGTCCGGTTTCCTCACGATGTTTTCCTTCACCGAAAAGCGACTGGCAAATATCAAAAGACATTGTTGGCCTATAAAAGTCGATAGCGAAATTATTGTATTGTCATGACAAAAGGATTTTGTTTGCGGAAATACTCGAGATAAAGAAAAAGTTACAAAGTTTCAATATTTCTGCTAGCCCTGGAACTGACGTAGGTATTTGTAAGCTATAGGTATTTACAAGAATTTAGAACCAATAAATTTAATGTTCAAGAACTTTCGATCTTAAAATATGGCTGATGAAAATGATGAAGCTGGACAAAGACAATCATGCTCAAAACACAGTGTAACGACGACTCAGTAGTTAATCTCGAGCAGCGGCGACGCGATCGGTATTATTAGGCTCTCTCGCCCGCGCCGTGCGCGTGACACGGCAGCGCATGTACTCGCTGCACTTCGCTGCGTGCGAGCGCTACTCAAGGACAAACCGCGCGGTACAAAATTTGTTAGAAGAATTATTACTGGTTTTATACTGTGCTCAAAATATCCGGCTGGCTGTTTAGGTCAGAGTCTGAATTACACATTCTGAAGATAAGAGTGTTAGAAGTGACATTTTTCTTAGAGACTACTGGCAAAGCGAATAGTTTTTGGCTTCTGGTCATCCTACCACTGGCTCTGAAATATATATATATATATATGGGATAGAGGCGTGATTGTATGTGTATGTGTAAAGGAAAAATGGAGAAATTCACACCTCCGGCAGGACTTGAACCTGCGACCTCTGGCCTTGCCGGGGCCAAGGCGGCGTCAAGGCTTGGCGGGGGCAAGACCAGAGGTCGCAGGTTCGAGACCTGCCGGAGGGGTGAATTTTTTCATTTTTCCTTTAATTTAAATATATGTCTTTCGGGAGATGTTAAAGATTAATTTTTTTTTACACGCATGTCTTTTAGTATAAGTTACAAACTGTTATGTACTTATTTACTTAATCATCAAGGCTCATGGGAGCCTGGGGTACGCTTTGACAACTAATCCCAAGATTTGGCATAGGCACTAGTTTTACGAAAGCGACTGCCATCTGATCTAGGCCTCCTTGGGATTATAGACGTTAAACTTTCGTGAGACATAGGTATTCAAATATTGTCATTACTTAAGAGGAAGTATTCCGGTTTCCTGACGATGTTTTCCTTCACCGAAAAGCGACTGGCAAATATCAAATGACATTTCGCACATAAGTTCCAAAAAGCGCATTTGTACGAGCCGGGGTTCGAACCTGTCCCAACTCCGGATTGAAAGCTCCTACCGGTTAGCCACCAGCGCTTCTATTCTAGGTAGGTATTTACTTCTGTAGCACTATTTGATCTGCTACTTTTAGTTCTAACTGTACCACAGGGTAGTGGTACAGCTTGGTGCCATTCCACGTCATTATTTATCTGACATACATTTCGTGACAAGTCCTGTAATGAAAGCTCAGTCCGGGGAGTTATAAATTCACGTAACAGCTGGCACTGAAACCTATTCGTTTCCTGGATATTCCGCGTTGAATAACGAAAGTGGTATATGTAAAGTTTTCGATTAAATCCCCAGGTTAGCCCAATGCGGATTGAGGACTTCACATTCTTCACATACACCTTTGAATTTCCTCACGAAGTTTTCTTTACCCAAAGGCAAATACATATTATTACATAAATATTTACAATCAAGCCTGTTTCTCATGAAGGGGTAGGCAGAGCACATGAAACTACTAAAGCTCCTTTGCCACTCTTGGCAAATAAGGGGTTGAAAGAAAACAAAACGAAACATTGCAGCTAGCCTCTCGCCCACGCCACAGTTTAATTAAAAAAAAAAAAATCTGAAAAAATCATTAGTACGAGCCAGGATTTGAACCCGCAACCTCTAGATTGTAACTCAGGAGTCCTATCTAGTCTGCCACCACCGCGTGAAATAGTTATTTGTTTTACAAGGGGGCAAAGTTGTTGTTTAACCGCACGTGCCAATATTGATACCCGAGCAAGCGAAAGATTCAATATTGAACCGCGAGCGTAGCGAGTGATTCAAAAAGTGGAATCTTGAGCGTTGCGAGGGTCTCAAGGCACGTAGGTTAAATAAACTTTGCCGCCGAGTGAAACACAAAATTTTTCACCACACCAACACGAACAAAATACTGACTATAAAACATAAATTTAAATCAAAATAATTATTTGTAGGTAAATTCACCAGCCAGCTCAAGGCATCAAGTTAAAATTTGTATGCAATGACTTTGCACTCTTGTGGATAAAATAGCAAAATTGACCTTTACCAGCTGGTGTGGTGAAAATATTATTTTATAATGTTTCTTAAGTTAGACAGAATTCGTCTAATACAATTTATTGCAAAACAAGTTTCGTTCAAAACTTAAGTAATTATCATAAATATTTTGAATAGGTACCTATTCTGTCGTAAATAACAAGTTTACATCCAAATGTAAATTATAAAAAAAATATGGCGCAACTGGTTCAAGGTAATTTTTTCCTTATTTTTTTAAAAACTTAATACTTTACTTTGTGTAATATAATTAGTAATTAACCTTTAAGTGCTTAGGTATTGATACATCAGTCAATGTCGAATCGGGTTACTAAATAATTTGACTAAGCCGTTCATTCATGTTAATGATTTAATTTACATAGCCGGAATCGTGCACCAGAATGTTACGTAGTAATTGGTGAGGTAGGAAGGTAAAATAGTAACGAAATTGGCTACAAACAAGTTTAGATCCTCTACCATGTTTTGACTTGAGAATATGGTAGCCGATATATTGAAACTAACACGATTTTCATTCATATTATTAAATTAAAACGGGACTTAATCGCTTAAAACTTACGTTTATATTTAACCCGACGTTTCGGACATGACATTACGTCCGTCTACCAGCGACCACAGATGTAATGTCACGCCTGAAACGTCGGCTTAAATAAGTAAACGTAAGTTTTTCGCGATTAAGTCCCGTTTTTAACCCCCGACGCAAAAACGACGGGATGTTATAAGTTTGACATGTCTGTCTGTCTGCCTGCCTGTCTGTCTGAGTGTCTGTTTGTCTGTCTGTGTGTGTCTGTCTGTGGCATCGTAGCTCTCGACGGATGAACCGATTTAGATTTAGTCTTTTTCGTCTCAAAGCTGAGTTAGAACAGTGTGTGCGCTGTTCATTTTTTCTATCGTGTAAAAATATTTGAGCATATTTCATTTTTTAAAATATTATTGAGTAGGTATAACAAAAAGTTCCAAATTAAAAAATAAAACCAATGATTCCAAGCGGTTTAGCACAACTAAACTTGCGCTCTCGCGCGCCAGTTCATGCTTCAAGTCGCGCTAGATATATGGACTCGCGCGCGACTACGCAAGCTATCCTAGCCCGCCATGAGCGAAGCCGAATGCACACGAAACGCTCACGATAATATCGCTTTCGTAGCTGAGCATTTCTTTTTTTTTTGCCAATATTTTTTTTTTATTGTTTTAGGGAATTTTAGGTCAATTGTACTCAGAATCACGAGTACTTTCAATCTCACTGAGATACAAAAAGTGTCCCAGAATTTCCATACATTTTTGTTAGTTTCCTCTTTTGTTACTCCATACAAAATGTACGGAAAATGGTAACAAAATAAGAAAAAAAATCGTATGGGACAATTTTTTTAACTACTAGGATTGAAAAGGCTAGTAATTCTGAGTAAAATAGCATTTTTTTTTTTCAAAAATATCACACTTCATAAAAGTGGCAAAAAAAAAGAAATGCTCAGCTATCTGTGTCTGTCGCTCTTCCGTATTGGCGCGACAGAGCCAGACTACATTTCTGCGGCGTTTCGGTGGCGTTTCGCGTCGCAGAAATGCTATTCGGCTAACCGTGCAAGACTCAGGAAGCAATGGCTATTCAATCAACGTTGTTTTACTCTATCGAGTAGCTATAAATATATTCCAAAACGAAAAGAACTCAGGGTAGGGGATATTAAAAGGCTAGGTAAAATTGTATTAACGAATTCGTCTACGAACAAGTTACCTACTCTCTATAATTTGCGCTAGTTTATCAACGTGACGTTTTTCTTCACACAAACCTTCAATTTACGCAGTGAGGCAGTTACATATTTGATTTATATCGTACTTACGCCGTGGCTTGCGTGGGCGACGGTCGCGCGATGGTCGCGCGGCGGCGATGCGACGCATACGAAATCAAACCTTATCGATATGGAAGTAGACGATGCGATGAGACGCGGTCGCCCACGGCGACGTCGTCGCGTCGCCGCGTCAGTGTCGCTGTGTTAGTGACGCCGGAGCCGCTTTGCTCGGAAGTCCAGCTTAAGACACGGCGTTAGTGCTAATCTTGAGAGTTTATTACAATTCGAATAGGGCACGAAAACACCGGTGGCCTATTTCACCACAGTGACACTGGCACTTGACACTGACAATTAGCTAAGTAGTTTCCTATACTTAAAATAAAATATTTTATGCAGTGCACGAAATAAGCACCACATAATTAGAAGAAAATATGGACAGTAGTTGATTAGTTGTTTAAACATAATTGCTATTTAGTAAGCCAAACAGAAAGATATAACGTAAATGAATTGACCGTGACGTCACTCCTCAGTAGTGCATAGTAATTCCGTATTAGCAAATCGTCTTGACAGTTCGTAAAAAGCTGATTTGACTAGTAGGAAACTAGCCTATTCTGTGCGTATTTCTGGGTTGACAAATAACATTATTACTCAGCGTCCATATTTCTTTGTTGAACAGGAAATGTACGGCGAAGTGTCACTGTCAGGCGACATCTGTCAGTTTGGTGAAACAGGCAACGGAGAAGCCAGTTACGCCGCGTCTTGCGTGAGCGACGAACCCGCGACGGCGACGCGATGCGATGCGATGCGACGAAATCAAACCTTCTATCTCTATGGACTTGTCTTAGGTGGGCGACGGAACGCGACGGCGATGCGACGCGACGAACTAGCGATGAACATGCGAATGTTAAGCGACGCGATGCGACGCGATGCGATCAAACCGCTGTGTTCATATGGGAGTGTCTTGCGTAAGCGACGGCCCGCGACGGCCCGCGACGGCGATGCGACGCGATGCGATGGCGATGGGCGCGCGATCAAGCTATTTGATTTTTAGAAGCAAATTCAATACGTAGAGAGGTCGGACTAGAGAAATAACGATTGATTACTAGTCTCACATTTATTTCTTTATATTTTCTTATAATAAAAATTCAAAATAAGTATTTAAATTAACATAAGTTGACCAAAGGAGTAATGTGCCTAAAAAGTAAGGAAATTACAACTTTTGTAACTTGTATTGACAGCCTTTGATTATGTGCACGGTGATACGAGATTGTCTGCGTAAAATATTAAAATTTAAGTGTGAACTAAAAATATGAAACACTAGTGCGATGACCTTACGATATATGTGCTAGCACTTGACTTTGGTGAATAGGATCACATAATTAACTAGTTATTACAACGGGCTCGTAGCCTAGCGGTTTCGACGTCTGGACGCCGCGCCAGCGGTGTGAGTTTCGAACCTCGGCTGAGGCGTGCTTTTGCAGTTTTATTTTTGTTTCTTTTATTTTCTATTATTTGATTGTTTACTTTTTTCTTTCTGTAAGAATCTTCATTCTTATTTTTATTTTATTTTTAATAACTCCGGCTTTTATACTAACAAGGAAAGGTACCCATACAAAAAAAATATAATTAGACTACTCTTTAAGGGGCGTTCATTGTAATTCCTGCGATTCCTGCATTTATTGTAACTCTTAAATAATAATATTATCCTAAACCAGAACTTCTTGTTGCCATATAAAAAAAAAACAAATAAGACATACCTTTGTGTCGATAGATATTTTTCAGTACAGATGGTGTTTTTTTACGCACTAGTGCGAGAAGTGGTTCATTATATGCCAGGTCGAAACTTCGGAGGCTCATCTGTACTGAAAAACGTCGTACGATACACGTGCGAAAAGGAAATTCGTAACTCGTGTCGATTTAAAACACTCCCTTCGGTCGTGTTTTAATTTATCGCCACTCCGAACTTCCTTTTTTACGCACTTGTATCGTAATGTACTATTTTAAAGCACATAAAATTCGAATAAAATACACTGCTGACACGGGCCCGCTCACTGCTCAGTTCAGTCTGCGCCCAGCGCTCATAGACAGTGGATTTACGTTCGATAGTCCGGCGCACCGTGCTCTCGTAAGCGTAAGCAGCTAGATAGTTCTGAGAAGTGCTGTATAGGTACTGCGACTAAACAAATCTTGATCCTGTTGGTGGCAAACAGGCATACGGTCCGCCTGATTTTTACACATGCAATTTTATCCAAGAAATTTTACTTAAAATCTGATGAGAGTTTGAATTATTATTATATTTCGGGACCAGGGGACCGATTTTTGAGTCTCACGCGTTCGAATTCAGAAAATTGTAACTGAAAATACTAAGCAATTCACTGTTTTCAACCGGTATTTTAGTGACAAATCCCATATGTGAGATTCAAAAACCGGCCCCCAGGATGAGGTTCTGGTTTTCATGGTGGAGTCAGGATATGGTCAACAAAACTGCTATTTTACTCATAATAACTCCACTATGTTTGGGCTTATTACATTTGGGCTGATGAGCAGCGTCGATCTCGATGATGTCCAATATTAAGGTCACATGATCGAGTCAGGAAATGAATAACAGAACTGCTATTCTACTTATCGTAACTCGACCATGTTTGATCTCATTAGCCGGGCCAATAACACATGTAATTTTTTGCACACAGCTCAGCTCTTTGAAACTGTTTATTTTAAGTTACTTACAATTAGTAGGTACCATATAATAATAATATATTCTTATCTCTTGTAAACTTTACAAAAAAGTTAACACATGAAACCAAAAGAATTGTTACTAGCAATTAAATTCAAAACTATCAAGATCATTCTTGCCTGTGTGTTGCGTTACCGGTGGCTCGCGTACCGAGCGCCAACGCCATCTATCAATGGCTATTTCACGAAATTTATTATAAAATAAAACAAGGTTTTATTTAATTCCGGAGCTATGAGCACACGCGTTTATTCTTTCAACGGTTAAACGGAAGAGGAAGTTACATACATGTCAAACATGTGTCAAAGACAATCAGTCTCTTAACTTATTTGATGTTACCATACAAGAATATACTTATTCTAACACCCCAACTACATCAAATAAACAAAGCTTTACACAGGAGTAAAAAAACAAACTTATTTTACTAACATTGACTTACTCCCATAGCCTCTATACACTTATAATGTTTCACAGCACATAAAGCTTTTGTTAAAACATCAGCAGGCATAGCAGCAGTTGGCAAATAATTTAAAATAATTATTTTATCATTTACTGCGTCTTTGACAAAATGATACCGAATATCAATATGTTTACTTTTTCTATGACAGCCATAATTTGCCACCAACTTCTGTGCACTCTGACTATCATTAAACAATGGTACAGTATAACAAGCACCTGTAATTTCATTTTGCAAGGATCTCAGATACATCGCTTCTTTGCAAGCCTCAGCTATAGACATTAACTCCGATTCCATACTAGATAAAGCGACAGTTCTCTGCTTCTTACTTAGCCAGGAAATAGCTGAGCCTGACATTTGAAAACAATAGCCGGTAAAAGACCTCCGGTCTATAACATTACTTGCCCAATCGGCATCCACATATCCTTCAAGCTGAGCTTTTTCTTTTACATACTTTAAACAAAAGTTTTTAGTTCGGCTTAAATACCTAAGTATTCTCTTTGCATAATTCCAATGAACTTTAGTATAACATTTGTTGAATTGACTCAGAAAACTAACACTGAAAGATATGTCAGGCCTAGTCATCACTGACAAATACATAAGGCCTCCAATAAGATTTTGATATGGAATTTCTTTATCACAAATTTCTGATTTCTCTACATTTAATTTACATTCCATTGGAGTACTAGCCTCTTTACAATTGGACATATTAAATTTTTCTAACAAATTGTTTATGTATTCTTCCTGGTCTAATGTAATAACATTTGCATTTTTATCAATTTTAACTCGCATGCCCAGGCAATTCTGAACTTGTCCTAAGTTTTTAATATTAAAATTAGAACTCAAAACAGAAACTAATTTGTCAGTCTCTTCTTTACTATTTGAATAAACAAAGAAGTCATCCACATATAAAGCTATAATGATTTTCACATTATCATTCATTTTTGTAAACACACAAGGTTCCAATTTACATTTTTGAAATCCTAGTTCACACAAACATTTTTCAACTCTTTCATACCAAGAACGAGATGATTGCTTTAAGCCATAAATAGCTTTATTAAGTTTAACTATCACCTTTTTCTTGTTAGCATCACAAGTAATATCTGGTTGATACATATAAATATCCTCTTTGAGGAAACCATTTAAAAATGCAGTTTTAACATCTAGATGTGTAACATCCAGATTCAATTGTACAGACAAGGCAAACAACAGTCTTAAAGTGGAATGTCTGACCACAGGTGAGAAAGTTTCATCATAGTCTATACCTGGCTTCTGCGTGAAGCCTTTAGCCACTAAACGCGCTCTGTAACGCACACTTTTATCACTGTTCACTTTGATTTTAAAAACCCACTTACACTGCACTAAGGTTTTACCTGAAGGTAACTGTTCCACTGGCATCCAAGCCTGATTTTCTTCAAACGCTTGCAACTCATCCTGCATAGCCTCGATCCATTTATCCTTATCGGGTCTAGACAAGGCATCACGAACAGATACAGGATCAGTGATGTGGTCTGGATTTGATGAGGTGCACAAGTTGGTAAATCCATATCGCTCTGGTTGCCTCCGGACACGTTTGGTTACCACTTCCACTGGTTCTGGGTCCGGTTCAGGTTCCTCCTCTGACAGCTCCTGCTGTAATGTAGTATCCAAGTCAGACATCGCATTGTCATAATTAGACTCTTCAGAAATGTTCAGATCAGAGTTATCAGGTTCACTATTATTTACAACTGTCTCCTGCGTTTCCTCACAGGCAGTTTCCTGTTCCTGAGTGGTATCCCCAACTGAAACTGATACTCTGTCATCTGAGCATTTCTTTTCTGTATCCTCATGTATATATACATCCCTACTTGTACTTATACATTTTTTTATGGGATCATAAATCCTATATCCTTTGACATTTTCTGGAAAACCAACTAGGATGCTTTTCTTTGACTTAGTGTCCCACTTAAGTCGCCTTTCCTTAGGTACATGAACCATAACCTGGCTGCCAAAAATCCGGACATGGCTCAAATCTGGCTTGGTATTAGTCCAAAGCTCAAAAGGTGTCTTGTTATCTAATCCTGATGCTACAGATCTATTTTTAAGGTAAACTGCAGTACTAGTAGCCTCTGCCCAAAACTTTTTATCTAAATTAGCATCAAATAACAAGCAGCGAGCTCGTTCCACCACCGTGCGAAGAGAACGTTCTGCCAGGCCATTCTGTTCTGAAGTGTAGGGATTAGACTTTTGATGCACTATACCGGCTTCCTTCAAATAAGTCTCAAACTCATTGCTACAGAACTCAAGTCCATTATCTGTCCTAAAATACTGGATTTTTCTACCTTTCTGATTTTCAACCATGGCTCTAAATTCTTTAAAACATTTAAATGATTCACTTTTAGCTTTTAGAAAGTATACAAATGCCATACGTGAGTAATCATCTATTAGAATTAGGAAATACCTTGATCCGCCAATTGAGGTTGTTTCCATAGGCCCACATACATCTGCATGCACTAATTCCAATAGCTGGCTGCTTCGTGTTCCTGTGTGATTAAATGGAAGACGGGCCTGCTTCCCTTGACAACACACAGTGCACGTATTCTTGCTGAAATTCGACTTCCCACTGTATGATATGCCATTGACAGCACCATCTCTCATCATATCGAGTGATTTCATATTCAAGTGTCCAGTTCTACGGTGCCACACTTCACTAGTTGCCGAGTTTGACGTAAACAAACAAAGTTTACTTTCGTCCATGATCAATCTGTATACACCGTCAATCAAGTCCGCCACGGCCACAAGTTCTCTGTTTTTATTGTAAACAAAGCAGTTTTTCTTCCCGAACCTGATTTCATTGTCATTCTTAATTAACTGGCTCACTGATATGAGATTCGTGCTAAGGTTAGGTACGCACAAAACATCTTTCAATGTCACTTCATATTTACATCTTGGCGTCACTGTCACAATATCCACATCGCCCGAACATAATACTGGCATGGCACAATGATTAGCTGCCATAATCTCCTTTATGCTGGGTGTAAAAAATGCATTCTGGATCATGTTTATATCACGAACATAATGACCACTCGCGCCGGAGTCCAAATAAAAGTCCTTTGCACCGTAATTCCCGGACATAAACACTGCCGAGAAAGCGTGTGTTTTCTTCACATGTTCCGTCTGCTGGCTACTTGCTTGGCATTGATTTTTATAATGGCCATAAGACTTGCACCGGTAACATTTTATTTTCGACTTGTCACCATTGTTGTTGTTGACATTTGCCACAGACAATCCGCCGCCATGATTGTTTTTCTTGTCAGAGCTACCAACTTTCAAGTTTTTGCTTTGGTAGTGCTGCCCTCTACAACTAAACAATGCGTTGCCAACTTCACTATCATCAACCGTCAAGTCGATGAGTTTCGTTTTTACGACATCTGCAGTAATGGCGATTCCGGAATGTTCAATTGCCATTATCATTGGTATGTATTTTTCAGGTAATCCTGCTAACATCAAGCACCCGATCCACTCGTCGTTCACGGTAAAACCGGTTCCCGATAATTTCTGAGCCGTCTCGATGATTTGTGTAACATAATATTGCATTGATTCACAGTTTTCGAGTCGAATCGAAATTAGATTTCGCAACAAGGTAATTTTTCGGGAAAAACCGGAGTCATCAAACATCTTCTGTAGCTTCGTCCACAGCTCTTTAGTTGTTTTTGCTTCCTTTATGTGAACATACAGCGATGGGTCGATCGTTAAAATCAATTTAGCCTTTGCTTTTGCATCACTTGTGGCTGCTGATGCGTCGGGTTCAGTCTTTATTGAATCTCCCGTGCCTTCCAAAATCAACAAATTCTCCACTGCAAAAGCCCATTCCCGATAATTCTCACGTCCCTTCAACTTGGGAACGTTGGTCAGGAACGAATTTGACGTCATGATGTCGAATCACAAATCACTTTTTGAAAAATTAACGTTCTGGCACTGATCTGATGCTAGCTACCTAAAACTAACTTTTTACTAGTCCCTAATGGGCATAACTGGGCCCAAAACCTATTATAAAATAAAACAAGGTTTTATTTAATTCCGGAGCTATGAGCACACGCGTTTATTCTTTCAACGGTTAAACGGAAGAGGAAGTTACATACATGTCAAACATGTGTCAAAGACAATCAGTCTCTTAACTTATTTGATGTTACCATACAAGAATATACTTATTCTAACAAAATTGATGAACGCTCTAAGGAATAAGGGCTCTTAGTGTAGTGGTTATGCCAGTCGACACTAGATGGCAGCATGAAAAAACACTGGGTTACACTGTATGACATTTTTTCATTTCAACATTAAGTAAATAGCATTCGTTATAAGTAAAAATAGTATACGTTAATTCGTCGCTCAGTTTTGCCGTGAAGGACGGACAAATAAATAGACACACACACACTTTCCCGTTTATAATATTAGTATGGATTAAAATAAACATTAAGTTAATAAAAACAAAATGCAGTATTATTGTGTTCTACTTAAAACTTTCCTTGTTAGTATAAAACCCGGAGTTCTTAAAAAAAAATAAGAAAGTAGAATCTTAGAGAAAGAAATGTTATATTAAATAAATTCTATCAAAATAAAACACAATTAAAGTTTATGCTCTGACGTGATATCTAAATAGGTATTAACGTTTGAAAATATACAAGATGCCAACTGTTGACAACTTGATTAATTCTCTTCAAAACTTTGTCGAGTCCGCTTCCTAATGTAAATCATAAGTAATCAGAAACTAGGCGGTCCTTAACTTTTGGGTTCAGCGGATACATAAATGATTATTTCTACATCGAGAGTTTTGAATAATTTCACGGTTATTTTCATTAGACTTATATTGACCGGGATAATATAGACCGTGATTACTTTTTGATTTTTGTCGAGTTTGTTTTCCGTGATCATGATGCATGCAACGAAATATCGGGAGCTCGATAAAAATCATAAAGGTAGGTAATCACGGTCTAGATCTCGGCCAATATAAGTCTATTTCTACATCGTTTATCCATACTAATACTTATTATAGTTATTATAGATGGGAAAGTGTGTGTCTGTTTGTCTTTCACGGCAAAACGGAGCAACGAATTGACGTGATTTTTTAAATGGAGATAGTTGAAATAAGTGACATAGGCTACTTTTTGTCTCTTTCTAACCTCTACTTCCTTAAAATGGGGGTAGAACTGGTAGAAGTTTGTATACAGCATTGTATAATTATCGATTTTAATGCGAGAGAAGCCGCGGGGAAAATCTAGTTTAGAATATTACAGGAAACTTTAACCAGACCAAGGTTTTAGTGCTAAAAAGCCAACAAGTAATTATAAGATTGGCCCTAAGTGACTGATCGTGATTAATTTAAACAAAAAATTGAGCAGCAAGGTATTGCGAGCACCTATAAAAATGTATCATTGACGACAACCCTAACGTCGTCAGCTAAGTACAACCACATAGCGCTGTTCGCAGCCTGGAAGTGGCCAAAATCATATATTCCCCAAATATTTTTGCGTGTTTTTATTTTTTAGAAGAACAAATGTCATATTTCTTTATTTTAAAATCATGATATCACGTCAATACACATTTTGAAAAAAATAGTTTTGTAGGCATCATTAGTGTAGTTATATATCATAGTATTATAATATTTATAATACGGTTCTTAGTATGAAGTATGTAAATCCTATAGGTATACAACGTATTGATCAAAAATAGAGTTGCAATATATTGCGTGCTGAATTATTTTATATGAAAAAATATAAGTAGTATTTCTTAATTAAACCATTTGAAAATGTATGTTTCGTAGGGCTTATAGTATTTAATAACCCTTTAAATATGCGGTAATATCAAAAATACACACTGTATACAGTAGGTCTGGTACCTACTACCTACATACATATGGACCCAGATTTTTCTTCGTATCGGAGGTAAACGAGATAAATAAATAAATAATATATCATGGGACATTCTTATATAGGGTGCATTGGGGTAATTTCGAAGTACAGAAATGCTCGGGTAATTTCAAAAGGGGAATCTAGCTATGATGGAAATAATGGTGATTTTCGAAAGTAGACGACTTTCGAAATTACCCCAATGCACCCTATTGTAGATTGACTGAGACCACGGTAAGCTCAAGAAGACTACTCAGACAACGATAAACATATAAGTACATAAAGTACAAAAAAAATACATATATCAATGTACAAACAACTTTAACCCGGCAACCTTCAAATCAAGAGTGAACAGGCATCTTCTGGGCGAGCTCACTCCATCGTAGGCCACGTCTTTGCCTTTGGCTAGTCTGTGGTCAAGATTAAGCCCATTTATAATTTAAAAAAAAAACTATTTACTACTACGTCGGTGGTAAGCAGGTAGCTAATAGACGCTTTTTACGCCAGGGGTGTTACATTATGCGTTGCCTGTCCTAACACTGCACACTCTCTTTTTTTTTTTTTATGATACAAAACCGTCTGCGAGCGATACTTTTATTTTTAAATTAAAAGGAAACATGGATCTTCGTGGCTCAGTTGGTCAGAGCGGCAGCACCGGTAATCAGTAGGTCAGAGGTTCAAGTCCTGCCGGAGGTGTAATTTTTTCCATTTTACCTTTAATTTAAAAATACTACAAACTTTCGTTAAACTCTATCACCTGCTGGCACCTGCAGCACAAAGAGAATTACAAGAGCGTTTCCGGCCTACAAGATACTTACGCACATTCCTTGAACGCGTATGTTAAGGTCTTATCGATTTGAAATTACTACGGAAGCTAGTTCATTCCACAATATAATAAACTTATACACTGAAATAATAAAGACCTTTTAAACTTTACATATTAACAATGTTTATTATGTCCCAAAACTGAAATCAAAAAAAAAATTACTGTTCCATGGATATATCCGACTGACATGATCTCACTCATTACTTTGGGACTGCAAATTTTTTTTTTTCACGATTGTTACATTAGTCCCATGCATTTTTTTAAACCCTGTATAACAGTAAAATATTAATAGTCACGTCACTTCGCTACAATTAGCAATTGTGTAAATAAAAATTAACATATCAATTAAGACATCATAATCTGTATTTAGCAATTAGATAAACATCTCCATACTTTTTTATTCGCAAAAAATATCAAAAGAAATGGTTGCCAATTGTTGTTAATTTTGGAAGTTTTATATATTTTTTCCATTTAATTATATCTCGTTATACTCTTTTGAACTCGTATAGTTTTTATTTATTGTATGAAAAAAAAAACAATAAACATCGATAAAATTGACTTCTTTCTTTACCCAAAAAAATGTACAAAAAACTTGGTTTTCATTGACAAAATGAAAGTCGATTTAAGAACGCGCGAAAAATTCAAGCTTATGTTACTTATATTTTTTTCTTTACGTCAGTGTATCTTTAGTTCTAGGTACCTTTTTTATTTGTTAACCCCTTAATGATTTCGAAGGCCTCATTATTGTTACTAACATTTAACTCATAATATAGTTTTAAATTATTTAATTTCCTTTTTATTCACATCAACACTTAGGGCCCAACTCCCAAACTATTCAAAACTTACTCTTATAATTCTCCTTAAAAGTATTTTAATCCAAATAAAAATACGTACATCCAAACAATAAAATCCTTTTGTCACACCTCACTAATTCAACATTTTTAATTTGTCACTTCACTCACAAAGTTCGCGCGTTATCGGAGACGTTACCGTCAAAAGGGCGCAAATGCGTCGCCACCGGCGTCTTCTTGAACACTGCCGCGTGCGGCGCCGCGCCGCCACGAGTAAGGTCATTGCCAATAAATTAGGCACTCGTTTCTTTAATCATCTTTAATCTATAAAACGCCAATCAAAATAAATAGTCCCGAAATTAGCTCGTTTTTAATTTGAAAATAAATATTATATCGGTTTGCGGCTTCCGGGGAATTTCCGATGAATTAAGTGCTATCTGGGATCATGGGATGAAATGAAGGTAAAAGATATTATTTAGCAGTTATGAATGATGATCCTTAAATACATATACCTAACCAATTTTAGGGTTTATTCGGTGGTAGGTAAAGTTTGTTTGTTGAGCGTGGATCATAATAATTAAGGTACAGCGGGATAATTTCGATTGGGGGACAAATGCAACTGATCCATTTTTTCCATGTTTTACTATGTTTGCATTATTAATTAGAGTGTCCACTGGTTGTATATGGCACGCGTGTTAAGTGGATACATGTGGAACTCAATAGTGTAATAGTCCCAGTCCCACTGTACAGTCAACCAATTTGAACCATAGGCCACTGTAGAACTATGTCACAGTGACGTTATAAATCAGATTGTAAGAAATCTCTTACTGCTTGTCATTTCGACATGGTTGTATAGTGGCCTAGGGTTCCAATTGGTTGACTGTACCTTATGTGGAATCTTTTGCTCGCTCGGGTATCAACTATTACCTAATACAAGAGGCTACAGTTTCACCCCTTAAAAAACGCATAAATAATGTTCCAGATTAAATTGATTTAAACTAACACGATTTTCACACATAAATGGAAACTGGACTTAATTAGGTACGTTTATATTTGGCCCGAAGTTTTGCATAAAACATTACATCCGCAGGTATGTGAAGTTCCCAATCTGCATTGGGCTAGGCTAAATGCGTTTTCACATTATCCGATCCGATATCGGTTGTAGGACCGATATCCCATACATCACAAGCACAATCTTGGATTTTTTCCATTGAAATCCTTCCGGCATCCGATATCTGATCGGATAATGTGAAAAACGGACTAAGGACCAATAGTCCGCGCCTTTCATACATGAGAGGAGGCCTGTGCCCAGCCCAGCAGTAAAACATACTGATGTGCCGATGGAAAGTTTCAAAAATTCTGAAATAAAATTCTGAAATAGGAAAACTTCAGAAACTTTCCATACTTTGTAAGGACAATTGTATGGATGGAAACTTTCCATTTCATAAATTTAAATTCCCTTTATTTTTCGTGAAAATTTTGTGAATTTTTCAAAAAAATTAAGATTTTTTTGGAAAGTTTCCGCAACTTGCACATCACTAGTAAAACGTATAATTAGACTCAATAAAATTATTTTAACATATTTTTAGCGTTTACTCACGTATTAAATCGATGTAAGTGATGTAACGCTCGACATGTTTCGATCCATTTCCGAGGATCTATTTCAAAGAGTAACGACCCCGCCTTCACTCTTCTCTTCAATCTCAAAATTATTTTAAATATGTTCGAGTCTCACGGGAGTTTTATAGTCAACTAGCTTTTGCCCGCGGTTTCGCTCGCGTCAAATTCGAAAATTGCGGAATGCTCCACACAAACTTCCACCCCCGTTTTAGGGAAGTGGGGGGTTAGAAAGAGATAAAAATATGCCTATGTGACTCTCCAGCCCTTCAACTATCTCCACTTAAAAAAATCACGTCAATTCGTCGTTCTGTTTAGCCATGAAAGACGGACAAACAAACAGACACACACTTTCCCATTTATAATATTAAGTATGGATTATTCTATTTATAAATGTTGTTTTATTCTATTTTTGGCTTCACACCCTTTCTTAGCCGACGGCCTAGGTTATTCGTCTTCTAAGTATCCATTCATAAATGTCAAATACCTATTCTTTTCTTACCTTGCGCCGACTGTAATGGACGAGGTGAAACTGTTGGTATAAATGATTATACGCCCACGCAGTCCGTAGTCCGTAGGTACGAATTGAAAGAAGTGGTTAATGAAATTATTAATGAATTATTTGGCTTTATAACTACTATACTTTTATATGTATTATAACGGGTTTTTATTGATTTCCGTTAACTTTAAGTTTTTTATGTGAATTAAAACTAATTTCTTTAAGAAACTATAGTTTATTTAATATTGTCTTCGGTTACCCGCGATAGTCGATAGTACTCATGAAATAAAACTATGGAAACGGATTATATCGCTCTTTAGCGATAAGACCGCCTGTTGTCTACCATAGTTAATTAAAGGCACGTATTTAACCGGGCGACTAAATAACCATAGAAATGGGTATCAAAAATAATAGTTTGGCGACTAAAATGGGGCCTCATAATATTTCAATATGAGGTAGCATTTTAATGTACGGTTTATTCAGACGCGAGTACCAACTATTTATTTGGCAACTGAATTATTATATTGGAAACAATTTAAGAGATACAGTTTAATAGGAAAACGGCTGTCTATTAATATAAAATATACAGTTCTTTTAAAATATTTATATAGCAAATTAACCTAAAAAGTACATTTAAAATTTATACATCGGCACTCATTACCTGAGCTGTCATTTTAATAAAAAAAAAGGATTCTTATAAAATATAACGGTCGACAAAATATTATACTTATGGGTAAGAAATTAGGTGTTTGGGGTGCTGGCAACTTCGAATACAATTAATTTAAATTTTCGTGACGTTTACTCTATCGAATCTAAGGCTGGCCTTACGCAGTCTTAACATCACTCTGAAAGATTATTTTTCGGCAGGAAAACCTTACTCAGAATATGCTTTGGCATAAATCGTTCCGCAGATTTTATAATATCGAATCTTATGCTGGCATAATGTTCATGAGCAAAATAATCTTCTAAATTAAGAGTACTTCAGTAATGTTAGGCGGTAAAAAGTTGTCCATCTTCTTCCTATTTGTGTTTTGATTGTGTTGCGAGTCATGTGTGTTGGGGGTGCATGCCTCTGGGACTGTATTTCATTTCCTTTGTGCTATCGTTGTTTTGTTCATACAAAGTACCTAAGAATTATGCCATATTTCGAAAATTTGGTAGGACTTATATTCTACGTCTACTCAAAATAATTCTGCTCTTGTAATATTATACTATACGATTATCATGGCATTTTTTTTAATACTACGCCAGTGGCAAACGAGCATACGATCGGCCTGATGGAAAGCGGTCACCGTAACCTATGGACGCTTGCAACTTAAAGGGTTTCACATGCACGTTACCAACCCATTAGAAGCTTATACACTCCTTTTTGCTCTGTACTTATTATAAAATGATTTGATACGCCTTCCCTCGCTTGCAACTCGCTCGAAAATAGATGTGAGATATTTAAATACTACCCGTGGTTTACGGGTCGCAAATACGATGTTTGAATAGAAGAAACATTTATTCGTGAACACAGGCAAGACAAAATACACATAATAACCACAAGACAGAAAGGAATGAAGTGCCACGAAATGGCCTCACCTCAGTGTGTTGCTGGTGACTTCCAGCGCTGATCTTCCGATGAGACCATCGTTTCCATAAAGAAACGATTTTATATGTGTTTTAAAAAAAACTACTTCCCAATATTTTTTTTAGTTGCCTCCGCAATTTAAATACTACTTTAAACGGTGAGCTAAGTATAATTATTTAGGTGCTAACATCTATATGACTACAAATATTAAAAACCTTACGCTTTACAATACTAGGTGCCAATTATTATTTTAGTCGCCAAAGTATTGTCTAATGTTCCTCGGCAATATTTTTGTCGCTTGAAATTTGCTGCCGTTTTTTCAATAATGATGATGCTTAATATTTGAGGCTCATATATTTTTTTTGTCGCCACAATATTAAAACACAGCCAAATTATATTATTGTATGCCCGACATAACTTCCCGTTTAATATTTTAGTTGCCCGGTTAATTATATGCCTTAATTAAAGTTATGTGATGTAATCTTGTTATATTGGTGAACAATAAAGAATATTTGTATTGTATTGTATTGTATATCGCGTATAATGAATTTACAATTTTCATCCCGACGTTTCGAACACTTTACGTGCACTTTACACTTGACACATTTTTCTAGTGTCTTAAACTCTTAACTCTTAGTGGGTTTGTCGTCAAAGATGGCGGCCTATATTGTATGGGATATCGGTCCTACATCCGCCATCGGATCGGATAATGTAAAAACGCACTTACTGTTATCAAGTCAGTCAACAACGGTAAAAAAATAATTCGAATTTAACAAAGAGTTATATACCTGGTTTCTGATAATTCACTTAACGACGTGTCGATTTTATCGGAAAACAAAGAAAAACGGTCTAATATAACTTACGGAAAATGTTATATCAGGTGTGAGTGTGCACGGAAAAACGTCCCACTTTGTCGATTAATATAAAGCCGCTTCGTCCGTTTATTCATATAAAGATACAAGTAAATCTCGCCTAAATGGTACCTGACAAAGTGGGACGTTTTACTAAACACACTCACAAATTTAGTTTTTACTATAAATTTTGAGGTTTGAGAAACATTCGACCGGCTAAAAGGCTTGCCAGATAATAATGAGGAGGCACACTCAAAGGTTATGACAGGTGGCGCCACCATATTAGTCCATTGCATGAGAGCGAGAAGATGATATGATTTTGCTCTCTCTCACATATGAATGACCGTGTCATGGGCACTTGCACAGGCGCCGCCTGGTGGGATAAAATGTCAGTGTGCCTTCTCATTGATAAATTATCCGCCTGTCATTAGATATATCGTCACTACTTTTAAAAAAACTTGTATCTTCGTCTGTCAATGAAAAGAAAATTGTAGTAAGTATGTATGGAATGCGTATAGACTTACTGCGTTTTGACTTTGAGGAGCAGCGTGAGATACGAGATTTTTAAAAGTAGTGACGATATGACACGTTATTGTGCGAGTGACAGCTCAATAGAATACAATTCCAATATACAAACAGTACAGCCCTTCCTTCCATCATCACTCTACGCGATGACATTTCCATCTTCACCATGGTCCGCGCGTTTGGCTTATGAAGTACAGTCATGTACTAATAGTGCATACATTAAAAATAAAAAAAAAACCCCGACATAGTGGACCGATTTTCATGAAATGGCTATAAGAACACTCCCGACTAAAGCGCGAAACACACAGACCGCGGGCGCGGGTCGAGCGTGGGACCTAGCAGGCGGGCGCGTTTTTAACCGACTTCAAAAAAGGAGGAGGTTCTCAAGATATCTCCGAGAATCGTGGACCGATTTTCAAAATTTTTTTTTTGATCGAACGGGTATAACTCCGAGATGGTCCCATTGGCACCAAGTCGGGGTCTGATGATGGGATCTTGGAGAAGTCGAGGGAACTCTTCAAATGTTATAGGCACATGTAATGTTTTTAGTGTATTTTTCAAAGGTACACCAGTATTTACGCCTGATGGTAATAATTTTATGTGGCTGAGCTGATGATGGAAGGTCAACTCCTCAATGGTTAGGAGTTAAAGGACAATTCTTTCACTACTGTACATATATTCGGACTGATACATATAATATCACTAGGAACCACTAAAAATCAACAAATAAATTAACTTTTAAACAAAAAATAAAACCGCCTTCAAAAAAAGCGTGTTACAAAATACGGAGAAACTAAAAAGCCAAAAATAATAAACCTTCGAATTCAGATTTCTTATCGGATTGCAATAATCTAAACATCCAAATTATAAACAAATCAATTATTTTTGGAGTCGGGGCCAGCCTGCGTATGGTTGGGTGGGGCAAACAGGTAATAGCAAGGCGACGAACAGGTCTGGTACCGACTACAAAAATAATTGATTTGTTTATAATTTGGATGTTTAGATTATTGCAATCCGATAAGAAATCTGAATTCGAAGGTTTATTATTTTTGGCTTTTTAGTTTCTCCGTATTTTGTAACACGCTTTTTTTGAAGGCGGTTTTATTTTTTGTTAAAAAGTTATTCAAACCCTTCACACAGCGCGCGGGCACAGCGGGCGCGGCGGGCGCAGCGGGCACGCGGCGGGCCTGACGCGGGTTCTCACCACCGCCATCGACCGTCGGCAGTCTGCACCAAGATGTCAGAAGATACGGACGCTGTTTCTGCTTGTTTTAAGGAATAAAGAGTACTATCGTACAGTATGGTCACTCCCGCTCCCCGCTGAAAGTGCCGCCCACCCTCGTCTCGGTTACCTCACAGTTGCCGCCTGTCAAAAACGCGAACAGTCGACATGTCATATCTCACTCATACAAGCATTTGTACGCGTTCACCTACATGAGCTTAGACTGTGTGCTAGGAACGCGCCTCTTTCATATATTTGATCGCCAGTGTTCGGGAGCTACGATGGCACAGACAGACACACACAGACAGACAGATACAGACAGACAGGCAGACAAGCAGACGAACAGACAGACAGACACGTCAAACTTATAACACTCCGTCGTTTTTGCGTCGGGGGTTAAAAAGAGATCCCTAATGTACTAAGCCTAACTAGCCCCAAATGAGTATTGGCTACGTGCACCACAATTACGCCCACTACCATGTGAACTTGAAGTGGAAAATGACAAAAAATGACATTTAAACAAACATATTATATTTTAACGATTTTTCGTTAATTTTCAATAAATCTAATAACGAGAGATATAAAGACATGGGATATAATAATAAAAATCAGTTTCCAAAGCATTACCTACTCACGGTATTAACTTCCAACCCTAAACCACAGAAAGAGGCAATAAATTAATTGGTGCTGGCAGGGCATATAAGGAATCTTGAAGAACATAGGAGTAATGGTAGAAGTTCTACGAGCGAGTGATATGGTATTCGCTAAACCTCCGTCCCGTTAATGCCATATAAAACAAATCTAAACGTAAGTACCTAGTCATGTCCGCGGCCGCAGAAATATCCGACACGAGCCCATTTCCAGGCTAGGCCTGAATCTTTAAGCATATCTAATCTTTTACGGTAGGAAAAATACTAACAGCGTATTGAACAATATTTAATTAGGTAAACATAGCTTAAATATAATTTTATTATAATGTTTTGTTTTGACATGTCACTTACGTTTTCTTTTTCAGCAATTCCCGAAAAGTTTGTACATTTGGATCACGTCTCCGATTTTGATGAAAATTGGTAGGCTGATAGCTTGCTGAAAGATATAAAAATTTATTAAACTACCGAAAATGTTTCTGTTTTCATACAAACTGACATGTCACTTGCTCACGTTTCAGCCTCTTTTTTTCAAAATCGGAGAGGTGATCGTACAAACTTTTCGTATATAGCTATCCATTTAGCTCTTCGATCCAATTTCCAGTGTGCTCTAAGAAATGCATAGAACGTGCAACGACTATTTATGCCATTATTTTTACAATTAATAACGAAACATCATTGGTGCCCCATATCAAACATTACACATTGTATTATATTTTATGAGTTTTGATAGATGACAACCACAATCAGTGTCCATTTTGACCACCGCAAGCACTGCGATCGCTTTGCTTACCCCCTCCATGCACTTCGCACGAAGCCAATACTCTTTAGTACATTTAGTACACCACAGATCACAGATATTAAATTTAGTAGGTACATTTAGTAATCTCTTATCGCAAAAGATAAAGAAAAAAGTTCGAAATGCAGTGCCACTTACCGATAAAATTTAAGTTAAGTGTGACTCGTGAGAGCTCTTGCACACTCGAATACTAAAATTGTATAAAAGGTGTGAATTGCCGACTTCAAACCGAGTTTTAAGCTCTCAGATCAAAACATCTATCCTATAAATATATGCACCTATTGTCAGGGCAATACTGATATTGAACGAAGTCTCCACTAAAATTGATCTATATTTAAGGTAACGGTTTCTATCAACGCGGGTATCGAAATCGACGTCCATTACCGCCACATTTGCAAATACGCATTTTATAGGCAAACCGGTCAATTTCCTAAAAAAAGTTACTGACACAAAGGGAGCTTGTTTAGTTGACTAACGCACATATAGGCGCTAGAGTAGCGCACATAACGCACATATATAGTGCAGAACCCCAAAAGCGGCGGTTCTTTTTTCTTAAAAATTATTAATTTACCTGTAGTGTATTTGACATAGGGTAAAACCGTGCAAAACGGACTGGTTTTTTTTAGGATTTACATCGTACCTCGAATAAATACTATCATAACTACACTGATGATGCCAACAATTTTTTTTTATGTGTATTGACGTGACATCATGGCCTAAAAGGCCCAGCATACATTTCAGGGGTACGCTTTTTAGTATGGGCCTTGTCAGTCCAGTATTAAATCGTTCTCGGTTTTTGTATTCGGTTTGTAAACCGATAAATATTGTATATTATATAAATATGTGTACATTTCTTCACCTTAACTCTATGCAATAAGGTGAAAAAAATTACACATATTTATGAACTCGACTGTAACACGAAAATGTACAAATTATTTGTTTACGATCTTTCAAACATCTAAATACAGTGTATAGTCAACTATAAACAGCCAATATACGTAGGTACTATAAACTGTTCTGCTCTTTAAACCTTTTATTCAAATTAAAAAAAAAAAACTCTGTATCAGTTTCGCCCTGTAATTATTAATTACTTACATCGCCTTGGCAGCTATCTAGTCGCCGGGTTAACTAGTAAGATAGTTATTTAGTTAAGTATTAGATTTAAGTTTATTGGTTGGGGACTGAAAATCAGCGGTCTCGCTGAGTCTCATCCATTTTACTGCAAACACATCTGTAATTTTACTTACTTTTTTTTTCTAGCCTGCGTTAGTGTCCCACTGCTGGGCAAAGGCCTCCCCTCTCTTCCTCCACTCGACCCTATCACTCGCATTTCCCCACCAGTTGGGATACATTTTTTCCAGGTCGTCGCACCATCTCCTTTTTGGTCTGCCTGGACCCTCTACCTACACCATCTATCGTAGTCTTTATTATCGTAGTCTTTAGTAATTTTACTTACTAAGTTTTTATAAGTTAAATTCTTACATTTCCATTGCGTGCGTGGTAAATAAATGTCTTTTTTTTTATAGCTTGCCATAACAGCCAATTACCGGCCAGCTTACCCTACTCAAATCACTGATCCTTGTTTATCATTTCAATTTAGGTATCGTACGAAATAAATAAGTTTTTGTATGGTTTCTAAATATTCCGTCTGAGGTTCAAGGTCGTTCTGCCCTTGCTGCGGAGAATACACATTATGCGTGATGTTTGGCTCCAAATTAATTATTACATATATATCGAATCTGAGAAATCTTGGAATTTAATAAGTATGTAATATGGTAAAGTAAAGACAATAACGAACGAACGAACAACGTGCCAAAATATCTATACACGACTTTATTGCTTATGCGTTAAGGTTGAGGATACAGATTTTTGACACTTTGTCCGCCTCTAGAGGTATATTGAATACCTCGACAGTACGTTCAAGAACATAATGAATGTCATATTTTTTTAAGCAGAAACGACGAGCGATACTACAAGTTTTTGCAAACGACTTAGACAGTGTTTTTGATTATTATTTTTTATTGGAAAGCGTAATTAATGCACACAAGCACATAAATTTGACGAAAAAAACCTAACTCTAAGAGTAGGAAAACAGGGAGGAATACTGATTCATTTATTGATTATTATAATTATGTATTTGTTATCTATGGCCACACATAACTGCTTGCAAATTAGTACCTATTCTACCTAAAAAATAAAACCGGCCAAGAGCGTGTCGGGCCACGCTCAGTGTAGGGTTCCGTAGTTTTCCGTATTTTTCTCAAAAACTACTGAACCTATCAAGTTCAAAACAATTTTCCTAGAAAGTCTTTATAAAGTTCTACTTTTGTGATTTTTTTCATATTTTTTAAACATATGGTTCAAAAGTTAGAGGGGGGGACCCACTTTTTTTTCCTTTAGGAGCGATTATTTCCGAAAATATTAGTATTATCAAAAAACGATCTTAGTAAACCCTTATTCATTTTTAAATACCTATCTAACAATATATCACACGTTAGGGTTGGAATGAAAAAAAAAATCAGCCCCCACTTTACATGTAGGGGGGCTACCCTAATAAAACATTTTTTTCCATTTTTTATTTTGCACTTTGTTGGCGTGATTGATATACAATTATACATATTGGTACCAAATTTCAGCTTTCTAGTGCTTACAGTTACTGAGATTATCCGCGGACGGACGGACGGACGGACGGACGGACAGACATGGCGAAACTATAAGGGTTCCTAGTTGACTACGGAACCCTAAAAAAGAACACTAAATTACCTTAAATTTAAAGAAATAACCAAATTAAATTAACAATACAATTTGAAATCTTAATTTGTTTGTTTGGCATTCAAAATTAATTACTTTAATTAGTTATACTCGCATTCGTTTAACATTTACGTTATTAGGTTAAATAAACACAGTTTGTATTTTTTGCTTTTAGTTTTTTTTTTGTGGACATTTTTTTTGCTCAAAAGTTTTTTCTTTTTGGAAAACTAAGAGGAAACCGTGGAAACCTTATTATGAGTTTGATACTGAAATGAAATGAAATAAATATTTATTTTCCAAGTAGGCATATCACAATGCGCATATGAACGTCAAATAAAGCTACGCCGGCTCTAACCTTACGCCTCAGCCTCGAGAAGATTTCAGTCCCCCCTCAGTTGGAGGGGGGTATCCACTATGGGACCGGCAAGAAACTCGGCGGGCCACTTCTTTTCAAAATGTTACATCTGATAATTAACATGCATAAAAAACAAGATATCTACAATTTAAAAAGCAAAAGTATTCATCAAGAAAAATATTAACAGACTAGGTACCTGCTGTATGGAAATTAATTTCAATAAATTAAACAAAGTACTAATTCGCTAAGGTACTTAAGTAAAATTGCTCACAATAAAAATGTGAAATAATCGGACCGTTTAGCTTTTTTTTTGATTAATTGTCACCAATTTTGAATACCACACCTTATTTACACCGTAGTAAATAACGCCGTTTTTGGAAATTTTTGATGGGTTATAGCGTCTTTAAAAATAAGAATATCAAAAAAATCAAAACGGTCCGACACAGATAAAAATTGTGTTGAAAAAATGATCTTCCAAAACAAGGGAGGAAATAGTCTTTCCTTCCGTATCGTCTTAAAAACGTTTTACCTTCCCGCGCCGCACCATTTTATTGTCATACTTGGGTACTTATGCTTGGAAATGATTAATACCTTTAATTCCGGAGGCGAGATTTCCACCCCACAGTGTTCCCCAACGTCACAACCGCTTACGTTTCGTGAGCATATCTTTTTTTTTTCGCCACTTTTATAAAATGTGATATTTTTAACCCCCGACGCAAAAGCGAAGGGGTGTTATAAGTTTGACGTGTCTGTCTGTCTGTCTGTCTGTCTGTCCGTCTGTCTGTCTGTCTATCTGTCTGTCTGTCTGTCTGTTTGTCTGTCTGTCTGTCTGTCTGTCTGTCTGTCTGTCTGTCTGTCTATCTGTCTGTCTGTCTGTCTGTCTGTCTGTCTGTCTGTCTGTCTATCTGTCTGTCTGTCTGTCTGTCTGTCTGTCTGTCTGTCTGTTTGTCTGTCTGTGTGTGTGTCTGTCCCCGACGCAAAAACGAAGGGGTGTTATAAGTTTGACGTGTCTGTCTGTCTGTCTGTCTGTCTGTCTGTCTGTCTGTCTGTCTGTCTGTCTGTCTGTCTGTCTGTCTGTCTGTCTGTTTGTCTGTCTGTGTGTGTGTCTGTCTGTGGCATCGTAGCTCCCGAACGGATGAATCGATTTAGATTTAGTTTTTTTGTCTGAAAGCTGAGTTAGACGGGAGTGTTCTTAGCCATGTTTCATGAAAATCGGTCAACTATGTCGCGGTCGGGGGCTTTTTCAAAATTTTAATTTTGTGGGTAGGTTATTTACACGGGAGTGATTATATTTTGTTTTTAGAGCCGATAGCTCATAGCAGTCATAGTTTACTAACTCGCGGTGGGACCAGTGCCTAAGATGAGGTCACACGCACGTTTTGACACTCCTCCACAATCTCTTCTGCAGGCCTAAGCGAAATGAAAATCGTTGACGCTAAACGCCAGTCGAAACGCGGTCGGTACGTAGCCGAATGGCACAAACGCTCACGAAACGAAACACTCATAGATATCTATCTCTATCGCTCTTGCGTATTAGCGCGACGAGCAAGACTACCTTTCGCGGCGTTTCGTTTTCGTTTCGCGTCGCAGAAATGCATTCGCCAGGTTCTGTTGCGCCAATACGGAAGAGCGCTAGAGCCAGTTTGTGCATGTTGTCATTTCGACGACTGGATATCTCTATCTCTATCGCTCTACCTTATTGGTGCGAAAGAGCCAGACTGCGTTTCGATTGCGTAGTGTCGACAATCGTCACTTCGGCTAGGCTGGGGCGGTATGCGTCATCGTCAACCGGATGCCGGATGTGAGGCTTTGTCCGGATCACGGAAGTTCCCACAGGTAGCTAGGGATCCTCAAAAAGACTGTTAAACGATTAAAAAAGTAACACATATTTTTTTTAAAGAAGAGTAACAGATAAACAGGCATTAATAATGATATCACTTTCTGAATCTTCTTCACTAACTTCCAAGAATATAGCAAAGTAATTCTTCATGAACCATATTCAGGAGTTAATCTTTTTCAGGGTTCTATTTTAATAATGTTTTTATTTACTTTATCTACTTACATTTACAGATCATCCAAGTCTCTTTAGACTTGGATGATCTGTCTTTACATGCAAAAAACCGACTGGCCTATTATTTAATAGGAAAAATCAGCATAGTGCAGGGTTCCGTGTAGTTGTTTCTTCACTATACCAAAATTTTCCGACCGTTACATTGCGTTAGATATAACTTGCCTTGTCGCGCGCGATTCCATACATCAAGCGCGACTTCAAGTATGGGCTCGCGCGCGACAAGGCAAATTGTGCTAAAGGGTCAGGGGAGTGAAAACATTACACGACCAATTAAGAAAGAAGAGACAGCTAGGTCACTCAGTGACATATCCGCTTGGTTTTTGTATCTGGTTGGTTAACCAAAATGTATCAACCCAAAAATGTATTAAAATAGTACATTACGGTTCAAGTGCGAAAAAAGGAAGTTCGAAACGAGTGGCGATAAATTAAAACACGACTAAGAGAGTGTTTTAAATCGACACGAGTTACGATTTTCCTAAACGCAGTTCGCACGTGTATCGTACGACGTTTTTCAGTACATAATTATAGCCATCCGAAGCTTCGACCTGGCATATAATGAACCACTTCTTGCACTAGTGCGTAAAAAAAACACCATCTATAGAATGTTTGTTCTTTTTAAATAGAACGTTTAAGTTCTTTGTAGAAAAAGTGTAGATAGATACACTTTTTACCAATCTATAGGTACAAAACTTCCGACACGAAGCAATCAAACTCATTGGCTTGTGTAATTCGACAGTAATGGAATGGAATTTTAAATTACCGTTAACACAACCGTATTTCTAAAAATAGATATGATGTTTTCGATAACAATATGTTCATTAGTCGATCAATGGCGTCTCGTTAGGCTTTGATAAAGGCTTTCTATTTTTGGTCTAATTTAATAATAATTGAGCCTAATTATATATACGTCCCAGTGCTTGGCACATGCCTCCTCTCATACATGAGAGGGTTTGGGCTTTAGTCCCTACGTTAGCTCCATGCGGATATGTACCTCACAATTCAGCTTATTCTCACTGCCATATTACCAGGGAGCGTACATTTCGTGCCGATGACATCAATTTGACGTCACGCTCCATATAGGGTGATCACAAATTGTTTTATTGTTAATTATTAATCATTAGTCATCAATCATTTTAAGTTATGAATTTCTTTGCATGGTAATGAATGCAAGAAGGATGGTGTGCTTTACGTTAGAGAGAAATTATCTTTTCTACGTATTTATTGTAATGTGTTATTAACAATACTATTTAATTAAATTTATTTATAAAAACAAATCAAATAATTTTATTCACGTTTCACATTTCAAGTAGGTATTATTTATGCCACATGTAAATGGACTACTGTATTTGAAGTAATTTGTATACGATTAAAATGATTGACGACTAATGATTAATAATCTACAATAAAACTATTTGGGATCAACCTATACGGAGCGTGACGTCAGATTAATGTCATCGGCATGAAAAGTACGCTCCCTGCATATTACCTATGAATTCCTTCACAGATGTATAGGTACAGGTTTCCTGACAATGTTTTCCTTCACCGAAAAGCTTGTGGTAAATATAATAGTACATTACGATACAAGAGACAAATATATTGTACCACCTGTATACTTAACCTATGAAAGCAATAAACTGATTACTGAGTGCGTAAAAAAGGAAGTTCGAAACGAGTGGCGATAAATTAAAACACGACCGTAGGGAGTGTTTTAAATCGACATGTTACGAATTTCGTTTTTGCACGTGTATCGTACGACGTTATTCAGTACAGATGGTCATCCAAAGTTTCGACCTGACATACGCCGTGTTTTTTTGGTTTCTGTTAAATGCGACACGTAACTAGGTTAATTATCAGGAACCATCCTGTATATCACTTTTAGTTCAATTCGCAAAAAATATTTTTTCATCATTTTCATACTTAATAAATGAATTTATTAGTGTCTGAAACCCTTAAGAATAACATTTAAGTTAGTGTCAAGTGATTGACGGCACATGTCAAAACAAATACCATTCGGAATTGGTAAAGGCTTTCACACACGTGTACAGTAATTATCTTTATTTTTTTAATAACTCGATAACCGTAAGAGTTAAGCCGCTAGTTTCTTAAAGAAATTAATTGTATTTGATCAAAAGAACTTTCCCTTAAAGTGAACGGAGTTCATAAAAACAGGGTATATAATGAACTACTTCTCGCACTAGTACTGAAAAACGTTTTAATTTCTTAGATTCTGTATTACCTACGATACGGAACCCTGGCCCGTAAGTGAGATTCACCAAGGCCATCTCGAGGCAATTACACCTCACGGGGTAAAATGTAGCAGGTGCCAGTAAATTTCGTGAGGGGTAATTCGCGGGGTTTTCCTAAAACTTTTTTTTTTTTTCAATTTATTTGGGACAACAAACAGTAACACACAAGGCTCTAATAGAGAATTACAGTGTTTACAATAGTAAGGTGTGAGACCAACAACATTTTAGATTTAACTTAAATCTACAGTATACAGCGCAAGGTAACAATGATATTGAATTGAATTAAAGGTACTTAACAATGGAAATAGTACAAAGGTTTGTGAATACAGTAACGCACTAACACAATTTTATTAACAAATATAGGTACGTAACACGTAAAAGGTAGATAACAAATTACAAAACAAACGACTGCATTATCAACAATTTTGAGGACAAGTAAGAATAGTAGTAAGTACATAATAGTATGTATGTAGTATGTTTCTTAGAGGAATAGGGAGATTTCGTAGTTTATATATTATTCAGTATCTGGTTTCAAAAAACTAATTCTCCTTGTTAGATATTTAAAATGTAATACTACATTTTTATCACAGGACTTTAACGGGTAGGCCTTGTAACAAAAGCAAACAAAAATAAGCGCATTACAAAACACGGAGAAACTAAAAAGCAAAAAATAATAAACGTTTTGCATTCAGATTTCTTGTCGGATTGCAATAATCTAAACATCCAAATTATAAACAAATCAATTATTTTTGTAGTATGTCTTTTTGAAGGCGCTTTTTTTTTAAGTTTATTTATTTCTTGATTTTTAGTGGTTCCTATTGATATTCTAAGTATCAGTCCGAATACGCGTACATTAGTGAAAGAATTATCCTTTAACTCCTAACCATTGAGGAGTTGACCTTCCGTCATCAGCTCAGTCACATAAAATTATTACCATCAGGCGTATATACTGGTGTACTTTTGAAAAATACACTAAAAACATTACAAGTGCCTATAACATTTGAAGAGTTCCCTCGATTTCTCCAAGATCCCATCATCAGACCCTGACTTGGTGCCAATGGGTCCATCTCGGAGTTAGACCCATTCGATTAAAAAAAAAATTGAAAATCGGTTCACAATTCTCGGAGATATCAGGTAACATACACACAAAAAAAAAACATTCAGTCGAATTGAGAACCTCCTCCTTTTTTTGAAGTCGGTTAAAAATTAACTGTAGGCTATAGTGACCGACATTTGTTCAGCAACTTTTAAAAATAACTTGTACTTATTTTGATTTTTACTTACTTACTTGGCTGGCGCGATAACTCAAAATGAGTTTAGGCCTCCAACAAATTTTTGATTTTTATCACCCTTGAAAGTTTTTCCGGAGAGGTAATGTACTGCGAATTTTGTTAAGTCTAAAGTGTGACAGACAACGCCAATGAAAACAATAATGGCATATGTACATTTTGAAGCTAATATTTATTTTGTATAAAAAATAAAAAATATATAATATCTTCATAATTTTTAAAGGTTGCTGAACAAATTGCTGAAAAAAAAAGTTTGCGTATCATTTTAGCTATTTTCTATAATATTAATACATAAAAAAATAATACTTTCAATTTGTAGAGGTTAACGATGTTGATAAATATTCCAAATTTCACATCTTATTCGAGATATTTAGCAATGTGACAGACGGACAGAGCGGCGCCATAAGGGTTCCTTTTGTACCTTTTTGGTACGGAACCCTAAAAGCATGGTGTTTCGGGTATCCGTGGGCAGCAGTGATCCCTTACTCTCAGGACACTTGTCTGCTCGTTTGCTTCCTATCGCATTAAAAAAAAAACTCGAGATTGTGGTTTTATTTTTAAATGCCACAAGACGAAGTCTGGCCAAGAAGAGTGAAACGGAAAAATATCAATATAAAAGTTTAGTAGTCCACTGTGCTCTTAAATATGGAGGAGAAACAAACTTTGGACAACACCAGTTTTTTTATGAGTTTGTATATTATTAGTTTTGTTTTATATGTCTTTGTACAGTCGGCACCAAAAGTAGGTAATATTGAAAAGTTCAGACACAGCAACGCATAATACAATATGAACAAAAAACCGTCATCCTTTTTAGTAGGAACTTAAGTAATTTTTTCGAATAATCGATATTTTGATCAAAACGAAACAGAAATGAGTTTAAATGTAATATTCAAACACGCTCACACAATTTCAAGAGATTTGGTAACTTCTTGCAGCGGCAGTGAGTGAAATTCGTAATTTGAGTTTTTTTCTTTTAAGTCCGACTTACGCTTTGCTGTAGTTTTCTATAGGTTTTTCTGTAATCTATACATTTAAAACTATTCTCGTGTATTTTTTTGAAAATTTTACGCTTAGTAGTTTCGGAGTTAAGGGAGGGGAATGGTCATTTTTGGCCTATTTTCTTAAATAACTTGAAAATTACCTTACTAAAAATTATTAAAAAAAAAAATTTTGAAATTCTTATAAAAACCTCTTTCATTTGATATGTAACACAATATATTTCTAGAAACTTTGATTTTTAATTTTTACTTTTACCCCCCAAAAGTGGCCTCTATAATTATTTAATTTAATTTAATTAATTTTTTTTATTTAAATTACATGTCTGTCTTTGGGTCATAGGTTTACATATGCGTGCCAAATTTCAAGTTAATCGATTCAGTAGTTTCGGAGAAAATTGGGTGTGACAGACGGACAGACAGACGCACGAGTGATCCCATTATAAGGGTTCCGTTTTTCCTTTTTGAGCATTTTTTTTTTGCCACTTTTATGAAGTGTGATATTTTTGAAACAAAATGCTATTTCTACTTAGAATTACTAGCTTTTTCAATCATAGTAATAAAAAAAATGTCCCATACGATTTTTTTTTATTTTGTTACCATTTTCCGTACATGTTGTATGGGGTAACAAAAGAGGAAAGTAACAAAAATGTATGGAAATTCTGGGACACTTTTTGTCTCCCAGTGAGATTGAAAGTATTTACTCGTGATTCTGAGTACAATTGACCTAAAATTCCCTAAAACAATCAAAATGTTTTTATTATCAAAAAAAAAAATGCTCTTTTGAGGTACGGAACCCTAAAAATAGGAAATTAGCAGTGTATTTCATATTGCAGCTGGTCAGAAACTGTAACTGTAACTGTCTTACAGAGACGCCACTATTTCTCTGATATTTATTTATTTCTTTGTATTTTTCTAAGTCATCCTCCTTGCGTTATCCCGGCATTTGCCACGACTCATGGGAGCCTTTTGACAACTAATCCCAAGATTTGGCATAGGCATTAGTTTTTACGAAAGCGACCGCCATCTGACCTTCCAACCCGAAGGGTAACTGGGCCTTATTGGAATTAGTCCGGTTTCCTCAGGATGTTTTCCTTCACCGATGTCTTCCGTCTTTTTCTAAGTAACAAAAACTAATGATTCCTGTTCCTATTTTTACCACATTATTATTATCACATATTTTGCTTCTTTTATTGTGTAATGATTAATGTAGTTCTGTTTATAACTTGTAAATAGCTACAATTAGTTTTTAAGGTAATTGCAACGCCCTAACAGGGTATCATGTACCGACTTATTGTATCTTTACCACCTGTATATGTAATGAACATGAATGCAATAAATTATATGAATTATGAATTATATGAAAATAGGGACATTGAGGGCGCCACCGTCTATGTAAACTGTTTTGCATGTGGTAACTATTAACACCTTTGAGAACAGTGAGTGTTGCTATGGTAAAAAAAATAGTACATTATTAAATCGACACGAGTTACGAATTTCCTTTTCGCACGTGTATCGTACGACGTTTTTCAGTACAGATGAGCCTCCGAAGTTTCGACCTGGCATATAATGAACCACTTCTCGCACTAGTGCGTAAAAAAACACCATCTGTACGGAAAAATAGTTACATTTCTACTCGTTTTTTCAAAGCTGTAGTTAAGTGTTGAACAGGTTAATAAATCAGTAATAAAAAAATTGTCAATATTGTACTATACTGTTATTTAAATTAGTCATTCGAATTTTTTTTTGTACAGATGTTGCTTTTTGCCCGCACTAGTGCGAAGTGGTTCATTTTTGTCAGGTCGAAACTTCAGAGGGCCACCTGTACCTACTGAAATACGTCGTTCGTACACTACACGTGCGAGGAAATTCGTAGCTCGTGTCGATTTAAATCATTCCCTTCGGGCGTGTTACGAATTTCATTTCTTCCGCACTTGTATCGTAATTTACTATTGATAGCACAACGTATCTACTTAGCGTGTCAAATGAACTCAGTGAAATCCACTTAGTTGTCCGTCTTTACTCGCAGCTTGCAGCTTTCGGGCGTCAATTTTTGTAAGTTGAAGTCAACCAAAACATAAAAAATGCCTCGTTACGTGATATTCAATTGCAACAACACAAAAATTATAAACAATCAAGAGCCTGAGACATATTTAAAATTACAGGCAAGAATCAACTTCAGTACAAAATTTGACACGCTCGGCCCCTATACAAATATATGAATTTGTTTCTTCTATCTAAATTAAGTTCTGTGATTGATAGTCTATTCGTGGATTGAAATGCCCAGTGAGGAGGCACACTCAAAGGTTATGACAGATGGCGCCACCTTATTAGTCCATTGCACAGATAAAGAATTACATACGTGACAGCGAGAAGATGATTTTTTTCTCTCTCCCATTTCAATGACAGTGACATGCCTAGGCACTTGCACAGGCGCCGCCTGGCGGGACAAAATGTCAGTGTGCCTCCTCATTACAGCGCCACTGAAGACTGGTGTATCTGCGAGTAGTTTTTGTATAATCTGTGACCAAGGCTATGAACCTGCATTTTCAGGGTTTCGTTTTGAGCACAATATTTCACACAAAAGACAATAAGCCTTTTGTCCTTTAGCTTTTGTTGATAGAAGAATAACGGTAGTCGTCAATACTGAGTTAACAACCGTTATTGTTTTTTTTTTACTTACTATAAGCAAGGACATATATAACTCCGTATAGACAGATAAAGTCTAAGAAAAAAACGTACCTCAGTACCATACAGAAAAAGGTACGGTGGCCTTGATGGCATTACACCTTTGGGGTACGCTAACATTAATATTTGACATTTTAAAACATATCAAGCTAAGAAAAATTAATTAATTTTTGGGTTAAATTGTGGCGTAGGCGAGAGCTGGCAACCTGTCACTGCAATGTCACAGTTTCGTTTTCTTCTACCCTTTATTTGCCAAGAGTGGCACTGAAACCTGAGTAGTTTCATGTGCTCTGCGTACCCCTTCATGGGACACAGGCGTGATTGTATGTATGTATGTATCAAGCTAAGAATATGGCCAAACTGTCAAAACTGAGGTTCAAAAGTTTTAAGCAATAAGATATTTATTCAACAAATTAAAAAGTATACCTACTACAAAAATTCAATTACAAATACATACCCCGCTGTATCGCCAGGGCAAAGGTGTAACGCCATCTAGGCCACCGTACCTTTTTCTCTAGAGCTTTGAGGCACGCTTTTTGTTTAGACTTTATCCGTCTATACGGAGTTACATATGTCTTTGCTAAAGCTAAATTGATTGTGGTATCAAAACAAAAGGAGAACACCTAACTTCGATTTTACGCCGACGTTACTCAAAAAAGGCCAAATTGGGCGGATAATTTACATATTTATCGAATTAAATACCAGTAATAAAGGTGCGGTTTTATCTTTTCAAAGATAATCTTGTTTCAATTTGAACTTTAAACGCTGTCAATAGAGTTAAATATCGTAACCACCATATATGGTTGCGTATGCAGTAAAGGGTTAACATATTTACTTACATCTCACGTTGTTGGGAATTCCAAGCACTATATTTTTACCTTTAATTATTCTTAAATTAGCCAGGGGAATAACCAAAACCGCAGAATATAATTATACTTAGAAACCCAAAAAGGAATAAAATTGCAGCTGAGGATAAACGTTTACGATAATATTGTAATTATCGTAGCTTTGCTGTCTTTAATTTATCAAGCACACGGTTCAAAAGCAATAAATCGTCACTACTTTGAAAAAAAATTGTATCTTATTGTGTCAATGAAAAAATAAATTATAGTATCTAAGTTTGCTGATGGAATGCGTATAGACTTACTGCGTTTTGACTCTGGGAAGCCGTGTGAGATACGAGATTTTTTCAAAGTAATGACGAAATGAGTGTTAAAATCTGAGGAACAAATTATTATATCTTTAGTAGCTTTATTTGACGTTCATATGCGCATTGTAATATGCCTACTTGAAAAATAAATATTTCATTTCATTTTCATTTTCATTTTCATTTATCGTCAATATAACAAAAAACCTTGAAAAAAATTTTGATGAAGAAGCATACCTATCCATTAACCGTTGCGCGTTGTTACCTCGCCGCAGACCCAGAAAAAGGAATTACTTTAAATTTATAGGCACCTCTTCCAACAATATTAAATGTCGTCTTATCTTGGGAATCCTTATTCAAAGGTATTTGCCAAAAACTAGCCGATAAATCCAAAGAGGATATCTATCATGCTTCTATACTTCCGGCGTAGCCGAATGGCAATCGTTGACGCCAGACACCGACAGAAATGCAGTCTGGCTCTGTCGCGCGGGTCGCGCCAATACGCAAGAGCGATAGAGACAGACAGCTACGAAACAGATATGATCGTGAGCATTTGTGTGAG
Organism: Leguminivora glycinivorella; assembly: GCF_023078275.1. NCBI lineage: Eukaryota > Metazoa > Arthropoda > Insecta > Lepidoptera > Tortricidae > Leguminivora > Leguminivora glycinivorella. The sequence continues at coordinate 36,267,975 of NC_062971.1, forward strand.
AGCCAGACTACGTTTCAATCGGTGTCTAGGTTTTCGAACGATTGTCATTTTGGCTAGGGCGGCAAGGACTAGGTACAACACTTTACATTCTCACGCTTATACAGCGTGTGGATTCCATACGGGCGAATAATGTACCCAGTTATAGTATCTGACCATACGAATCGTATAGGATAATCATTTTATTAAAAAGTGTTATTAATTAAGAGTAATTTTTTTTTTAAATCTCACCAAGCAGCAATGTACGCCGTCCAACTTAATTTGATATGACATAAACGTCATGTCGTAATGACGTTTAGGTAGGTACGCTAATTTATGTGGACGTAATACATTGCGTGCTGAATTATTATGTATAAAAAAAAATATCGCCTGTTCAAAATAAGAACCATGTAGTTAGACTCCTTAGGTCCGATACTAATCGTTATTAAGATATTCGCCCGTATGGAATACACACGTTAATGTTATTCCTTATCATATTAGTAGAGTAACATATATAAAATTTTCTGGATTTCGCCTACTATCAGAGTTATTATAGCACCCATTTAAAAAAATAACAATTGCTTATTATTTCTCAGAATAAAACACTGTTTTGATGGTGATGATCGGACATAATCTAACTATCATCGTTGATAGATATCAAAAGGTAACTATTAGTGACTCATTGCAAACAAGTATTTTTTAGAATAAATTTGTATTTTTTTATTTTAAGTGCCAGTTTTAGGGATAACATTTACTTTTTATGTGAAAATACATCCAATAAAACTAAAAAAAACACACAATTTTTTTTTTGCAAAATTCGCTTGGCGTCATATAACATTTTATTTTTATTTTTCCCTCAGAAATGCGTAGTTAGAATCTTTCAGTTTCCCCATTTTACTCCATGTATAATAGGCACTAAAAAAACCGGCCAAGAGCGTGTCGGGCCACGCTCAGGGTAGGGTTCCGTAGTTTTCCGTATTTTTCTCAAAAACTACTGAACCTATCAAGTTCAAAACAATTTTCCTAGAAAGTCTTTATGAAGTTCTACTTTTGTGATTTTTTTCATATTTTTTAATCATATGGTTCAAAAGTTAGAGGGGGGGGGGACGCACTTTTATTTCCTTTAGGAGCGATTATTTCCGAAAATGAAAATATTATCAAAAAACGATCTTAGTAAACTCTTATTCATTTTTAAATACCTATCCAACAATATATCACACGTTGGGGTTGGAATGAGAAAAAATATCAGCCCCCACTTTACATGTAGGGGGGTACCCTAATAAAACATTTTTTTCCATTTTTTATTTTTGCACTTTGTTAGCGTGATTGATGTACATATTGGTACTAAATTTCAGCTTTCTAGTGCTAACGGTTACGGAGATTATACGCGGACGGACGGACGGACGGACGGACGGACGGACGGACGGACGGACAGACAGACATGGCGAAACTATAAGGGTTCCTAGTTGACTACGGAACCCTAAAAAGGTACAGATGTTGCGCGAAAAGAGTTGCCTTTGTATTGTTACGGAAACGTACGAACGTGTCATGCTATTTCCGTCAGTGTCAGTACAAGATGTACTGACATTGACTGAACTAGCATGACAAATACGAACGTTTCCGAAGGAAACCCTTTTCAAACTACATCTGTGACATCTAGTGACATCCTTATGTAGCCATTCTTGTCCGGTTTTTCTTTATATGTATGCGTCAGTCTCAGGTCAACGTCCCAATATCCATGGCAACCCCAAATCAAAATGACCCGTCCGAAATAAGCCCTGGCCGGCCGTTGCCTCGGACACAGACCTTATTTATTGACCTTGACCTCAATCATGTCCCAATATTTGACATGTCCATGTTCACGGGCGGATTACCCGACATGTCAAAGTTCTAAAACTAAAGACATTTTTTTACCGGAGTATAACCGGAGCTTACTACAACCAAAGACATGACTCGCACCTTTAGAATTGTACCGACCTAATGTTCATACAACTTGTATGAACATTAGGTCAGTACAATTCTAAAGGTGCGATGTCAATATAGACAGAATAATGTCTAACTCGTCTAACGCCGTGGCTTGCGTGGGCGACGGTCATATCGACGAGGTTTGATTTCGTATGCGTCGCATCGCCGTCGCGCGACCATCGCGCGACCGTCGCCCACGCAAGCCACGGCGTTACCTGGGAACCATGAAGAAAAATGTACGGTAAACTAAATGGCGCTACAACTTTGGTTGATTCTCGACCAGATTGCGCTAATAATAATATTTTACAATTATTTTATAACACATATCAAGATAAGAATATGGGCCAAACTGTCAAAACTGAGGTTCAAAAGTGCCGTGTCGAGAGATGGCAGTATTGGCAGTCTATGCTCTGTGACTACATATTTTACTTTGACAGTAATCCATATACTAATATTACAAATGGGAAAGTGTGTGTGTCTGTTTGTTTGTCCGTCTTTCACGGCAAAACGGAGCGACGAATTGTCGTGATTTTTTTAAGTGGAGATAGTTGAAGGGATGGAGAGTGACATAGGCTACTTTTTATCTTTTTCTAACTCGAGCGAAGCCGTACGCAAAAGCTCTATATACTTGATCCTCTTTGCTATAAGTACACAGATTGTACTCCCCGAAAGAGGATACAATTCTTCAGGACACTTTAAAAAAATTATGTAGTCCTAAGATTTCTATTTTTCATACAACATTAAAATTTACCTTCATTAAGTATTCACCATCATTGTAACTGACGTTGCTTGTTATACTTAAAACAAAACAAAATTCTCAGAGCCTACATTGTGCTTTCAAATAAACTTAAAAGTGTAATAAAACTTTAAATACAAGCAAAGAGGATCGAGTATTATAGAGAGTTACTGTCAAAGTGAAATGTGTAATCACAGTGCATAGACTGCCATCTCTTGACACAGGCTTAAAACTTTTGAACCTTAGTTTTGACAATTTGGCCCATATTCTTAGCTTGATATGTGTTAAAATGTCAAATATTAATATAAGCGCCATCTAGCTGAGCGTACCCCAGAGGTGTTAAGTGTAATACCATCTAGGCCTCCGTACCTTTTTCTATATGCTACGGAGGTATTTTTTTTCTTAGACTATCTGTCTATACGGAGTTTTATATGTCTTTGGTAGAAGATATATACTTATATAAAAAATACCTGAATACATTTTATTCAGTTTCACGAGTGATTTGAATCATAAAGACTGCTTCTGTTACAGGAAATACCATGAGAGATCTATTTAAATATGTCTGTGCTCCCTGCCTGTCCAAAAGGAAAAGGTACATGCCTTGATTGGCCAAGGGACAGATTGCCACTCTTCGGCTCATTGGAATATTTTTAGGATCTCGGAGGTCATTGTCGTTACAAAAAAATGCGGGAGAATTAATTTAAATGTCAACTTCATTTTTGTATCCATTTTTAAGTTTAATACATACATAAATACATAATCACGCATGTATCCCGTAAAGGGGTAGGCAGAGCACATGAACTACTAAGGTTTAGACATAAATAAATATTTGGCGTCAATATTTGGCGTGATGGCTTTTCATAAACGTCCTAGGCGTCCAACTAACTAGCTATATTAACCATATGGCTTCATTGTTGCGTCACAATGAAGTTTTTTCAATTTGACAATTTTGACAATTTGGCCCATATTCTTAGCTTGATATGTGTTAAAATGTCAAATATTAATATGAGCGCCATCTAGCCGAGCGTTCCCCAAAGGTGTAACGCTATCTAGGCCATCGTGCCTTTTTCTCTAGGGCTTTGAGGTAAGTTTTTTCCTACACTTTATCCGTCTATACGAAGTTACATAGGTAACTCCGTAAAATAAATAAATAAATAAATGTCTTTGATAATACTAACGGCTAGCGTGTAGGTACTTCAAAGTGCGACAAAGTCTGCTGCTGTGATGTTGTTCGACACCCCTGCTGGGGTGTGAGTGGCCCCTTCCGCGCTGGGCGCTGTGAGGGCTGCATCTGGTCGCGCCCCATCCTTGTGGTGCGGTCTTACGTCGACCTTTTTGGGGACGACTGGGCCTTCTGGTGAGTGCTAGCCCTACCGCTACCGGCCGTTATCCAACTCCGCAACCCCTAGCCTGGTGATACCGTTTGAGCGGGGCCAGGTTCGGGGCCGCAGTTAAGAGCGTTATAACATTTCGGCGTCGGGCGAAATTAGGTATTTTACCCGCCGCGCGAGCCCAATATGCCGACCCTTTCTAGCACGTCTTATCACTCGCTCGCACTACAATAATGGACAAAACAATCTTGATCCTTTCTATGGAATTTTGATAACAACCACAATCTACTATGTCGATATAAACTTTTGGTTTCTAATAAACATTATTTTGTTAAAATTTATTTAAAAAATTAAAGTAATAATTATAAAAGTAGATCCCATCCCAAATATTTGCTTTTGTTATATGATAAGTATTAAAGTATAATTATATTAATATGATGATAAAATAAGACAAATACAATTCTAATTACTTCAAGGTGGTGCTCAGGGTCTGATGATGGAGCCAGATGGTGGTCACCAATACCAATGAACAATATGACTATACAACTTCGTGGTTTACATGTCATTCTAGCATTTTCACTTTCACATTTCAAGTGCATATACCACGAGTATAGGTTTTCGGGTGTGCTGATTTAAAAATTAATGACCGATTTGGAATCTGACATTGCTGACTGGCACTTTGACACAAAAGTCGTCATGGGTGTCGTCAAATAGGTTTGCATTGGGGGACACAAAAGTGCTGATTCCAAAATTAATGAACAATGTGGAATCTGACATTGCTGACTGTCACTTTGACACAAAAGTCGTCATGGGTGTCGTAAAATAGGTTTTAGGTGGTGCTGATTCCAAAATTAATGAGCAATGTGGAATCTGACATTGCTGACTGTCACTTTGACACAAAAGTCGTCATGGGTGTCGTCAAATAGGTTTGCGGGGGTGCTGATTCCAAAATTAATGAACAATGTGGAATCTGACATTGCTGACTGTCACTTTGACACAAAAGTCGTCATGGGTGTCGTAAAATTGGTTTTAGGGGGTGCTGATTCCAAAATTAATGACCAATGTGGAATCTAACATTGCTGACTGCCACTTTGACACAAAAGTCATCATGGGTGTCGTAAAATAGGTTTTAGGGGGTGCTGATTCCAAAATGAATGACCAATTTGGAATCTGACATTGCTGACTGTCACTTTGACACAAATTTCGTCATGGGTGTCGTAAAATAGGTTTTAGGGGGTGCTGATTCCAAAATTAATGACCAATGTGGAATCTGACATTGCTGACTGTCACTTTGACACAAAAGTCGTCATGGGTGTCGTCAAATAGGTCAATGTGGAATCTGACATTGCTGACTGTCACTTTGACACAAAAGTCGTCATGGGTGTCGTAAAATTGGTTTTAGGGGGTGCTGATTCCAAAATTAATGACCAATGTGGAATCTAACATTGCTGACTGCCACTTTGACACAAAAGTCATCATGGGTGTCGTAAAATAGGTTTTAGGGGGTGCTGATTCCAAAATGAATGACCAATTTGGAATCTGACATTGCTGACTGTCACTTTGACACAAATTTCGTCATGGGTGTCGTAAAATAGGTTTTAGGGGGTGCTGATTCCAAAATTAATGACCAATGTGGAATCTGACATTGCTGACTGTCACTTTGACACAAAAGTCGTCATGGGTGTCGTCAAATAGGTTTCCGGAGGTGCTGATTTGAAAATTAATGACCGATTTGGAATCTTGACATTGCTGACTGTCACTTTGACACAAAAGTCGTCATGGGTGTCTTCAAAAAGGTTTGATTCCAAAATTAACGACTATTTTGGAATCTCACAGTGCTAATTGTAATTTTGACACAAAAGGAATCATGGGTGTTGTCAAATAGTTTTTAGGGGGCACTGATTCCAAAATTAATGAAATGATTTAAAAAGTAATGACCGATTTGGAACCTGACATTGCACAGTACCCCTGGAAAGGAAACCTATTTGACGACACCCATAACGACTTTTATGTCAAAGTGACAGTCAGCAATGTCAGATTCCAAATTGATCATTAATATTGAGATCAGTACCCATGAAAACCTATTTGAAGACACCCATGATCACTTTTGTGTCAAAGTGACAGTCAACAGTGTCAGATTCCAAATTGGTCATTAGTTTTCAAACACCTCCGGATACCTATTTGACGACGCCCATGACGACTTTTGTGTCAAAGTGACAGTCAGCAATGTCAGATTCCAAATTGGTCACTAATTTTGGAATCAGCACCCCTAAAACCTATTTTACGACACCCATGACGACTTTTGTGTCAAAGTGACAGTCAGCAATGTCAGATTGAACATTGGTCATTAATTTTGGAATCAGCACCCCCTAAAACCTATTTTACGACACCCATGACGACTTTTGTGTCAGAGTGACAGTCAGCAATGTCAGATTGAACATTGGTCATTAATTTTAGAATCAGCACCCCCTAAAACCTATTTTACGACACCCATGACGACTTTTGTGTCAGAGTGACAGTCAGCAATATCAGATTGAACATTGGTCATTAATTTTGGAATCAGCACCCCCTAAAACCTATTTTACGACACCCATGACGACTTTTGTGTCAAAGTGACAGTCAGCAATGTCAGATTCCAAATTGGTCATTAATTTTGGAATCAGCACCCCCTAAAACCTATTTTACGACACCCATAACGACTTTTGTGTCAGAGTGACAGTCAGCAATGTCAGATTGAACATTAGTCATTAATTTTGGAATCAGCACCTCCTAAAACCTATTTTACGACACCCATGACGACTTTTGTGTCAAAGTGACAGTCAGCAATGTCAGATTCCACATTGGTCATTAATTTTGGAATCAGCACCCCCTAAAACCTATTTTACGACACCCATGACGACTTTTGTGTCAAAGTGACAGTCAGCAATGTCAGATTCCAAATTGGTCATTCATTTTGGAATCAGCACCCCCTAAAACCTATTTTACGACACCCATGACGACTTTTGTGTCAGAGTGACAGTCAGCAATGTCAGATTGAACATTAGTCATTAATTTTGGAATCAGCACCTCCTAAAACCTATTTTACGACACCCATGACGACTTTTGTGTCAAAGTGACAGTCAGCAATCTGAGGTACTACATATTCGTAATCTGAAAGTAATCAAGTCAATAATTTCAGTTATTTTGAATCGACTATGATTCCGAATTATTGGTAATAGTAATGATTGTATAGATGATTAGTGATTCCTTTACATGTAATGGTAATTTACCGTTTCACTTGATTACATTACAAGTAATCTGACACCCAGTAGTGTCAGATTACAAAGTAAAATCAAGTAATCGTGTAATCCGGAATCGATTACGATTTCCCCATCTCTGGGTTTAGTTATATGGTTCATTGGTACTGGTGACCACCATCTGGCTCCATCATCAGACCCTGAGTACCACCTCTTGTCAAAGGTCTTGTTGAGACGAACCCAACGAGCCTAAACACGAAGTCGTTTACTTACATGGTTCACTGGTACTGGTGACCACCTTCTGGCTCCATCATCAGATCCCGAGTACCATCTTGATGTGTCTTATCATCTTGACCGTATTGTAATTTTCACATTTTTATCATCACAACGTTGTAATACTTTAACATTTAAACATAACAAAGTATTACAAAAGCAAAGCAAATATTTACGGATCTAGGATCAAATTCGTTGGTCGCTGTTTACACACACACAATGCGAGGATAGCCCGTGTAGAAACAAGGCGTCCGACCCACACAACAATAAATATTCTCGACGTTTGCGATGAAAACTCGGAGACCAAAGCGACATACGTCTTACCTCCTCGAGCTCCGGCGCGGCACTGAAATCGCAGGCGTCCGTCGCCGGTAAAATAGCGACAGGAAGGCTAGTTTTCAAAAAATTGGCAAAAAATCATGATAAAATATTATAACGACAAATGGATAACAGCAGTTTAAGCACATTGTGCAGATTATTTATATACTAAAATAACTTCGATAACATGTAGATTTTCGGAGAAATGATCACTTGTTTCGATGTATTTTCAAGACAAAATTGAGTTCGTTTTACTTTCAATTTCTCAATTTCAAAGGATTAAATGATAAATATTGTTTAATGGGCCTTAAGTACAAGATATTTGGAACTTAAATTTACCTCATTTAAAGGCGACCGGCAGCTCGGGCTAGCGTGGGCCTGGTACGACAAAGTCCTCAACCGCTTTGTTGTTCCTTCGAACAGATCGCAAAATGTAGGGCCTACCTTCAGAGTACTATATCGTTCATATGACCACTCCCGCTCTCCGCTCACCTCACACCGCCTGTCAAGAACGCGACCAGTCGACATCATATCTCACTCATACAAGCACGGTACACGTTCGGTTACACGCGCTTAGACTGTGTGTGTTCCAATGATCAACTTGTTAAACGGGATTTTGAGTAACGATCTGCAAGTAGATATTTGTTTATGAAACGTGGACTTAACTCGCGTCGGTGCCTTGCAGTGTGAATGAATGAAGAGTTGAAGTTCTTAAAATCCCTACACCGTTACATATTAAAAAATAATACATAGATTTTCTTGACTTTCCAGACACCAGACGTCTTATTGCACTTGAATTATTTGGAGCCTTCTGCGTTGGAGAGCCACATAAATTTGCAACTACGAGAGAGTCGGTCACTAGGTTCATAGAAACGAGGAGACAGTTCGACTTGTTGTACGATAAATCGAGATATATCTACCTACTTTAACAACACACCCAAGGAGGGTTCCTTGGAACTTGTACACTCCTTTTTGCTGTGTACTTAACACAACACACATTGTACTTAACACAGCAAAAGGGAGTGTACAAGTTTCTAATGGGGTGGCAACGCGCATGTGACACTGTTTGAGTTGCAGGCGTCCATAGGTTACGGTGACCGCTTTACATCAGGCGGACCGTATACATGTTTGCCACCGACGTAGTATAAAAAAAATACACGGTGTAACATGAGCAAAGAGCGGCATTCTTCATAGCATAAATCAAACTGTCAAAGGGATTAACCTAACTGTTTTATCGACTTATCGATGTTACAGAATCATATCGCATTAGGTATCCATAATCAACTTAAAAGATTATTCTGTAACATTTGACCTTTTTGATAAGCAACTTGCATCTCCATATTAAAGTAAATCATGTTAGCGTTACATATTATGTAATTTATGTCACTTGAGTTTTTATGAGTGATTTCCGTGCCGTGTTACTAAAATGGTTAATAATCCTAAAAGAAATACAATAAAAATGGATACAACAGAGAGATTCTTCTCTTAGTTTCAAAGAAGATTCTTCCACAATATATTGCTCTAAATGTTTAACCGTTAATTTGTTTGTATGTATATCCAAAAGCCTGATTTCATTACTTTAACTTTGTTTCGTTAAGTGACAAATATAAATTTATCGATAAGTCGATAAAACAGTTAGGTCAATCCCTTTGACAGTTTGATTTTTGCTATGAAGAATTCCACTCTTTTTTTTTATATTATAAATGGGCTTACTCTTGACCACAGACTAGCCAAAGGCAAAGACGTGGCCTACGATGGAGTGAGCTCGCCCAGAAGATGCCTGTTCACTCTTGATTTGAAGGTTGCCGGGTTATATGAGCTCGGAAATATAGCCGCCGGCAAGGAATTCCACTCCTTGGCGCATAAGAAAAGAAGAAGTTAAGCGCTTCGTGCGGATTCGTGGAATATCCACCAAGTAAGGATGGAGACCGGCCGTGCGTCTAAGAGTCCGATGGTAGAATGGGGACGGTGGAATAAGCTCGTGTAGCTCTTGAGCACACTCCCCGAAGTGCAACCTGTAAAACACCGACAGACTAGCGACTTTCCGCCGAACATGAGGAACCCATGAATAGATTTTAATCACGCATATCTGAGGCCAAGAGAAGCAAAAAATTCTACATGAGTTTTAGTAAGCAAGCTTTTAAACTTAGAATTAAGTATATCCATTATTTTGATTTACTCCCCGTGTGAAATACCGATAATTATGATCTTCAACCTTAGAACTCTCGTCTTAACAGCCGGCAACGCCTCAACCCTTCTGGTGTTTCAGATCCAGGTGTCTATGGACGTCGGAGATAGCTTATCATCAGGCCAGTTGTCCGCTCGTTTCCCTATTTCATAAAAAAATCTGAGATGGGTAGTAGAAGTCTATGAAAAAAATATTCTGCCTATTTAAGATTAGAATCCAGTCCATTGTCTATTTTAATTCGTAAAATACTCAAGACTAATTTATTAATTCCACATGCCTAGTTAAAGGTTTTCTGCCACAGGTGGCGTGGTCAGGGCTTGTTAAAACATGGTTAAAAAGTAGTCCAAAATATGTTTCTTGAACATAAAACTGGCTTTTAAGACGCGACAGGAGCGAAAATGTTTAAAGAGAAAAAAGCTCCTCTTTCAATTTAGGAATTTTAGTTAGTGTTACTGACTAGAGTAATAGAAAAACAAATAACTTCCGTTGAGGACAATTCAGATGAAAGATATTGTGAACAAAATGTTTAAAATCGAGTGCCGCTCTCGACTGTATCCTCCTCCAAAACTTAATCGGTACGAAATTTGAGAACCTGAATAAATAACAGTGAAATAATCTGTCTATAGTTTTTTTTGACGAATTGTTATCCATTTTGAAAATCACACATTTTTTGGAGCATAGGTAATCAATCAAATAGACCATTTCTGGAAATTTTTGATGAGCTCTAGCGCCTTTAGAAAAATATCTAAAAAAACCTAAACAATCCAACACCGATAAAACAAAAAATAAAAAAAACATTGCTCTCGCTTTAAAAACCAGTCAGGAAATAATTGAGAGCGTTTTATATCGACAATTATTGACCCCTCCTTTTGCATCTTAAGGCCCTATCGAATAGTAGAATGTTTAACGGCAGGTGTCTTGAGCAAGGTGGTAATACCCCCCCTTGATGGATGTACTGTAAGAGAGTCGGCCTATCAGTGGAGAACATCCAAACATTTAAACAACGCTTTGAATCAATATTTTTTTATATTTTAGGAGCTAAGTACAACCGTTCACTCTCAATCGCTGCTTCTATATGAATGCCCCATTGAAGTGTCTGTTTTCCTTGACGTTCTTATATTGTTCCAATTTTAAATCAGGGACTGCCAGTCAGCGACCATGACTGCTGTAAAAGGTTTCATTCTGAATGCGAAACCTCTTACATATCCCTCCCCCTTATGTTAGAAGCAGCCATTGTTCACAATACTACACCCTATCCTATCCTATTCTACCCTAACTACCGGTTGGCCCTACCTAAGCCAGGCCCCCCTACACACAAAAAAAAATCTCCTAACACCCAATAGTGACAGCCTCATTCAAGGTAGCCAACATCTAACGCTCTTTGCGTGGTTGCCTAGTCCACGGTTGAGACCGCCATAATTTGGATAGTTGGACTATAGCCAAGGTCCTCGCAAATTAGTCAGATATGGACTATGGTTAGGAAAACCAATGGCAAAAACCTAACCCCTGCCCATCGACTAAACCCTTTTATTTTGAACTTTCTGACAGCTAATTGTCTGTGGCCATGACTAGATGACATTGACATGACAGCTGTTAGCAAATTCACCTAACTTCAAGTAAAAAAACAAGGCAAAACGTTTATTTCACATGAAAAAACATAATAAATTTTGAAGATGCCGATTCTTGTTGGCGGTGGCGTTGAAGTGGGGGCTTCTCATGGCCGCCAATCTTCCCGCCGCGCCGGTTGCGAAGTGAAGTGGAGCCCGAACGGCTCATGAAGATTGCTGCAGCTGCAGTGCGCTGCACGTTGGTGATGACGACGAAGTGGGGGTTGCATATGACCGCCAGCCATCTCGCCACACCGTGAACAGCTGGATCAACTGGTCATCTAGTCGGCCTTGTCTTGATACATGTAAAAGAAATGTGTATGAACATTGTTCTTTGTAGTCAGGAAATTATAAGGGTGTTGTGACGTATTACTCTATAACTTTAAACGATTGTATCTATTTATTAAATATTTACAGTCTGGGGTGTGTTTTATTCCACAGTTTACATATTTTCATATAACTTAACCTTATTGGTAGCTATAGGAAAACATTATGGAATAAATAAGCCTATCAAATAGTTTTTATTCTAATATAAACATTGCATAAATAATACATGTTATATATTGCGCCAAAATAATTAGTTCTATGTGGTTATTTACAAATAATTATCCTTTTTAATATTAGGGATAGGCAAATGACATTATCTGTCACAAGTCGTTTTTCCTTTGAAATAATGTACATTTTAGTTCACAAATCACAATTATTCCGTAAGTTTTACAATATAATGTATAATTAAAAGATTGAAACTAACTTTACATTGCCTATCTAATGTAACCTACATATCTAGGAAGATTTACTGCATATGTGTATGATTAAGTATATAGGTATGATGGAGCTGATGTTCACGCAATTTGCGTCGACGCCCATGGTCACCGAAGAGGAGTCGTAGAGTTTCTTGAACAACACAATCTTGAGCGCCCGTTGCTCTGTTGAATGTCTCGCATTCCATTTTTACGTCAATTCTGCACAGCTATATTTTAACTACGTAATGGGTGATAATGAGTATTAGATAGTAAGAAATATATCACCCGGAATAGCTCTTCGTATTGGCGACGATGGTCACTTCGTTTTGCTTCTTCTTAAAGCGCGTTTGGCTTATCGCTTGGCATGCGCTTCCTCGCGCTGTGAGGTCGGGGTTCGTTGTCTGAAAACTCTGAAACCGAAACTAGGGGAAACTTTCAGACGTTAGTGCCTCCACCATGTAAGAGAGTCGGCCTATCAGTGGAGAACATCCAAACATTTAAACAACGCTTTGAATCAATATTTTTTTATATTTTAGGAGCTAAGTACAACCGTTCACTCTCAATCGCTGCTTCTATATGAATGCCCCATTGAAGTGTCTGTTTTCCTTGACGTTCTTATATTGTTCCAATTTTAAATCAGGGACTGCCAGTCAGCGACCATGACTGCTGTAAAAGGTTTCATTCTGAATGCGAAACCTCTTACAGTACCGTATAATTACTGTTCTCTCAAACATGGTATGGTACGCTGTCATTACGCTAAATATGCTGCTTCAAAGTATCACATTGCAGGCGGCGCACTTCCAGAGAGCTGTAAAGGAATATTGAACAATATTTCAGGCCTAGGTCGGGAAGTATTTTTTTAATTTAACTTCCAGTTACAAATATTTGTGACAGGATATGTATAGACGTGAGGACTGCAATTCGTACAGCCGTCGTATTATTCTTCCAATTTTATCACTTATCGGATGAAGTATCCGTCACGCTTTGGCTAGTATGTCAGTGTGAGAGTGACAGATGTCTTACCACGTGCATGAATAAGTGATAAAATTGGAGGCATAGTACGTCGAGGCTAAGCAATATCCTGTCTTTTTAGGGTTCCGTACCAAAAAGGTCCAAAAGGAACCCTAATGGTGCCACTCTGTCCGTCTGTCTGTCTGTCTTTTTTCTGTTTGGTACTGATATGTAAGGGGTTCCTTAAAGAGGAACGAAAATTTCCGTTACCATGATGGTCATGTCACAAACCTACCAAAACAACGTCGAATTAGTCATCTGTTAATAGTTGTACCTTGGTTGTACCTATAACAATCACTTAAGTTTCCTGTCACAGAGAGAAGGCTGTCTGGCCTTCTACAGGGCTATTTATAACCACTTATAACACAAGTGCAGAAAGTAGTTCAAAATATCTTCCTATAAACTGGAATTTAATGAGCAAGTAAATTATACAATGTTGAGTTCAATTATTTACCTCGAAAAATATAATGATTTTTTTTCATAGAAAGTGTTATAATTTGTATTTTTAATTAGACACACTACTAGTTTTAGATTTCCGTTAAATGAGCATTTCTTTTTTTTTGCCAATAAATTTTTTTTTATTGTTTTAGGGAATTTTAGGTCAATTTTACTCAGAATCACGAGTACTTTCAATCTCACTGGGAGACAAAAAGTGTCCCAGAATTTCCATACATTTTTGTTACTTTCCTCTTTTGTTACCCCATACAACATGTACGGAAAATGGTAACAAAATAAGAAAAAATCGTATGGGACAATTTTTTTAACTACTAGGATTGAAAAGGCTAGTAATTCTGAGTAGAAATAGCATAATTTTTTCAAAATTATCACACTTCATAAAAGTGGCAAAAAAATTAAGAAATGCTCAAATACGGTACGTCGTCACTCGTCAGGGTCATTATCAGAAACTTCCTGATAGGTATATCAGGCCCCGTAGCCGAATGGCATTTCTCCGACGCCAAACGAAAGCGATACGCCGCTGGCTCTGTCGCGCCAATACGCAAGCGCGATAGAGATAGATATCTACTAGCGCTTCGTTTCGTGAGCGTTTCGTGAGCGATTGTGCCATTCGGCTAGCCACCCTGCCCCGTAGCCGAATGGCATTTCTCCGACGCCAAACGAAAGCGATACGCCACTGGCTCTGTCGCGCCAATACGCAAGCGCGATAGAGATAGATATCTACTAGCGCTTCGTTTCGTGAGCGTTTCGTGAGCGATTGTGCCATTCGGCTAGCCACCCTGGAAGGTGTTGTGCGATAAGTTTATTTCTTCGAATTTGCTGACACCTACTGACATTATATAAATTTATCAATTTCCGCTACCTTAAGGTTGTCTGGAAGAAATCGCTCTTTAGCGATAAGACCGCCTGTTGTTTACCTTTGTTCGTGTTTCTTCCTTGTTTTGTATTGTTGTATTTTATCAAGGTGTGCAATAAAGAGTATTGTATTGTATTGTATTGTATATTCGGTTTATCATAACATAAACTAGCTTTTGCCCGCGGCTTCGCTCGCGTTAAATTCGTGAAAATTAAGAAATGCTCCATACAACTATTTTAGGTAAGTGGGGAGTTAGAAAGAGACAAAAAGTATCCTATGTCTCTCCATTCTTTCAACTATCTCCACTTAAAAAATCAGGACAATTCGCCGCTCCGTTTTGCCGTGAAAGACGGACAAACAAACATACACACACACTTTCCCATTTATAATATTAGTATCGATTATACGATGTTTTTTCCTTATTCTCAAATAATACCTAAATCAGTTATAGTATGAATTTTTTGAAACGAACGTTTCTAAACAAAGGCATTGTTCCTTTTGTGTTGAGCGGGAGCTTCTGTTTAGGCACGTGCTAAGACAACAAGTTAGTTTAAAAAGCAACTGTATCCTGATAATTGTAAGGTTCAAATCTGTGCAGTAGCAAATTTGAGATAGATTGTTTTGGAAATGTGAAGCGATAGACCACACCGGTATAGTTGCAAGTACACAGCGCTTCTAATACATACTTTGATACTTGGTGGTGGTGGTGTAAGTAATGAAACACGTAGGTATATCACTGTTATTTTTTATTAATGATTTTGTTAACAATCAACAATTATATATAGCAATATATAAATAATTAATTACATAAATATTAGGTACAAGTCTTGATATATAAAATAACATAAATAACTAAACAAACCGTAATTTAAATTATTAGGAATGTTTGTCTAACAATTAGGAATATAAAAAAATCAATAAAAAAAATTAAATTGTAATAACTACAGTAAAAACAAATAAAATAAATACTTTAGTTACATACAATAAATCTAAATTTCAAAGTATAAATAATACAGTACGAAAAAAATGTGTATGTCTATAGACTTGTACCTAATATTTATGTAATTAATTATTTATATATTGCTATATACAATTGTTGATTGTTAACAAAATCATTAATAAAAAATAACAGTGATATACCTACGTGTTTCATTACTTACACCACCACCACCAAGTATCAAAGTATTAGAAGCGCTGTGTACTTGCAACTATACCGGTGTGGTCTATCGCTTCACATTTCCAAAACAATCTATCTCAAATTTGCTCCTGCACAGATTTGAACCTTACAATTATCAGGATACAGTTGCTTTTTAAATTAACTTGTTGTCTTAGCACGTGCCTAAACAGAAGCTCTTGCTCAACACAAAAGGAACAATGCCTTTGTTTAGAAACGTTCGTTTCAAAAAATTCATACTATAATAAGACGTGTGATAGAACCTCAAACATAATGTTAAAAGTTAATGTCAAGTTAACTCGACAGCAATTAAGTAGTGACTACTTTCTTACAGTAAATTAATTGTGTTTGACCTACATAACCATGTCTTAAAGTTAGGAAATAATAAAAACAGGTTATATACAATGATAAAAAATGCCAAGGCCTCGTATCCACAATCCAGAAGTGGATTCGACCCGGCATCGCATCAGCGTCGTTTACCGTAAACGGAGGACGCTGTGGTCAATCCCGTTTGCGGTAGGTAAACTAGTTCGAATCCATCTCTGGACACTTGGAGGCCTTGGCACAGTATACCTTATGATGTGTTGCACCGATAGTAGAAAAAGTAAGATTCAATCGTCTGCCATGTGATGAAATGCGAACGGATGAAAGTCATGGGACGAGGAAGGTATTACCAAGGACGATATTATTACCGGGATAGACAAAGCCCATACAAAAAAGCGTACCCCTGAAATGTATGGGCCTTTTAGGCTAACAAAATAGATGGCGCTGTTTCGCAGCCTGGAAGTAGCCAAAATCTTATTCTTTTCCGAATATTTTTAACGTGTTTTTATTATCATACTTAATAAGAACAAATGACATATTTATTTATTTTAAAATCTTGATATCACGTCAATACACATTTTGAAAAAAATAAAGTAGGCATCATGAGTGTAGTTGTGACAGGAGTAATTCCCGAAAAGGTCGTACATTTGGATCACGTCTCCAATTTTGATAAAAATTGGTACCTAGGCTGATAGAGGAGATTTGGAGCCGTGATCCAAATGTACAAACTTTTCGGGAATTGCTGATAGTATTTAATAATTAGCGCTAAAAAATGAGGCAAAATTCTTAGTATGAAGATTGTAACTATTATATAAATCATCCTTGGTATTACGAATGAATGTGGAAGAAAGTAACGAGAGAGAAAATCTGAGGAACAAGTGGGTGGACTGTGTAAGAGATAATATATGAGATGCCAGCGAGTGAATGATGAGATGACGGACGATAGAGAGGTATAGAATAGAATTAAATTAAATCCCGGTAAGGGCATTTATTTGTGTGATGAGCACAGATATTTGTTCCTGAGTCATGGAAGTATGTATTTATCTATTTAAGTATGTATATCGTCGCTTAGCACCCACAGTACAAGCTTTGCTTAGTTTGGGGCTAAGTTGATCTGTGTAAGGTGTCCCCAATTTATTTATTTTATTTATTTATTTATTTTTAAATAGAATATTTTTAGAGCACACAGAAAATAAACAATTTTACACTGACAGACATAAAATAGTAATAAAGTGCCACACCAAATTACAAAAGACTCATTGGTGCGAGAGGGGTTCGAACCCGTGACCTCCGGAACGAACGTCGCACGGACTTACCGCTAGGCTACCAGCGCTTTTTTGAACAAAATAAAATAATTACTAATTGCCATGTCACTGTCAGCTTAACAAGCGTAGGTAAATAACATAATGGACTTAAAATTTTATGCAGCAAAAAGTGTGTCCTTTGGCGGTTAAACGGTCAAACACTGTCCATAACCGCATAACGTTTATAGTGTCATTCAAGTACACTGAGACTACCTAATCGTTATAAGATTAAATAGTCTTTTTTTCTGTTTAACTTTAGGCCATTAAGTCGTAACTGGCGTAAATCTGGACAGATAATCCCAACGCTTAAAAAATGTTTGTCTCGAGAAAAACATTACTTAGTTTAATCCTGGAATTGAAAGACATCATCCCTAGAATTCCTACTTGAAATAGTTATTTTTTATACAAGGGGGCAAAGTTGTATTTTAACGCCGAATGTGGAATTGAAAAACGAGCAAGTGAAAGGACTCTATAGTTGAACCACGAGCGAAGCGAGTGGTTCGAGAATAGAATCCTGAACTTGCGAGTTTTTTAACACACGAGAAGTAAAATACATGTGCACCCGAGTGTAACACAAAACTTTTCCCCTCACTATAGCGAGGAAACTACAACGCCAAAAAATGCGTTTATCACTGCTTCCAGTAGTTCCACAGGTGGTAAATCATCTTTATTACTAGATACACCCACTTTTATCAATTTTAAAGCAGTTAATTTGACTTTACTCAAGGTCAAATTACTTTACCCACTAGTGGATAAAATGCGTTTTTACCCGCTGGTATTAAAGGACAAAACACGTGTTTCCGAGCTAGTGAGGGGAAAAATAAGTAAATCTTAATTTTTACGGACACCGGAGTAGGTATGTCCTATTTAGATAACCATGGATCAAGAGCCGGAAAAAAAAGCGCTGGTGGCCTAGCGGTAAGAGCCTGCGACTTTCAATCCGGAGATCGCGGGTTCGAACCCCGACTCGCACCAGTAAGGCCTATAGTTACCCTTCGGGTTGGAAGGTCAGATGGCAGTCGCTTTCGTAAAAACTAGTGCCTTCGCCAAATCTTGGGGTTAGTTGTCAAAGCGGACCCCAGGCTCCTATGAGCTATGGCAAATGCTGGGAGGATGATGATGGATGGATCAAGAGCCGGGTGGTGGATAATATCTCTTTCGTAGCTATCTATCTCTATAGCTCTTGCGTATTGGCGCGACAGAGCAGAGCCAGACTACAGCCAGGCTTCGGGACCAGGACAGCCAAAATACATAAACGCTTATAGTAAAACAGTTGTCGTAGCTAGCCCTCCATAACGCCGTGTCTTGCGTGGGCGACGGTCGCGCGACCGTCGCGCGACCGTCGCCGTCGCGTCTCATACTTCCATATCGATAAGGTTTGATTTCGTATGAGTCGCATCGCCGTCGCGCGACCATCGCGCGACCGTCGCCCACGCAAGCCACGGCGTAACACTCTGATGTAGTGGCGCGACAAAGCCAGACTGCGATTCGATCATAAGTAACGTAGCATCAACGATTATCGGTACCTCAACCGTCTCAACCTTTCACAGTGACCAGGGGCCCGTTTCTCGAAAGGTACAAGCCTTGTATTACAAGTGCGCGAACTGTCAAATCGTATGGGTTGTCATGGAAACATACTTGTAATACAAGGCTTGTACCTTTCGAGAAACGGGCCCCAGGTCCCGGAGCCGAATGGCATTTCTGCGACGCGAAACGAAAACGAAACGCCGCGTAAGGTAGTCCGGCTCTGTCGCGCCAATACGCAAGAGCGGTAGAGATAGATATCTACGAGCGTTTCGTTTCGTGAGCGTTTGTGCCATTCGGCTACGCACCCAGGCCCCGTAGCCGAATGGCATTTCTGTGACGCGAACCGCCACCAAAACGCCGCAGAAATGTAGTCTGGCTCTTTTGCGCCAATACGCAAGAGCGATAGAGATAGATATCTACGAAAGAGATATTATCGTGAGCGTTTGTGAATTTGGCTACGCACACTGTTTCGTCACCGTGACAATTGTCCTACGACAGCGTTCAAACTTTGCAATTAATTGCTTGTTCATCAAAAAGATATCCACGGTGAGTAATGTTACTTAGACACATAATCGTCAGTGTCAAGTGGTGAAAATAGGTAACTGGTCGACTAGAAACGACCACCCTCTAACTAAGAGCAATATCGTCAAGTACCCTCAAGGTCGCCCTTAAACCTTTGAGCGGGACCCTACTAGGGCACATTTTTACATACAAAGTACCGATTCCCGGAATCTTTTGGTCGAATAACCGCAATTCCTGAGACTAATTTCGTTACTAGCTCGCGGTTGGGGGTTAACAATAAACTTGACCAAGATTCGTAATGCAATTTTAATTTTTTTTTTCTTCTTGTGGTTCATCAAATTGACCGTTATGGATGTTATGTTATTGCTTTTAATATGGATGTTATTGCTTTTAATATTTTGACGACCGGTCCCCGGTGACCGGTTCGAATCCCGGTTCGAATTCGAAATTCGAAAGGTCATCACACAAATAAATGACCTTACCGGGATTCGAACCCAGGACAGCGGCTTAGCAGGCAGGGTCACTACTCGCTCGGCCAGACCGGTCGACGATGACACTTGTTTTTACAGGACGCAGTTTTTGGCCGAAAATGGATTACAAAACACGGTAGAAAATCGCTGTACCTGACTGAAGGGTAAACAACGTGCCACGTGTAAGAATATCAAGGGCTTACCGCAAAAACCGATATCGAAATTTCATTACTTATCAGCCTTTGTGTCTCATTGTTCTAGTAATTCTTGCATGTTTGCGATATATTAAGACAGATACGGCCTTCATATCTTCAAGAAAATCTATGTTTATTATAATCTTGCCTCCTCACTCAACGTAATATTTTCAAGCATCTGACAAAGGATCAAGTATTTATAGAGGAGGTTATATTTTTATGGTTCATTTAGACGGTTTTATTACATTGCGGCATTTGATCGCTGTTCAAAATTGTATATAACCTCAACAGCACGCAATGTAACGTCGTCAAATATTGGAGGTTAGTTTCAATTTTCAATCAAGGATGATTTATAAAATATAGGATTGACAATCTTCATACTAAGAATCGTATCTCAATTTTTTGCGCCACCTATTTATTAAATACTATCAGAAACTACACTGATGATGCCTCCAATTTTTTTTTTTTTCAAAATGTGTATTGACGTGATATCATGATATTAAAGTAAGAAATATGTAATTAGTTTTATACAAAATAAAAACACTCAAAAATATTTGGGGTAAATATGATTTTTGCCACTTGCAAGCTGCGAAACAGCGCCATCTAGTTTTATCCCTAAAAGGCCCATACATTTGTGGGGTACACCTTTTTGTATGGACTTTGTCAGTCCCGTATATGAAGTCCTAGGTTTTAATGTAACGATACGAGATTAAACTAAATAAAAAAAAATCCCGATTTAAAAGTTAAAATCAAAACTTTACACATTGTAAAAGCAGTACTTAAGATGTAGCTCCACGTAGGTACTTGATCTTAGTTTTCAGAACTGGATTTAAGTATTACGGAGTTCCGGCTAGCTACAAATTGCCTACGTGTGCGACTGGTTCCGTAAGGGGCCTATTCGACCTTGCTTTCTCCGACTACGAAATATTACATTTTAAAAATACTTTTGTACAGTCGAGCTCATAAATATATATAAACATATTTATGTACTCGACTGTATCAAAATGGTGGCACGCACTTGACCACTGCCATATATTGATAGTCACAGACATATTCATTTGTAATAGACATAATTATTTCACCCATGTAGTCTGTGAGGAGTCGTGGATTATATGGGAATATATATATTTTATTTCCTGTCATTTCACCATCCCCTTTCTTCCCGTGGGTGTCGTAGAAGTTAAATTGTAGCGTAGGCGAGAGGCTGGCAACCTGTCACTGCAATGTCACAGTTTCATTTTCTTTCAACCCCTTAATTGCCAAGAGTGGCAACTTAACTTGAGTAGTTCCATATGCTCTGCCTACCTTTATGGTATACAGGCCTGATTGTATGTATGTGTACATTTTATTTCATTTAACCCGTGTGGTGATGGGTTAAGAATTCCACCACCTGCACCGATAGCATGGTCGCGCGATAAACGAACATCAGGCCGTCCCTATCGCACTTACAAATAGTGCGAAAGGGATGGCTATATTCGTGCGGCCATGCTTGCCTGTCTGTTTGAGAGGCCTTTTTTGCGACGAGCTTGCAACCTGTCTCTAATATTACAATTTCTTTCGCTTTTCACTCCTTAATTGCTAAAACCGGCCAAGAGCGTGTCGGGCCACGCTCAGTGTAGGGTTCCGTAGTTTTCCGTATTTTTCTCAAAAACTACTGAACCTATCAAGTTCAAAACAATTTTCCTAGAAAGTATTTATAAAGTTCTACTTTTGTGATTTTTTTCATATTTTTTAAACATATGGCTCAAAAGTTAGAGGGGGGGGGGACGCACTTTTTTTTCCTTTAGGAGCGATTATTTCCGAAAATATTAATATTATCAAAAAACAATCTTAGCAAACCCTTATTCATTTTTTAATACCTATCCAACAATATATCACACGTTGGTTGGAATGAAAAAAAATATCAGCCCCCACTTTACATGTAGGGGGGGTACCCTAATAAAACATTTCTTTCCATTTTTTATTTTTGCACTTTGTTGGCGTGATTAATATACATATTGGTACCAAATTTCAGCTTTCTAGTGCTAACGGTTACTGAGATTATCCGCGGACGGACGGACGGACGGACGGACGGACGGACGGACGGACGGACGGACGGACGGACGGACAGACAGACATGGCGAAACTATAAGGGTTCCTAGTTGACTACGGAACCCTAAAAACGGCACTGAAAGAGAGTCTCATGTGCTCTGCCTACCACTTTTATGAATACAGGCATTACGGCTCATCCACGACATGGGTCTAAGCGCGACAGCGGTGAGCGGCGGCCATACATTGGAGCGAGACACAGCGATGGGACTTTTCATTCGCACGTATGGCTGCCGCTCACCGCTGCCGCGCTTAGACCAATGTAGTGGCTGGACCGTTATAGTTTATGCCAATTTATTTATTAACTGACTTCTTGTACATTTTTTGTTATGACTTTTTTTGTGGTATAAGTAGGTGTCTATGGTACCTATGTCACTATTAAAGTCGAATACAATCTAATAAGAGGCAGTCAACAGTAGAAAAACAAATGAAACTCTAGATGCCTTCGTGCCATTTCCACTGCTAATTCCATCAACCTCGTATCTCTCATCTCCCTGTCACCATATTCTAAACTATACCGTATATGTAGTAAGATAGATGTTACAGTAGTGATGTCTGGAGATATACGATAAAAAGGAGTTAAGGGGGTTAGGGAGGGGGGGATATAACGTGGTGAAATGTCACGGCCACACACGCGCACATTTGCCCTAATACTTTATTCGAATCGATACAACGAAATATGCGTTATGTAAATTTGCTACCTGGATATAAATAAATATCTTGTAATGGAGTGAAGTAATCTAATACCTTTCAACGAGTTATTCATGTATATTTTTTATTTATACACATGTAACATGCGGAAACAGAATAATTTTAATAGCGTATTCCTCATCATAGTAGAGGAGTGAAATGTCATATAAACTTTTCCGGATGTTGCCTACTTTCAGAGTTTTAACTGTTTTAAGCTAGCATTTAAAAAAATAACAATAACTTATTATTTCTCAGAACAAAACGCTGTTTAAATGGCGATAATGTCGTTATCGGATATAGTGTAACTATCCATTGACAAAAATATTTTTTAGAATAAAATGTAGGTAAATGTTTATTTTAAGTGCCAGTTCTACGGCGTGTTGTTTTTGTTTGCCGTTAAATTCAACACGCAGTTAGGTTCATCATCAGGAACCACCCTGTATATCGCTTTTTGTTAAATTCGAAAAAAAAATTTTTTTTCGTTTCCATACATAATAAATGGATTAATTAGTGTGGGAGGACCCTAATCATAACGTTAAAATCTTTGTCAAGTGTTTGACGGCACATATCAAAACAAATAACATTAGGAAGTGGTAAAGGATGCCACACACGTGTTCAGTATTTTTTTTTTAATAATTCGATAACCGTAAGAGTTAAGAGGCTAGTTTCTTAGAGAAATTGATTGTATTTGAACTAAAGAATCTTCCCTTAAAGTTAATGGAATTCAGGAAAAACAGGGTGTATATACTTTTTATGTTAAAAATTGAAAATACAACAAAAAAAATACACAAAAAAATTTTTTTTGGGAGAATTAGCTATTTTTATAACATTTTATATTTATTTTGCCCTCAGAATTGCGTAGTTAAAATCTTTTGGTTCCCTCATGTAACACCGTGTAAGTATATATGCATACCTACCGGCGATCTCTGAATCAGCTGTAACAATTGAAAGCGCTGAAATTAGTTACGCGTAGGTTTTCAGGGGTGAAAAATCGATTCAGATTATCTAGTCTTAGGTCTGAGACGCGAATAGTTTTCATGTGTAACTTTAGAACTCCGAGCGAAGCGAAGATCTATACTACTAGATCCATCAAACGTATCTACTTAGTGTCAAATGAACTCAGTAAAATCCACTCAGTTGTCTGTCTTTAATTGCAGCTTGCAGCTTTCGGACGTCATTTTTTGTAAGTTGAAGACAATAAAAAACATTTAAAATGCCTCTGCGTGATATTTAGTTGCAACAACACAAAAATTATGAACACTCAAGGGCCTGAGACATATTTAAAATCAAGGTAAGTAACAATCTTCAGTACAAAATCTGACACGCTCGGCCGCCATACAAATAGATAAACTTGTTTCTTCTATCTAATTCTGTGCTATACTAAGTACCACTAACTTAAATACAGCAATCATTTCAACTTAGGTTCGGCTGTAGGTTACGGATTGCCTTGCCAGTTGCCACCTATGTCAGCAAGAATACTTAGGCCATTTTAAGGGTCCGTAATCAAGGAACTTTAGTCCGTTTTCACATTGTCCGATCCGATATTGGAAGTCGGAAGGATTTCAATAGAAAAAAATCCAAGATGGCGCCTGTAATGTATGGGATATCGGTCCGACATCCGATATCGGATCGGATAATGTGAAAACGCACTTCTAAAAGTGGAAAAGTGGATAAGTATTTTAACTTCAACTTTGTCAACTGGGTATCCAAAGAATACATTATATTTATCATCATTTTTTTTTAATTTTCCACTTTTTGTGTCCCACTGTTGGACAAAGGACTCCCCTCGTTTTTTCCACTCGACGCTGTTATCAGCGTTTTCCCACCAATTTGGGTAGAATGCGTCTAGGTCGTCCCGCCATCGCCGTTTTGGCCATTTATCAAAATGTTTAATAATATTTGCGTAAATATTTATTTTCTTCAAAAAAAAACTTCTCACTAACTTGTGTAGTGTGTAACTTGTGTCGAAACATCACAAATAAAGTTACCAAACCCCAAATTACGGTAATTGATAGACTTGTAAACTTGCCTAGAAATTCCCCTCTTGCCCGAAATGTCTCAAATGACGTCACACGACATTAGAAATCTATTTCTAAGTGCGTCAATCACGCTATGTTCCGAAGAAAGTACAGTCAGCAACCAAGCTGTGAATGCAAAGTGCCAGAAATATGTATAATATATACACACCTTAATGTACAGGAAATAAAGTTCTGTATACATCTATTCGGCACTTTAATCTGTATTTATAGCTTTGTTGCTGACTGTAAGGACGGGTAGCACGGCGATCGGAACTCGATAAACACATTAAGCGGCCCGGTTCAAACATTAATTTAACAAGTTTTAAATCTAGATATGATTTAGATAGATATTTCATAATCAATAACCACAAAATTAAAATTTTGAAAAACCCCCGACCGCGACATAGTAGACTGATTTTCATGAAACATGGCTAAGAACACTCCCGACTAATTCAGCTTTCAAACAAAAAAAAACTAAATTGAAATCGGTTCATCCGTTCGTTCGGGAGCTACGATGCCACAGACAGATACACACACAGACAGACAGACAGACAGACAGACAGACCGACAGACAGACACGTCAAACTTATAACACCCCGTCGTTTTTGCGTCGGGGGTTAAAAATGAATGAGTAGAGTCTTTCGTGGTTCGTGGTAAAATACAAGAATAAAACAACATTAAAACTTCGCGATGTATTGTAAAATCATTATATTACGCAATATAACCCGTTCCTTTGTTTTATTTCATATCATGCAGTGACAGTTCATAAACACTGATGGAATGTCTAAAGTGTCTAAACCTGCCCTGTCTGCTACCTGGTAGTGACTTTAAATTTTTTTTTTTATTATTATAAATGGGCATACTCTTGGCCACAGACTAGCCAAAGGCAAAGACGTGGCCTACGATGGAGTGAGCTCGCCCAGAAGATGCCTATGTGTACAAAACGCGAGAACTTGGAGTGATAGAAAATCGTTTTTGTTTCAAGAATCGTCACATTGGCACTGGCAGATCGTTATCATATCGCAAAGTTTCTTAGAATTATTGTTCGAATACGACGGGAAAGTTTAGGCATGCTTTATACATGCAAAGAGGATCGAGTATTATAGAGAGTTACAGTCGAAGTAAAATGTGTAATCACAGTGCATAGACTGCCATCTCTTGAGACAGGCTTGAAACTTTTGAACCTCAGTTTTGACAATTTGGCCCATATTCTTAGCTTGATATGTTTTAAAATGTCAAATATTAATATTAGCGCCATCTAGCTGAGCGTACCCCAAAGGTGTAATACCATCTAGGCCACCGTACCTTTTTCTGTATGGTACTGAGGTACGTTTTTTTCTTAGACTTTATCTGTCTATACGGAGTTATATATGTCTTTGATACATAGTTATGCTTAAATTTCTTCGCCGTTAAGTCCTTTCGTTAGAAGCAAATGTATCGCAGCTGCAAAAGCCACAGTATGAAACCAGTAATAATTTTTCTAACAAATTTTGCGCCGCGCGGTTTGTCCTTGAGTAGCGCTCGTACGCAGCGAAGTGCAGCGAGTACATGCGGAACCGGAGGATGCCGGTCGCGTCAGTACGGGCCGCGCTGCTGTGTCGCGCGGCGCGTGCGACAGAGCCAAATACCGATAGCGTCGCCGCTGCCGGAGATTAACTACTGAGTCGTCCTTATACTGTACCAAAGATTTTACAATAGGCTAGTTTCCCACTAGTCAAATCAGCTTCTTTTTATGAACTGTCAAAACGATTTTTTTATATGGAATTACTATGAAATATTGAGGAGTGACGTCACAGTCAATTCATTTACTTTATATCTTTCTCTTTGACTTATTAAATATAAATTATGTTTAAAAATAACTACTGTCCATATTTTTCTTCTAATTATGTGGTGCTTTATTTCGTGCACTGCATAAAATATTTTGTTTTAAGTATGGAAACTAGCCTATTATCGGAACACGTCTCTATTGTCAAGGCTTCAGAGTGCAAGTTCCGATGTTTCTGAGAGCTGGCAGCTCCGATATATCTGATGGCGATACACGAAAAGGCTGCTCTTTAACCTTATCAAATTTATTAAGTGGCGTTTAATTTTCCACACGAAAAACTCAATTTAACTAAATCAACTCATAGGTAACAATTAAAACGTAACGCAACGAGTATCATAATACAATCGTATCGAAATAGAGGAAATGGTAGGCGAAGCAAATATCATCGGCGTAACAAAATCCCACAGACTTCGCTGGTTCGGCCACCTACTGAGAATGGAAGAGGATCGGGCTGCCAAGATTGCGTATCTGGGAGACCAACTGGCCACCAGTTGGTCTTCCCAGATATGCAATCTTGCCGGCGCCGGCGGGCAGACCCAGATATCGCTGGGGAGACAGTGTGATGGCGGATCTGTGTGAGCTACAAGCCGATAATTGGCAGGAAGCTGTGTAGGATCGGGATAAGTGGCGTGCTCTCGTTTTGGAGGCCAGGATTCTCTTTGGATCGCAGAGCCATAATAGTTAGTTAGTTATCATAATTCTATTCATGTCATGATGTTTCCTAACACATGTTGTTTATTTATTTAATATTGTGTTCGGATAGCGTGATATTTTACTTACCGTAAAACTCCTCAACTATAGTCCAACTAGTTCTTGCCCGCGGCTTCGCTCGCGTTAAATTCGAAAATTGCGGAATGCTCCATACAAACTTCCACCCCCCATTTTAGGTAATTGGGAAGTTTAAAAAGAAACAAAACCGGCCAAGAGCGTGTCGGGCCACGCTCAGTGTAGGGTTCCGTAGTTTTCCGTATTTTTCTCAAAAACTACTGAACCTATCAAGTTCAAAACAATTTTCCTAGAAAGTTTTTATAAGGTTCTACTTTTGTGATTTTTTTCATATTTTTTAAACATATGGTTCAAAAGTTAGAGGGGGGGGACGCACTTTTTTTCCTTTAGCAGCGATTATTTCCGAAAATATTAATATTATAAAAAAACGATCTTAGTAAACCCTTATTCATTTTTAAATACCTATCCAACAATATATCACACGTTGGGGTTGGAATGAAAAAAAATATCAGCCTTCACTTTACCCTAATAAAACATTTTTTCCATTTTTTATTTTTGCACTTTGTTGGCGTGATTGATATACATATTGGTACCAAATTTCAGCTTTCTAGTGCTTACGGTTACTGAGATTATCCGCGGACGGACGGACGGACGGACAGACAGACATGGCGAAACTATAAGGGTTCCTAGTTGACTACGGAACCCTAAAAAGTAGCCTGTCACTTTCCATCCCTTCGACTATCACACACTTTCATATTTATAATATTAAATATGGATACTGCAACTATGGTCTACAATTTCAAAAATAATCCAAGTAGGTATCATTACCAATAGCCCTTTTGTTTTATTCCGAGTATTTTCATCCATTTATATATAATTAGTCAGCCTTAGAACTACAAAATATATAGTAAAAAGACACACTTTCGATCTTTTTTCTTACGCTTCGAACTCTACAGCGTTCGTGCATGGTCAACAATTGAATTCATTATAGGTAATCCGTTTTCACTCGATCGTTCTATTTTATGAGTTACCTATAACTAACTATAACTAAATATTGGGCATAGAAAACATATTATCATTCGCAAACCTTACTGCAAGTAAACAAGGATAAAGAATCGGCGAACGCCACCAAAAGGTAAACAACAGTTACCCGTCTAACGAAACAACGCATTATAGCAAATTGGAGATTTATGGGTGTGATTAAGAAGGCTCTCACTGAACCCTCGCAATCGATTCTGAGGTAAAAGTAACATTTGTTACGGGAGTAGATCGCTTTCCTACCGGCATAGCTGATATTACAATATTTGACGCTAGACGCCGATTTAAACGCAGTCTGGCTCTGTCGCGCCAACACGGAAAAGCGATTGAGATAGCTACGATATAGATATAGTACATTTTGTTATCAGTACGAGTCCCGAAACATTCAAACTCGAGACGAGTGAAGAATGACATTTTCACACGTGTGATGAACGACGTTTTTTAATACAGTTGCGAAAAAACACTACTTCAACGAAATAAAAACCTATCTTTGAAGCTTTTAAACTTGCGTTCATATTTTCGATTTTGCTACCCATCCAACACAATTTATTTATTTCATTGTGTGCCATAAAAACATAAACATTTACGATTTGGGACGATTGTTTAATATATACCTACATTTTAATTCAACTAACTCATTTATGCCGAAGTATTGCAAATAACATAAAATAATTATGACAAATCGCGTAACATATTAAGGTGTTTGAACGTGCTTGCATTATGTTGGTAAGACGCCACTACTTTAAATGACAGACGACGCGTTTCGTTCCATTTCAGTTCGTTCTGTTTACACGACTCATTATGAGCCACTTTTTCAAAGTATAAACCATTTTATAAATTATGTTTAGTGTGACTAAAAGTAAACAATTACATATGAAATATCAATGTTCTAAACATTAATCACTTAATAGTATATTTATAGTTTTATTCCGTCTTAGTAAAATAGATGTCTTAATATTAAAACAGCTCGGTATGTAGTTGTAAAATGGAACGCACTCTCGCACGCTAAACAGCCAAAACACGGGCACTTTTTGAGCAACTGTATTAAATAAAAACGATATTCTAAAGGGTCGGCAACGCGCACGTGACACCCCTTGAGTTGCGGGCGTCCATAGGTTACGGTGACCGCTTTCCATCAGGCGGGCCGTATACCTGTTTGCCACCGACGTGGTATAAAAAAAAAAGAATTTGTGCATTTCTCTACGGACCCAGCTTAACTCCGCAGAAACGTAGTCTGGCTGGTATTGGCGCGACAGAGTCAGACTACATTTCTGCGGGATTTTGGTGGCGTTTCGCGTCGCAGAAATGTCATTCGGCTACGGGGCCTGTAGGTACCTATTCTTAAGACGATACGATATAGGTCAATTCTCCATACAAACGCTCTCAACTATTTCCTCCCTGGTTTTTGAAGATAGAGCAGTGATTTTTTCAGCACAGATTATTATTATTTTTATCTATGTCGGACCGTTTTGATTTTTTTCCTATTTTTATTTCAAAAGACGCTAGAGCCAATCAAAAATTTCTAAAAACGGCCTTTTTCAATATGGCATGGGGTTGCCGGCCGAAGACATATCATTTCCCGCCGAGGTATATATAGTGCTTTTCTCAAACATGGTATGAAATAAATAAAGTCTACTGAAAATAGTAACTTTGGCTGTACCAGTTGCAGTCGGCACGTCTATAAAGCCCCTTATAGTTTTTTTTTAATTGGCTAAATACCTGGATGTTATGTCACAATTATCTGTGCTTGGAAATTAAAAAAGAAGACTTTGCCGGCCTTGGCCTGCAAGGTTTGTATGAAATTCCATTATCTATCAATCGTCCTAGCCGCACCTGCAACGTCATACTTCGCTGCCAATTATAAGGCACATGGCACATAACTCATGTTGATGCTGGGGTGCAGGTAGATGCCGCGTACTTTGACTTCAGGAAAGCATTTGACATGGTGGATAATGATGTCTTGTTGGCAAAGATGGCGGCAGTTGGCTGCACACCCAAGCTTCTGCGGTTTTTCGCAGACTATATGAGGGACCGCCAGCAGTATGTGGAGTATGCAGGATACAAGTCTGAGCCGTATTTTACCAGAACTGGAGTAAGTCAGGGCAGCAACTTGGGGCCGTTAGAATTTGTCATAATGATTAACGATCTGCCAGAAGTAGTGAAAGAGTCTCAATGCTTACTGTTCGCTGACGACCTCAAGTTGCTCCTGGCGATCAAAGACGAAGAAGACTGCAAGCGGCTTCAGAGGGACGTGGACAGAGTGGTGGAGTGGAGCCGGAGAAACAAGTTGGAGTTTAATGTAGACAAATGCGTGACAATTACATTTACCCGGGCTAAAACACCACTCTCCTACAATTATTTGGTGTCAGGGTCGAAATTGAACCGAGTGCAGTCGGTAAAGGATTTAGGAGTACTTTTAAATGCAGAACTGACTTTCAGAGACCATATTGTCAGCAAGTGCAAGAAAGCGTTCCGAATCCTAGGATTTGTGCTTCGACGAGCAATGGGGTTTAAGAGTGTGAAGGCCATTTCGGCTTTGTACAACGCCCTGGTACGAAGCCAACTGGAATGCAATGCTGCAATCTGGGCCCCGCATGAGACGAAGTACAGCATAATGATAGAAAGGATACAAAATAAGTTCACGAGGTACATCTACTTAAAACTGTACGGAGTGTATCCTTTCTATCCGCTTATGTATCCCACGTTGTTCGTTATAGGTATGGTGGGCTATAACAAATTAGAAACACGGAGGGATCTGTCACTCGCATGCTACGTGGTGAAGATCCTTCGCGGCAGTGTTCACAACCCGGGGATCTTACAGCAGATGAATCTGTACGTGCCCAATGGCTACGTGGAGCGGAGGCAGCGGCCGCAGCTGATGGTGGAACCGATCGGCAGAACCAACCTGCTTCGTAAGGCGCCTCTCAGTCGCACCGTCCGTACACTGAATTTAGTGGCTGATCAGACTGACTTGTTTAGTTGTCCAATGTCCGAATTTGTAAAAGTGTGTTTAAATGTTATATGTTATAATTTGATGTAATCGTAAGGTTTTGCTGATATAATTATGTAAATAACTATGAATAGGCACTATCGTATTAGGTTTACCTGTAAGGATAGTTGCTAAGTGACAATAAATAAAATAAAATAAAAAAATAATAAAATAACATCAATATTTCATACCATGTTTGAGAAAAGATTTTTTCGCAATATCTTTTAACTGAGTTGTTCTTAATGGACATATTTTTTTCGATAAATCTAGTTAATAACACTAGTATATTTAACTGAAATTCCCAAATTGAAAGGGGGACTCCTTTCCATTTTAGCATTTTCGCTCCCGTAGCGTCTTAAAACGTCAACCTGTTCACTGTCATGTTAACAGATGTGCCTGAGGTTAAACATGTCTCAACAACTTACTTTCCAATGTGGAAAAGCACATTTAGCTTATATATCGGGTACATTTTCAATGTATTCAAAGTATTTTTATGTAAATCTCGAAAAGTTTCAATTTAACGTATTGTCATTCAACAATAGGCAAGGTTAACTTAATAATTCGGATTCGCGTTGAAAATACTATTTCGAAATAAAATATTCAATGTGTTCTTAAGAAGCTTTGGAATTGCTTTTCGCACATATCGTACAATCAAAAGTAAGTGTATGTATTTCTAGTTTTATACAAAATCTCTAGACCATTCTACGAATTAAATAGAAAATACTACCTGCGTACTATTCCTTATTTTACAGAGAGAAAAATAAATGTTAATATTGCGATTTTGAGCAGAGGCTATGGGATTCTTCAAAAAAGGAATAGGTATGCAGGTTTCAAAAGATAAGATAACGCGCATGAATATCTGTGTGCGTATAGTCGAATGCACAAACGCTTACGAAACGCTCACGAGAATATCTCTTTCGTAGCTGTATATCTCTATCGCTCTTGCGTATTGGCTGGATAGATAGAGATAGCTACAATAGTATATTATCATGAGCGTTTCGTGAGCGCAAAACTGTCCATCTTAGCCCAGCAGAAACGGTATGCCACAGTTCTCGCCGTGTCTGGTCTGGTGACAGAGACTCCTACAACGGTTATTGAATTGAAGCATGGAATGCTCTGATGTGATTTGGCTTGCGAAACCAAACTTGGTTTTGAAAATGCGATCACAGGGTGCGCAATAAAGCTGGCCGACTAGGTTGTAGCCTATAGATGAATACGAACGCTTCGATCGTGTTTTGTGGGGATATTATTCTTAAGCAGTATCCAGATCTTCCAAAGAAATATATGCTTTAGTGACTGTGAGTCTTGGCCTCTAAAATGAAACTAAAACTAGCCAAATGCATGAGTTTTTAATCAATTTTTACAATTCTATTCTACATCATGATTTTAATCCAATAAAATAATGCTATAATGGATAACCTCGTATCAATGGTTTGTTTACATTGTTCGTAATTTCTGTTGACTACCTTTTTAGCCTGAAGCTCATTCTTCAAAAATATAAAAGTTATTAATAAAGGGAATAAACACTCCAAATTGGTTTCATAAAAAAGATAACGATGTCTCCATTACAGAGGACACGGAACAGCAATTCGTGGATGAAACTCGATTTTGTCGACGAGCTAACGATTCGTTTCCGACAGGCGGGGCATGTAATGTAGTGTTTTGCCAAACATGCGGGGAAATGAGATGAAATTAGCGAGCTTTTATTTATTTAAACTTTATTACACAAGTAGCTTTTGCCCGCGGCTTCGCTCGCGTTAAACTCGAAGATTGTGAAATCCTCCATACAAACTTCAACCCCCAATTTCTGGGAAGTAGGGGGTTAGAACAGACACAAAAATTAGCCTATGTCACTCTCCATCCCTTCAACTATCTCCACTTAAAATAATCACGTCAATTCGTCACTCCGTTATGCCGTGAAAGACGGACAAATAAACAGACACAGTGTGTGTGTCCCCATTTATAATATTAGTATGGATAAACAAAAGCACAAAAGGCGGACTTAATGCCTTAACACATTCTATAACAGTCAACCGTAGGGAAAAACAGAGGTATATTTCATTTTAATTAATCACGAGCGTAGCAAGTGTTTTGCAAATGGGAATCTTTAGCGTTACAAGCATTTTAACGGATTAATTGATTTTGCTCTAGGGTGAAAGAAAAAAATCACAACATAGAGCCAGAATAGCTATAAAATGTAAAATAAAACCGAATTAAATTCAAACGAACTTCAGTAAATATGTAGTATTCAAAACTATTTAAAAAAATTCTAATGTCAACATAAGGAAGCTTAAACTATGTATGAGTTATAGTATTTTATGCAACAGGCGTTTAAAGGAGGTCAAAAAAGACGAGTGGCGTGGGTAACAATTTGAGGCGAAGCCGAAAATTGTTATTAAGACGCCATGAGTATTTTTTGACTCGGTTAAACACCGTCGCATACAATACTTTTTCTACGACCATGCACTTAGTTTTTAATAGTTTTCTTGAATAACTTTCGTGAAATTCATACTGTTTCCTTTATTTTGACGCAAAGGTTTGCATTGTCAGCTCAGCTGCCCAAAGCCTTCCCGCGCACGCGCGCAGTATCGTTATAACAATGCGTTGCCATGGTTACAGAGCCAAACAATGCGTTTTCAGTTTTTTCGATACTGCGCGCATGCACTGAAAGCCGGCGGACGCTGGCTTTGGGAATAGACTTTTATGTAGTGTTTTAAAGATCTATGCACGACCCTGTAAATGACGAATAACAGTTCGGGAGAAGAAAAAGTATTTTACCAAACATATGGATAAAATTACACCTTTCTCTTCAGCGTGTTACCAAAAGAATTTTTACCAGCCCATTGGCATTGGGGGCCCATTTCTCAAAACTGAAAGTTACAAGTTACAAGCGGAAGTCTCTTTCCATCTTGTCATATTAGACATTGACAACCACTTGTCATTGACAACAAATTGTAACTTGTAGCACAGAATATATAATAGTACAAGTACAGAAGGCCCACTGCTTTGATGTTTCCGAAATGCCGCCTTTTTAAATACCTACAACGTTCTTACAAAGAAACGAGCCGCACGTGCGCGGCGTCCGGTGATAGGGTTACCAATGGATCCAAACTAATTAATACTCACATTAAATGTTATACTATTATATTCAAGTCTTGAGTACTTCAAGGTTCCAACATCACAAGCCTTATTGAACTTTTCCGTGGGACTTAATCACTAGTAGATCTGTATAAGAATGTCTTTTGGTATTTATTTATTCAATATGTCTATTTAACTAAGTAAGTATTAATTCTAATTCTTTTTTGTAACTTATTTCTTTTGTGTATTCTGTGTGTATTGTGACAAATAAATAAACGTATATCTCTATCTATCTATCTATTATTAGCCATTCCACCCGCGGACATCGCTTAAAAAACCTCGCGACGTAAAGTAACAATAGAAAGTGCGAACGTGCATTCCGTGAGAATGCGCGCCACCCCTGAGTAGGCCGCGAACTCGTAGCTTCTGCTTGTAGCTTCGAAAAATGGGCCCCTGATGATGTAGTAAAACAGTAACCCACAAAAGCTTACAATCGAGACAAGATGCTTAGCGAATCATTCCTGAAAATCAATTCCGCAACAGCCATCCAATCCAATCACATCATTCACATCCATGACCACGCAGCGAGCTAGTAGCACGTGAATACATTCATGAAATGACATTCTAATTGTCACAGCATTTTGAAATAAGGTACTTACATCGGGGCAAATCCCGACTGGGGGGCAATTGTAACTGATCCATTTGCCGCTCCATCCACACTTTGCCGTTCATTGCCTGTTCAGCAAAGAAAAATTGACGCTGAGTAATAATGTTACTTATAAACCCAGAAATAGGCACAGAATTGTCATTGTCAAGTGTCAATGTCACTGTGGTAAATTACCTTTGGGAAACGAAGAGGCAAATACAACAGGTAGTAAAAACATAATACATATACACAAGCCACACAGTTTCCACTATATATGTTGTTCAGAATTATTACTAAGTACACGTACATACAGTAAATCTATCAGTTTTATTTTTATTGATACAACTGGACCAAGCGTTTGCTTGATTATTGATGTGTGTAGTGACTTTGAGTTGGTTTGATTGCTCTTTCTATTGGGTAAGGAGGTCTGTGACTAGACACGAGTAAATACTTTAGAAAAATCAATATGTTTAATGTTTATGAACTTAACTTTAACAAGAAAATAATTTATTAATAACCAAATAAATACAAACCTGATCCGCCACATGCTTCGTCAAAACACAAATGTAATCCGCCCAAGCGTCGTCAGATTTTCATTCTACATTATCAATAAAACAAACCACAATATCTGCAACACGCTTCGTCAACACACAAAAACTAACATAACTACAAACTATTTCCATCCCCTCTCTGCATCGTGCCCGGCCTGAAAGTTCCCATCACACTGGCCGCATTCCCACGCTGTATAGCGATGGAAACTTGTTGGACCAGCCAAGACCCAGAGCGAGGATCACTACCCCTGTCCCGCAAACGTTTGCCCAACTCCCTAAATAGCCCTAACGCCTCAATACCCCAGGGTCCAGCAGTCTCAACAGCGACCGGTACAAAATCGTACGTCGTTTCCAAGGTGGAGTACTTCGCATGCTTCAGTTTTGCAGCCGCCTCCGCCGCCGCTCGAGTAAATTTAATTTCTTCACCGACATAAAATACCTATATAAAGCCCTAGGAACTCCAGACGAGACCCTTTTAGCTGTGAACATGAAAATTACCGTAACTAAGGGTTACCTACTCGTGCTTAGTATGTTCATTGAATCTGTGAAATTATGTTTTCAGTTACGAATTTCTGAGGCTTACTCAAACGTACAATGGTATCGGAACGATATACTTATGATTTTTGTATCCAGAATCCAGAATAACTTGGCAACAAAATTTGGATTTAGCTTTTTTATACGCGGAAAAATAGTAAGTGGTTACGACTTTTCCGGGAAAACCTCCAAACCTTTGAGAATCGAGCGGTTTATATCTCGAAAAAAACCGGCCAAGAGCGTGTCGGGCCACGCTCAGTGTAGGGTTCCGTAGTTTTCTCAAAAACTACTGAACCTATCAAGTTAAAAACAATTTTCCTAGAAAGTCCTTATAAAGTTCTACTTTTGTGATTTTTTTCATATTTTTTAAACATATGGTTCAAAAGTTAGAGGGGGGGGGGGCACTTTTTTTTCCTTTAGAAGCGATTATTTCCGAAACTATTAATACTATCAAAAAACGTTTTTAGTAAACCCTTATTCATTTTTAAATACCTATCCAACAATATATCACACGTTGGGGTTGGAATGAAAAAAAAAATCAGTCCCCACTTTACATATAGGGGGGGTACCCTAAAAAACATTTTTTTCCACTTTTTATTTTACCACTTTGTCGGCGTGATTGATATACATATTGGTACCAAATTTCAGCTTTCTAGTGCTAACGGTTGCTGAGATTATCTGCGGACGGACGGACAGACAGACATGGCGAAACTATAAGGGTTCCTAGTTGACTACGGAACCCTAAAAACTAACAACGTACCTACATACCTTCTGATGGTGTTACAGGCGGGAGTGGTGATCGCTTACCATCAGGCAATACTTCCGCTTGTTTGCCGCTTATCATTTAAATAGTCTTACATTGGCTCATTAGGGTGGTCCAAAAAAAAATTTTTTTTATTGTTTGAGCTCCACATGGTTATTTCTACACGAAAACTTATTAAAATTATGTCAACCAATTTTGAGAACAATCAGACTTTATTTAGAGGTCGCTCAAAATAAAGCAATAATGCCATACTGAAATGTATGAAATGAACTTGACTAAAGAAAAAATCTTACATGGAGGTATTTTAATGGTTTAATTATATTTTTCCCTATTTCATTAGAGCTAAATAAAATATGAACCGGGCAGTTTGCAATGTTTTAATTATTTTGGTTTTTATTTTATTATAGGAGATATCAAATTTTAAATGTATCTTGAGCGACCTGTAAATAATGAGCAAATGGGTTAAAATTTGGTACATAAACTACTAATTCATAATAGAACAAAGGGAACCATGTGGAGAAAGAATTAGTCATATTTATTTTTCTTCCATACAAATGTGGACCACCCTATTGGCTCATACACTGTTAGTTCAAAACTCAGTAGTGAGGTCCACCTAGCAATGCACGGTCGAGAAGTTTCCAAAGTTGCAGAACATTCCTAATGAGAATTTTCGGTCACTTCTGAGAATGTTCTCGAGAACGAGAATTTATCAGAATACTTAGTAACTTCGTAGTTTATATCATAATTTCGTCGAACTCAGCAAGTCAAGACGTAGTCCCGTGGTAGTGCGCTGGCTTCGTATGCCGATGTTCTCAGGTTCGATCCTGACAGCGATCTTTTTTTTTTTGTATATACATATATTGGCATGACCAAAAACAGGCATCAAGAAATAATAGTTCGGTACCTAATTTAAAAAAGTCAGGACTAAAACTCTGAAAGTCGAAATGTTCCCTGAAGTATAGTGAGAATTCAAGCAACTTACAGTGAGAATTTAGGTAACTTATCACTTATCAACAAAATAGCTAACTGTAATAGACAATATTATACCTATAATAACATATAGTTTTATATTATGCCCATTTAAACATTATTTCAAGTATATTCTCTTGTTTAAATAATAACTTGCATGTTGCGGGAATGTTCTGCGAACATTCTCAAGAATGTTTCCGCTTTTTGGGAATGTTCTGCAATTTCTGTATTACTAGGTCCACCATAGAGGAATAAGTAAGGGAAGAATTGCAACTCCGTACATCAGTTAATGCAAGTTATTTGTAGTGAACTAGTGACATCTAGCGTCATTCACGCGCCAATCACGCGTCAACTAGCTTAAATTATCAGTACTGCTACTTGTCAATAGATGTCGCGACGGACAAAAAATCTAATGCTCAACAATTTTTAACTAATATTACAATAGTATTAATCAGTACTCTGTTTTCAATTCCTTCTGCTTGTAATATAAGTTGTAAATTGTTTTAATATTACATTTTTGGCAGACGAGACACTGTTGACACCTAATGTCGAGTAGTGGTACTGATAATTTACGCTAGTTGACGCGTGATTGACGCGTGAATGACGCTAGATGTCACTACAAATAATCTGCATTTACGGATGTATGGATTTAAATAACTGTTCCCTTACTAATATTCCTCTATGGTTCCAAATACAAATATAAAATTTTGACATAAAGGATGACGTTAAAATACCACTCAGAATCAACTGTCGTACTTCACCCAAATACCTGCCACTTTTTAGGTGCCAAATACCGTAGTCAACTAGGAACCCTTATAGTTTCGCCATGTCTGTCTGTCTGTCTGTCTGTCTGTCTGTCTGTCTGTCTGTCTGTCTGTCTGTCTGTCTGTCCGTCCGTCCGTCCGTCCGTCCGTCCGTCCGTCCGTCCGTCCGGATAATCTCAGTAACCGTTAGCACTAGAAAGCTGAAATTTGGTACCAATATGTATATCAATCACGCCAACAAAGTGCAAAAATAAAAAATGGAAAAAATGTTTTATTAGGGTACCCCCCCTACATGGAAAGTGGGGGCTGATTTTTTTTTTCATTCCAACCCCAACGTGTTATATATTGTTGGATCTTAGGTATACAAAAATGAATAAGGGTTTACTAAGATGGTTTTTTGATAATATTAATATTTTCGGAAATAATCGCTCCTAAAGGAAAAAAAAGTGCGTCCCCCCCCCTCTAACTTTTGAACCATATGTTTAAAAAATATGAAAAAAATCACAAATGTAGAACTTTATAAAGACTTTCTAGGAAAATTATTTTGAACTTGATAGGTTCAGTAGTTTTTGAGAAAAACACGGAAAACTACGGAACCCTACACTGAGCGTGGCCCGACACGCTCTTGGCCGGTTTTTTATATTATTCTCTAAGTACAAAAGTCACTTAATACTTATCCTTGTTTTACAGACAGACATTATTATAAGAACAATAAAATCCTGATCCCTTGTAATAGTTTGCAAACATACAGGAAACGAACCAATTACCCCACGTTCGTGCCGACGATATCGATGTAACATATCGTCACTACTTTTACAAAATCTCGTATCTCACGCTGTTCCTCAAAGTTAAAACGCAGTAAGTCTATATGCATTCCATACATACTTACTACAATTTTCTTTTCTTTGACAAACCAAGATACAAGTTTTTTTTTAAAGTAGTGACGATATATCACTAGTATCACTAGTGATGTGCCACGTTGTTGTAAAGATTACCGATATTACCAACATTATTTCTCACGTGTAGTACCGGCATCAGAAAATAATAACACCACCCCATCTCGTCCTGTGAGTGTCGTGTCGTGTAAGGCGATTAAGCGTCACTTGCACCACCGAAAATGGAGGGTTAACCCGAAGTTAATGCACCATTTTACATGGAATTTGACAGTTGATAGCTCACTAACTTTGAGTGGCCCTAAGGTAAGTGGCCCTAAGGGAACACTGATGGCAGATCATATGCACATGAGCAAGGCTCGCGGGGTCCTTGCTGACAAAACCTCTGCACCCCGCCACCACAAAAAAAAACATTATTCCTACATGGCAATAAAAACTGATTCTTTTCTCTAAGAACGAATTAAATCATTTTCATAAAATAGTTATTTGTTTTACAAGGGGGCAAAGTAGTTGTTTAACCGCACGTTCCTGTATTGATACCCGAGCAAGCGAAAGATTCCAATATTGAACCGCGAGCGTAGCGAGTGGTTCAAAAAGTGTAATCATGAGCGTTTCGAGACTTGCGAGGGTTTCAAGGCACGAAGGTTAAACAAACTTTGCCTCCGAGTGAAACACAAAATTTTTCACCACACCAACATGAACAAAATACTAACTATAAAACATCAAATTAAATGAAATCCATCAATTTATTCAATATTTATGATTCAAAATCATCATTTATGATTATAAATCTGATATAATGGTTGACTGGTAGAGAATGCCTCAAGGCGTTAAGTCCGCCATTTGTACTCTTTTTTTTGTAAGTTTGTGCAATAACGTTTAAATAAATAAATAAAAATAAATTTATAGGTAAATTCTACCAGCCAACTTAAGACATCAAGTTAAAATTTGTATGAAATTACTTTGCACTCTTATGGATAAAATGCAATTTTGCTATCTGTTTTCGAATAGCAAAGTAAGCCCTTAACAGTTGGTGGTGAAATAGTTATTTGTTATACAAGGGGGCAAAGTTGTATTTTAACGCCGAGTGTGGAATTGAAAAACGAGCAAGTGAAAGGATTCTATATTAGAGCACTGACCTTCTGGACACCTCTGGCCTTCGGCCATACGCGGAGTTCGGCCTTCGGCTTTCGCTTTTAGCCACTTTTGTTCTGTGTGTCATCACATCATCATCCTCCTTGCGTTATCCCGGCATTTTGTCACGGCTCATGGGAGCCTGGGGTCCGCTTTGATAACTAATCCCAATATTTGACGTAGACACTAGTTTTACGAAAGCGACTGCCATCTGACCTTCCAGCCCGAAGGGTAACTAGGCCTTATTGGAATTAGTCCGGTTTCCTCACGATGTTTTCCTTCACCGAAAATCGACTGGCAAGTATCAAATTACATTTCGCACATAAGTTCCGAAAAACTAATTGGTAGGAGCCGGGGCTCGAACCCGCGACCTCCGGATGTAAAGTCTGTGTGTAGTTCTAAGTATTTACCTGCTGGACCCTGGACACTTTGAGCCTTTAGCCCTAGAATTACCGATATCAAGTAACACTGTGTGACAGGTTCATTCGTAATTCATCTGTTGTACTTCCTAGAAATATTTTTTTATGCAGTAGGAGGCAAACAAGCAGACTCTCTTCTTCTTCTTTCTTTCTTCTTTCTAATTGTTGGTGCCATGCCGGCCTTGAAAATAGACGCTCTTTTCTTAAAGGTTTGCATTGCAGGTCGTATCGGTCCGGAAGTACCGTAAATATTATCGTATCGGTCCGGTAATATTACTAAAAACATCCCATCACTAATCCCAGGTAGCAAATCCAATCTCGCACGTCTGAAGTTACAAAGACGA
This sequence comes from Leguminivora glycinivorella, assembly GCF_023078275.1. Lineage (NCBI taxonomy): Eukaryota > Metazoa > Arthropoda > Insecta > Lepidoptera > Tortricidae > Leguminivora > Leguminivora glycinivorella. The sequence goes on from NC_062971.1 coordinate 36,309,655, forward strand.
GGATAGTCATATTTTATTACAAGACTTCGCGATAAACATCGACACATGCCGATTCTGAATAAAGGTGGTGTTCGGGTTCTAACTGCAACCAAAGATATAATTATGATTATTATGAAATTTCGTATAGACGGATAAGGTCTAGAAAAAAAAGTTCTTCAAAGCCATAGAGAAAAAGGTACGGTGGCCAAGATGGCGTTACACCTTTGGGGAATGCTCGGCTAGATGGCGTTAATATTAATATTTGACATTTTAACACATATCAAGCTAATAATATGGGCCAAATTGTCAAAACTGAGGTTCAAAAACTTTAAGCTTGTGTCGAGAGATGACAGTCTATAAAATAATAAATAAATAAATATTATAGGACATTCTTACACAGATTGACTGAGCCCCACGGTAAGCTCAAGAAGGCTTGTGTTGTGGGTACTTATATATAATATGTATAAATACTTATATACATAGAAAACATCCATGACTCAAACAAATCTGTGCTCATCACACAAATAAATGCCCTTACCGGGATTCGAACCCGGGACCGCGGCGTAGCAGGCAGGGTCACTACCGACTGCGCCAGACCGGTCGTCTATGCACTATGATTTCACATTTTACTTTGACAGTAACTCTCTAGAATACTCGATCCTCTTTGCTGCAACTTAGCGGATTATTTCAGAACATTACTACCAACTGTATTAGAATTAATTAATAAATAAGTACGAAAATACCAGAGACGGGTAGAGAATTGCACCACCCTACTTTCTTCCCGTGGGTGCTGTAAAAGTAGACTGTGGGATATGGGTTAAATTGTCACTGCAATGTCACAATTCCGTTTTCATTCAACCCCTTATTTGCCAAGAGTGGCCCTGAAAATTGAGTGGTTTCATGAGATCTGTCTACCCCTTTATAGGATACAGGCGCGATGGTGTATATATGTATGTTGTACTGTATCGATATTATTGATTGTTGGAGTGCATCTCACGTATGAATTTTATGTCGTATCAAAATAATATTAAAACACATATTTACACATTCAATACATGAATCGGCGTAGAACAAAAACGTTAGAACTTTGGGCAATTACCTCTATACGATAATTACCTTGGATTCACTGGATTCCCGACGCGATTCGAACATTAATACACGTCAAAGAGTTTCAGATAGGGTAGGGATTGGATATCTCAGTGTCTGTAACATGACATTTTTGTTGAAAGAAACATCTCTAAACTGGTTGTAAGCTTTAAAAAAATACAGTACTGTAAGTACTGTATTTTTTATAATTATATAATATCAGGCCGTCTCTTTCGCACTATTCGTATTTATTAACCGCCTTCCAAATCTCAAAGGAAGGGGTTTTCAATTCGTCTGTATTTTTTTTTAAATGTTCGTTCCTCGATATCTCCGTCGTTACTGGACCGATTTTGAAATTTTTTTTTGATTGAATCTATATGCACATGCACACAGATTGGTCCCATTTTTCTCAGAACCCAGTTCTGATTTATTTATTTATTTATTTATTTATTTAAACTTTATTGCACAAAAGAACAACTTAGTGTACAAAAGGCGAACTTAATGCCATGAGGCATTCTCTACCAGTCAACCTTTGGGCAAAGCAGAGAAGATTGTAGGCGGTGCATTTAAGAGACCAATTTTGAAATATCAATCAAAAGCTTAGACATATAATATATTAACGTACATACAATTACATACTACTTTTACATAAATAACGATAGGTTATATAATACATAGGTACTCATATATATAAATTATATATATATGAGTACCTATGTATTATATAACCTATCGTTATTTATGTAAAAGTAAGTCTGATGATAGGATCCTGGAGAAATCGAGGGAACTTCTCAAATCTGAAAGGCATACATATGGTGATTTTTGTGTTTTTAAAGGAACAGCATGCATTTACGTACGGAACAGTGACATTCGGTTCAGTGGAACTCCTGATGATGGTCAGAATGGAACTCCTCAAATCTGAACGGCACACTTATAGTGACTTTGGTATTTTTATAAGAACAGCATGCACTTACATCCAGAACAGTGACATTTGGTGCAGTGGAACTGCTGATGAAGAGTGAGCCGCCCTTGGTTAGAGTTCCGTTCTGATAATCATTCTCATCTGTAAGTACTTCAGAATCATCCAGATTTCAAAATTGGTTCAGAAATGACGGAGATATCGAATAACAAACATTAAAAAATATACAGACGAATTGATAACATAATCCAACATTTGAAAGTATTTATCACCAGAACCCAGAACCCCAAAGGAAGGCGGTTTTTTTTTTTCTTAAAAATTATCGTTTATCACTCGACCGTGCTATCGGTGCTGGTTTCATCCAGTTGTGACCCGCAGTTCTCTAGTTATGATAGAAGAGATATGAATACCTACATGAAAAAGGCAAAAAATCTTTTTGGTACCAGGGTGGCTAGCCGAATGGCACAATCGCTCACGAAACGCTCAAGAAACGAAGCGCTAGTAGATACAGAGCCAGCGGCGTATCGCTTTCGTTTGGCGTCGGAGAAATGCCATTCGGCTACGGGGCCAGAAACCTATGATACATATTTTTCTTTCTAACTGTACCTATTTAAGCAAAAGTAAGTAAGGCACCTACAGATGAACAAATAAAATCGAGTTGGAAACTTTTTAATTGAACGACACTAAAGTAAAGTCTCACATTTTGAGATAAATTTACATTGAAATAAACGTTTAATTGCTATTTACAAACCTTTTTAAACGCATAAAGCAAAAAGTAAGCTAAATTTTATACATATATCGCAGCATGACGGCTGCGTATAATGGAATGTCAAGTACGGAAATAGTCTATGCTTGAGTGTGTTTGACTGCGATACAGCGTCTGTTATTTATATGACCCGAACAGCTGTTAAATGGATTGGTTCCTGGCTGGTTAAGATGACATCAATGATAGCCGTGGGGAGTTGGCATCCAGGAACCGTCCATGGCAGGAACCGTCAGTCAGATTTGAATTGGAAAGTATCGCAGTCAACTACACTGCATTCCTTTAAATATTATTTTTCAGATATATTCCTTTAATGAGGCTCTAGTATGAGCCTACGAATCATATTTTAAATCCACTGTGGCATTAAAATACGAGCAGTTTCAAGTGCTCAGTCTACAGTTGATCGGGAATATGTACATACATACATACATACAATCACGCCCGCCTCCCAGAAAGGGGTAGGCAGAGCACATGAAACTGCTAAAGTTACAGTGCCACTCTTGGCAAATAAGGGGTTGGAAGAAAACGAAACTGGGACATTGCAGTGACAGGTTGCCAGCCTCTCGCCTACGCCACAATTTACCCCATATCCCACAGTCGCCTTCTACGACACCCACGGGAAGAAGGGGGGTGGTGAAATTCTTAACCCGTCACCACACGGGGGAATATGTATATATAATAAATGCATAATATTTATGTATTACTATTTGGTCCCTGTAATGTCCCACTGCTGTGCAAAGCCCCAATATTTCCACTTATCTCTATTCAAGATGTAAGGCCAGTTCTTCAATAAAAATTTTGAAAAACCCCCTACCGCGGACCGTATTTCATGAAATAGGGCTAAAAACACTGCCTAATAATTCAGCTTTCAAACAAAAAAAAAACTAAATCTAAATCGGTTCATCAGTTCGGGAGCCACGATGCCACAGACAGACATACATAAACAGACAGGCAGGCAGACAGACAGACAGACACGTCAAACTTATAACACCCCGTCGTTTTTGCGTCGGGGGTTAAAAAGGAGTCCATTTCATTCCGCCATTACTGATGGGATCTTCCAAAGCCCCGATTTGAGTTTTTGGGCTCCTATTGTATATGCATAAAATAATCTAGCAAGTATTAAGGATGTCTTCCCGTCTGTTCCATGACTCCTATCTGTACCAGGCGGAAATAACTGTAAATAGGTACATATCTTTTTTTATACGACGTTGATTAACATGGAACAATGCCGCAAAAAACTTGGGATTAGTCGTCACAGCGGACCCCAGGCTCCCATGAGCCGCGGCAGATGCCGGGATAACGCAAGGAGGATGATGATGAATGGCGTATAAACCTTATAAAATAACTTTGAAATGCTTTACTTATATAGTTACCTAGCTATTTTTAGTGTAGACTAGATACAAAGCTAAATAATAATTTACTCATAAATTTTTGCCTTAATTTTACAATTTCTTTCTAATTATTTTCATAATGACTTACTTAAATAAGCCTGCCTTTAAAACTAACTGAAATGAGACACGCACAATATAATAAATTCTGTGTTTAGAAGACCATTTCGTTGGTAGGTACACTACGTGCTTTGAATGTATATGTCGCAGTAAGATAGATAAAGCCGTTATATAGTTATAACCCTAGGGATATAATTATATGTCGTAACATAGTTAAACGAAAGCAATTTATTGCCATCTTACTAGGAATATAACTATAATACGTTACTAGTTTAGTCAAATAATTATTTGACTGGATTCAGTTTAGTGAAATAATTGTAGACAGGAGTGTGGCGGTGCGGCGGAGGTATAGTTATAACCCTAGGGATATAATTATATGCGTTAAACAAACAAACCTCAGTGAAGAATTGTTTAGGGCAAGAATTTGTTAATTATTTCCAATTCAATGTGCTTATTCTCTCTAAACACACAGACGGATGGACAGAGTCGCGACATAAGGGTTCCTTTTGATTTTTTTTGGTATAGAACTATAAAGAACCGGGACTTCCGGTTCCAGTCCCACTTAGAGACGTATTATAATTATATCCCTAGATTAAGTTTAATCCAGTGATATAATTATATAACTAAACTAGTACCTATCGTATTATAATTATATTCCTAGTAAGATGGTTATGAATCGCTTTTGTTTAGCTATGTTACGGCATATAATTATATCCCTAGGGTTATAACTATACCTCTGCCGCACCGTCGCACTCCTACCTACAATCATTTCACTAGACTGAATCCAGTCATATAACTATATGACTAAACTAGTAACGTATTATAGTTATATTCCTAGTAAGATAGCAATTAATCGCTTTCGTTTAACTATGTTACGACGTATAATTATATTCCTAGGGTTATAACTATATAACGGTTTTATCTATCTTACTGCGACATATACATGATGTCGTCGAAAAATAAAGTTACCTAAAATAATCTTCATGGTTTCCCTTCAATGGGCATTTTCAAAATTAGCAAAAGTTGTTAATAAAATATAACTCGCTGTCACTTTTGTGACGACAAATTAAGCATAAAATCTGGATAAATATTCACCTTTTTTCACATTCTGAATGTAGATTATCGCTTAAAGTTTATGTAATTAACACAAAAACAATAATTTTATTGAAATTTCATGCTTTATTATTGTCACAAAACTGACAGTGAGTAAATTTTTGTTAATTTACGCTAATTGGGGGGTCCCAAATTCTGAAAATGCCCCAATGAACTAGCACACAGTGAACTAGCAATGTACAATTTGCAGAACATTTCCAGCATTTCCGTAGATTGAGAACAACCCCCGACGCAAAAACGACGGGGTGTTATAAGACGGGGTGTTATGTCTGTCTGTCTGTCAGTTTGTCTGTCTGTCTGTGTGTGTGTCTGTCTGTGGCATCGTAGCTCCCGAACGGATGAACCGATTTCGATTTAGTTTTTTTCGATTTAGTCGGGAGTGTTCTTAATAGCCATGTTTTATGAAAATCGGTCCACTATGTCGCGGGCGACGGTTTTTTCAAAATTTTAATTTTGTGGTTAGGTTATTAATAGACAAATTCTTGAGGAACGTATATAATTTGTTAAGTATTCGTGTAAATTTGTTCAAATATAATTATATTTGCTAATGAAGTCGGAAAACTCTTGCTGGCTAAGAGCTTTAATGGAAAACGCTGCCCACGCCGTTTTGGCCATGATAAGACAATGTACGTTGAAATTAGGTTTCTTTCATAGTCTATAAAAAAATCCTCTGTCATTTTAATGCTTTAGTTTTTAGTTTTCTTTAATTTTCTAAGCTTTAATAAGCCTTAATTTTTCATACATATGTTACTATTGCACAGGGAAAAGTAGCTCAAAAACATACTTAATATTATAAATGGAAAAGTGATTCATATCTATGGTCATATCCATGGGAAAGTGCGTGTGTCTGGTTGTTTGTCCGACTTTCACGGTAAAACTGAGCGACGAAATGAAGTGATTTTTTAAGTGGAGAAAGTTGAAAGGATAGGCTTGAATTTTTGTCTCTTTCTAAACGCCCACAGCCAAAATGGGGGGGGGGGGGGGGGGGGTAATTTATATGGCGCTTCCTGCAATTTTTAGGGTTCCGTAGTCAATAGGAACCCTTATAGTTTCGCCATGTCTGTCTGTCCGTCCGTCCGTCCGTCCGCGGATAATCTCAGTAACCGTAAGCACTAGAAAGCTTTTCAGCTTGGTACCAATATGTATATCAATCACGCCAACAAAGTGCAAAGATAAAAAATGGAAAAAAATGTTTTATTAGGGTACCCCCCCTACATGTAAAGTGGGGGCTGATATTTTTTTTCATTCCAACCCCAACGTGTGATATATTGTTGGATAGGTATTTAAAAATGAATAAGGGTTTACTAAGATCGTTTTTTGATAATATTAATATTTTCGGAAATAATCGCTCCTAAAGGAAAAAAAAGTGCGTCCCCCCCCCTCTAACTTTTGAACCATATGTTTAAAAAATATGAAAAAAATCACAAAAGTAGAACTTTATAAAGACTTTCTAGGAAAATTATTTTGAACTTGATAGGTTCAGTAGTTTTTGAGAAAAATACGAAAAACTACGGAACCCTACACTGAGCGTGGCCCGACACGCTCTTGGCCGGTTTTTGAATTTAACGTAGTGGAGGTGGAGGCAGCAGGCAGCTAATATTTACATTATAAGTATGTAGATAATAACCTTCTTGGCATACCTATGCAGCTTTTTGGGCGCAACAACTCGAGAGGACTGTAAAGGGATTTCATATTATTTTTTAGGCCTAGGCCTGCAAAGTAACTTTTTTTTATAAAATATTGTCCTTTAGAGCATTTTTTTTTATTTCATTGTAAGTTTGAGAAAAGCACTATACATGCCTCGGCGTGAAAACGGATTCCCGGCCTCGTATCATCGACGCTCGCTCGGCCGTATATACCCACTTGGCCGGAAATCCTCATTTTCCCGGCCTCTGATGTAATGTACTATTTCGCACGTGTACGTCGTACGACGATTTTCAGTACAGATGACCCTCCGAAGTCTCGACCTGGCATATAATGAACCACTTATCGCACTAGTGCATAAAAAAACCATCTGTACTGAAATACTAATTTACTTAAAAATACCTGAATTTCCATTCGTATAATGGCAATGTCATCACTTAACAAGGATATACCCACAAACGATAACTGTTTTAAGCCTATTTATCTGACGGTTTTCTCCCAATCTCGCCATAAAAATGAAATATTACTATTATATTATGTAGATAAAGCATTTCGGCAGGTAATAAAATGTATTGGATAGCCTACCTGCCTATATTATCTAAAAAGTAACATATCATGTTTAGTTTTAGCTCGCCTAACATGAACCCCAGATTCTTTATTATAATGGCTGGTTACGGTTCAATTGGTATTGGTTTTCGAGAAGATAATCCTAGACGAATGATAATAACTGAAGAAATAACATCTGTTCTTTCTCGTAAGTAAATGGCTCGTGAAAAACAGTAATGTTACCCTAAAAAGGCTACTTTACTCGCCAATGCGCAATTGGCCCCGTAGCCGAATGGCATTTCTCCGACGCCAAACGAAAGCGATACGCCGCTGGCTCTGTCGCGCCAATACGCAAGCGCGATTAGATATCTACTAGCGCTTCGTTTCGTGCGCAATTGTGATTCGGCTACAGGTTTTTCGATATCTAACGAACATTATAATAATATCACAGCCTTATAAGGCGATACAGGAGCGAAAATGCTAAAATGGAAAGGGGGGCTCCTTTCGATTTGGGAATTTTAGTTAAATATACTATTGTTATTAACTAGATTTATCAAAAAAAAATGTAAATTAAGAACAACTCTCAGTTAAAAGATATTGCGAAAAAATCTTTCAAATCAAGGTTCGGCTCGACTGTTTTCTCCTTCAAAACTTAATCAGTCGGAACGAAATTTGAGAATCTTATTAAGAATGAAATAGTCTGTATCGCATCGTTTAGATTTTTTGGCTAACTATTACCAATCTTGAGTATCACACCTTTTTTGCGCCATACTGAAAAACCGGCCAAGAGCGTGTCGGGCCACGCTCAGTGTAGGGTTCCGTAGTTTTTCGTATTTTTCTCAAAAACTACTGAACCTATCAAGTTCAAAACAATTTTCCTAGAAAGTCTTTATAAAGTTCTACTTTTGTGATTTTTTTCATATTTTTTAAACATATGGTTCAAAAGTTAGAGGGGGGGGGACGCACTTTTTTTCCTTTAGGAGCGATTATTTCCGAAAATATTAATATTATCAAAAAATGATCTTAGTAAACCTTATTCATTTTTAAATACCTATCCAACAATATATCACACGTTGGGGTTAGAATGAAAAAAAAATATCAGCCCTCACTTTACATGTAGGGGGGTACCCTAATAAAACATGTTTTTCCATTTTTTATTTTTGCACTTTGTTGGCGTGATTGATATACATATTGGTACCAAATTTCAGCTTTCTAGTGCTTACGGTTACTGAGATTATCCGCGGACGGACGGACGGACGGACGGACGGACGGACGGACGGACGGACGGACGGACGGACAGACAGACATGGCGAAACTATACCCATACAACCATTTCAGTCGCAAAATCTTCAAATCAGTAACTAACTGTCAAATGTGACATAACGCGTGGTAACGTCGTGCAAACAATGCGACCGTATTGATACAATAACAAAATGTAGTCATCGTGTGCACTCGTTACGGTAACAAAATGTGTACGAATTTGTGGCTGTCAATGTCACTGTCAGAATGACTTTTAACGACACTTTATTAGTCGACGTTTGCACACATAACGGTAACAACATGTGAACGAATTTGTGGCTGTCATTGTCACTGTCAGAACGGTTTCTGACAGTGACATTGACAGAATTTGTACACACATGTGTAGGTCTGATTACCGAACTGCTCCTAAACCACTGTATCCGCAAATGACAATCTGAAATACGAAGGTTTCTCAAACTGTCTTGTGAAGTTGTGGACTGGTTGAATCATTTAAATATGAGCGAATTAAATAATAATAAACGACGACGACCATTTAAGCACTCTTCGACATTTTATAGAAATGTGGGAAAGTTAAGAAAAGTGCAGAATGATAATACAAATAGATAAGCACTTTATAGTTACTTAATGTATTAAATATATAATTTTTAATTCTTATTGATAAAAATGAAGTGTAGTGTTGCTTTACACAATAAAAGTAGGAATCAAATGAAATAGAGTATTTACTGTGATATTAATAGAATTTCTGTTGCGCAATGATAGTTTTTTTCAGTACAGATGCTGCTTTTTTTAACGCAGTAGTGCGAGCAAATCAAGCAATGATTCATTTCTTGTCTGGTCGAAACTCTTAGCTTAGATTTAGGTACTGAAAATCGTCGTACGATACACGTGCGAAAAGGACATTCACAACTCGTGTCGATTTAAAACACTCCCTTCGTTCGTGTATTAATTTATCGCTACTCGTATCGATTTTCCTCTTTTCCGCACTCGTATCTACAAGTATTTTGTTTGGGTTACAAAAAAAACACATTATTTACTCTACTACGTTTTATTTATGTCTCTTTAACATTACAAATTTGTAGACACTTATCTATACAAAAATCTTGACAAAAGAAGTACAGATCGCTGAAATTAATGTTGATAGTAATATTAATGACGACTACTTCAACAAGTGTCAATTGTGAAATGCCGCAAAATACTAGTTGCTCTATAGAAGACCATAATAATATGATCCCCGATCCTTTACAACCCAGCAGCTCGGTACGCACGTTACAATTTTTTTTTAATCTTCTTTAGTGAGGGCAACTGAGTACGACGGCATATTTAATTGTTTATAAAGTTTGAGGATACCTGGAAAAAATTAATACAAGAAGCCATTTTGAAAATATAATAAATATTCACTGCTTTCGGTCACGCGTGTACGCTGCGACCATTTTGCGACCGTTTGTCGACCGTTTGGTGACCGTTTGGCGACTGTTTTTTACATGGAATATTACCGTCTTAATCCATATTTTAACAACTTTATTGGTTTTCTAGGCATTATTTTTATTATTTCAGTATAGTATATGCACCGGAGCACTAAAACTTCACCAATCAATATACATAACACGCAAACACCGAGTAGTCAATAATATTATTACTGGTTAAACTGAGGTAAATTGATGGCGCGTTGATAAATTTAGACTTATTTTATGAAATCACTCGAGCAATTTAATTGGCCATGGTAATTAGCCCACATTATATTACAAATGCAAACAATATTTATCTTTAACAAATTCTTACGCCATTACATTTTAATGTCAAATGATTTTATTTCTTTTTTACTTTGACGTCTCTGACAGTCGCCATTTGAAAAGAATGAAATGAACGAATGATTTTGGGAAAGTAGTCGCCAAACGGTAACAATGTGTGCACGCGTAGTGCACACTTCTGTCACTTCTGTGACCATTTGTGCCTGTTACCAATCGTCCCCATTTGGGTCGCCGCGACTAAACGTCGACCGTACTGCGACTAAGCATTGAGACCCGAAGACCTGTGTGTACACAAAATAGGAGGATTTGCGTAGGAACGGCGACCGATTATGGTTATATGGGTAAGGGTTCCTAGTTGACTACGGAACCCTAAAAAGGCCGTTTTCCGGATATGTTTCTTTGGCTCTAGCGTCTTTAAAAATAAAAATAACAAAAAAAAAGAAAACGGTCCCACACAGATAAAAAAAATAATAATCTGTGTTTAAAAAACATTGCTTTATCTTCAAAAACCGGAAAGCGAGGTTCAACTAAGATTACGGGGTGGCCCAAGGTTATGCCTAAGGTCACCTTCTTTTACCTTACTACAGAATACATATTAGTAAAAACCTTACTGAATTCTGCCTAGCACGATTAGATTTAGAAATATGTAAATATCAAGGCGGTGGTCCAATGATCGCAACCTTACCCTATTCAGTAATTTCAAACATAATTAGTATAAATGTCTCCACGTTCTAATAAACTGCCAGTACGCCTGAGTCCTTACGGAAAAACAGCGTATATAACAGGAAATATCAAATAAGGAAACCTGTTTCAACAGGAAAGTTTTACGAGTTCCCAAATGGTGTACTATATTAGAATTAGCCCTTCATTCAGTGTTGCAAGGTCATAAAGTATGATTTTTTTAAATACTACGTTGGTAGCAAACAAGCATTCAGATAATGTGAGACTAAGTTTAGTAGGTCTAGGTAGTCGATTTGGACGCCCACACACCTATCCCGTGCTTCTTTTTTTTAGCCACCGGTCGCGATTCGAACTCAGGGTGGGTTTGAATCCCGGCAGGGTCATTTATTCCAGTGATGAGCACATGCAGGAATGTTCTTGCGACTATTCTATGGAATATCCTGTAAGTGCCTTTGTATGAGAAAAGAATATTATTTATATATACTTGAGAACATTACATGGCGATCCAGTTCGTCTCCGCTATAGATCTGGAATTTTGTATTTGTATTTTGTAAGCTGTGCATTTAAAAGTGATCCATCTCGACGAACGGCAAATAAAAATAATAAACAACTCGAATGACGGGCTACGACAGACATATTTATTTTCAATACATTTGACAAGTTTATAGACAGGCAGTCTTACATAGAGGTTCCTAACATAGCCTAATAACAATAACAACAGTAATGTAACCTTTTTGTTATCAATCTAACAATGGCTTCTATATAGGTTCGATACGAGTACAGCTGCCGTCTGCTTAACTAAAACTATTACTATACTAGCGTTAAAATTTGCTAATAAACCTATAACTACAAGAATCTCACAAATGATAAACCGTAGCTGGCTAAAAATCTGTATACATACTCGTACAGATGACCAGGCCCCGTAGCCAAATGGCATTTCTACGACGCGAAACGAAAACGAAATGCCGTAAAAGTTAGTCTGGTTCTGTCGCGCCAATACGCAAGAGCGATAGAGATAGATATCTATTAGCGTTTCGTTTCGTAAGAGTTTGTGCCATTCGGCTATTACGCACCCTGAACTGTATGATCTGGTTCCTCCTTCCCCTTTCCATCACCGGGCAACCAGGCGCGGGGAGCGCTTTCACCCTTACGTTGTCGACCTGCCTTTCATTCGCACGGTTTGCCTCTTCTTTCCTAATGCGAACTGCTAAGGAATGGAACATGCTCCCCTCATCTGTATTCCCGGCCGAATACAATCTGGGTGTATTCAAGTCAAGAGCTATTACTGAACCAGTGACACATCTCGGACACTAGCGATCACATATATGAAAGAGGCGCGTTTCTAGCACACAGTCTAAGCTCGTGTAGGTGAACGCGTAGGAGTGAAATATGACAGGTCGACTGTTCGCGTTTTTGACAAGCAGTAACTGTGAAGTAACAGAGAGGGGGTGGGCGGCACTTTCAGCGGGGAACGGGAGTAGCCATACTATACGATAGTGTACTCTTTATTATACTGTGCCAGTGAGCTACAACTTCGGCCTTGTCGTCACTTTCCATCAAGTGCGACTAAGGGCAATCACTGGTCAGTTTATAATAATAATAAAAAAGATAAATCAGTACAATAGTTAGGCAACACTGGTTAAATTTGCTCTGTTAATGTCCCGCTGCCCATAAATTTGGGCCTCAGTGCGTCGCGCGGGTGATGTTAACGGAAGCAAGCGACCGAAATCCTTTACTGAGATTAATGGCGCAGTTACACTCAGTACGAACAGTGCTTCTGAAAATACGAGTGGTTAAGTTGGAGTGAAACAAAGACTAAATATATGTAGCCATCAGTGGCGGCTGGTGAAAATTTCTGCTAGGCAACACTGAGCACAAAGAAACCTATCTTAATATTCCACATAACTTTACTAACAGCAGCTCCCCGGCCCATAAAATTAGTGTTGGCGAGCAAGCAGAGTGCTGTACATATTTTAAAAAATTGGAATAGGTTGCCGAGGAGCATTAAAGTTCAAAATGACCAGACTCCATACCAGCGTGAGTACTATAAGCAACTTAAGGGAGAATTGGATCTGCGCATAAGGAACGGTGAGACAGATTTAAAAATTAAATATATTAACAACTCGCCGAGGATTATGAAAGTGGATTCAATAGCAAAAAAGTAGTAAGCGGAATTATCGAACTTACTTTCTTTTATACGAACTTGGCATCCCTAATGGCAAAACGAGATTTATTACTTGTGGAAATAGATAAATTGAAACCTACATTTATTATTATAACTGAAACGCATCTCAAACCGCAAATTACTGATAGTTTAGTGAATATTAATGGCTATGTACTATTCAGACGAGATAGAGCAGATGGGAGTGGGTGGGGAGGGGTCGCTATTTTTATAAGCTGCTCACATCTTCAGATTCCAATTCATGCAAATCCTCATCCCACTTTTAACAATGTGCCTGGAATTGAAGCTTTATGGATAAATGTAACTTATGGAGCTTTTGAACTGTTGATTGCTGGAATATATCGACCCCCGCACTATAACTATGAAGATTCAGATAAATTATTATTCGACACAATTAAGGAAGCGGCTAATGGAAGTAAAACCTTATTTATTATGGGTGACTTTAACCTACCTGATATAGAATGGCCATTAGTTAAATTTGATGGATATAACTTGCTGCATGAGAAATTTGTAGATATGTTTACAGACACCAGTCTACATCAAATTGTAACAGGAATAACAAGAAAAAGGAATGATCAAGAATCCCTTCTAGACTTGATTATGTGTAACGAGGAGGAATTATGTACAAAGGTTGATTACCATGCTAACATAGGTAAAAGTGATCACTTAGTATTGTTAGCTACTATACAAATCCAGCTTCAGGATAGAAAATGTAAAGTGATCAAACCTCCAAGGAGAGACTATTTGGCAGCAGATTACGAACAAATTATGCAAACCTTGATAGCAGATAATAGTCAATTAAGTAATCGGGATGCGGCTTCCGCCTGGCGTGACTTTACGCATAATGTTAATAGAGCTGTAAGTTTGCATGTGCCACTAAGGCCTTCTAAAACTGCTAAAAACAATAGAAAACCATGGATCGGTCCTGCCATATTAAAAATGATAAAAGAAAAAACAAAGTTGTGGGATACATATATGCTCAATAAAACTAATGAGAACTATAGTCGATATCGGGTAATTAATAACAGTATTACCTCAGCTATGCGACATGCCAGACGGAGTTATGAAAAAGGAGTTCTAGACCGGGGACCTAAGTCACTGTACAGTTATGTCAGAAAGCAACTTTCATCTAAAGTAGCCGTCCCACCTTCGCTCAGAGATGATCTTACCCAGCAGGTAATTAATAACTGTCATGAAGTAGCAAATATATTTGCCAAACAATTTGAGAAGTCGTATGTTCGCGAACCGCTGAATGGACTAATGCCTGAAGTAAATGTAGCCAGAGTTAACAACTCGATTGAAAATGTTGAGTTCACACCTGATTTAGTTAGTAAAGCGATCTTGAGTTTCAACGAAAGTTCATCAATGGGACCTGATGAAATACCTGCAGTTTTGTTAAAGAGATGTATAAAGTGCCTTGCATCTCAACTATCCCATATAATGACATTATCACTTAGAGAACAGAGGTTGCCCCCTGATTGGAAAAATGCCAACGTAACGCCTATTTATAAAAAAGGAGACAAACTGGTGGCAGGAAATTACCGACCAATAAGCCTCACTTGTATAGCCTGTAAAGCAATGGAAAAAATTATAACATGTGAAGTGAGAAACTTCATTGCAAGAGAGCAGGTCATTGTCCACGAACAACATGGTTTTACGCCAAAGAGATCAACAGTAACTAACCTGTTATGTTGTGTTGACAAGTGGACAAGCAGCTGGAATGAAAAGATACCGACGGATGTTATATACCTGGATTATGAAAAAGCATTCGACCGCGTCCCGATAAACCGACTGCTCGTCAAGTTGGACCACTTTGGAATTCGCGGAAAATTGCTCAACTGGATAAAAGACTTTTTGACGGGCAGGAAGTTTCGGGTACGAGTTGGAGAGCACCTCTCGGATCCGCATGACGTCCACAGTGGGGTTCCGCAAGGTTCAGTGCTTGGACCAATGCTGTTTGGGATTTTCTTGACAGATCTCAGACAAGTTGTAGAGTCAGATTTGTTTTTGTTTGCTGATGATACAAAGATTATGGGAAACCCGCTTATCAGCCACAACATTATACAGCAGGACTTAGACCGTATTGTACAATGGACTAAAGATTGGCTAATAACTCTCAATGCGGAAAAGTGCACTGTACTCCACATAGGTAAAAACAACCCTGAGCATACGTATTGTATTGACTCTAAAAGTTTGGAGAGAGTTACTTCTCAGCGAGATCTTGGTGTCATTATAACTAATAACTTAAAATGGGAAGAACACATATTACAGCTTACCAAAAAGGCCAACTCTATGTTATACATGATTAGAAAAGCCTTTCGCTATATGGACAAGAAGCTCTTTATTAGAATCTACAAGACGTACGTAAGACCATTGCTGGAATATGCGTTCCAAATTTGGAATCCATATTTTCGAAAAGATATTAGTCTGATTGAAAAAATCCAAAGAAGGGCAACAAAACTGGTACCATCTCTTCGCAACCAACCTTATGAAGACAGGTTAAAAGAATTGGGTCTGACAACCTTGGAGCAACGAAGACAACGCGGCGACTTAATAGAAACGTACAAAATACTCACAGGACACTATAATGTACCTTCATTAAGTGACATTTTCACTCGGAGTGTGTGTGACAGACTGAGAGGACATTCCCTGAAGTTGACACGGACACAGAGTAGTAGCAACCCTAGACGTCACTTCTTGTCTAACCGCGTAGTGAGAGTGTGGAACAGTCTGCCCGAAACCGTAATCAGTGCACCTACAGTGAACTCTTTTAAAAACAGACTAGACAAATATTTATTGAATGGACAAAACACAAGTGCATCAGGACATTGACGTGCACGTATCAGCTTTAAGCTGCCTGTGCATTAGCAAATAATAATAATAATAATAAAATAATAATAATCAATTTTAGGCAAGCCGAGCCGGTGGGAATCGGCTTGTATGGACCCGCCGCTGCTGGTAGCCATTTCCAGATGTAGGTAGTGCGAAAAGGGTTTCCTTCGGAAACGTTCGTATTTGTCATGCCACTCATGCCAGTTCAGTCAATGTCAGTGTATTTGTACTGACACTGACTGAAATAGCATGACACGTTCGTACGTTTCCGTAACAATTCGAAGGCAAATCTTTTCGCACTACATCTGTACTTACCTAATTCACCTTGGGGGACGGATTGCCTCTTAGCCCCATACCTAGACTAAGAATGAACAGGCATCTTCTGGGCGAGCTCACTCCATCGTAGGCGACGTCTTTGCCCTTAGCTAGTCTGTGACCAAAAGTAAGCCCATTTAGAATAAAAAACCGGCCAAGTGCGAGTCGGACTCGCGCACTGAGGGTTCCGTACAAACCTGCAAGGTTTACAATTATTAAAAAAAAATATATTATGTGATGTAACTAAAAATTTATGGTTTTCGTAATTTTTCCTTTATCTATGCTATAAGACGTTGCTTCGTACCAAATTTCAAGATTCTGAGTTCACGGGAAGCACCCTGTAGGTTTTGATTCCCTTGCAAGTGTCGAAAATTTGCGGCATAAACGGCTGTATCTTTTGATTGCGTTGGCTTAGAAGTTTGATTTTTTCACAGCTTCAAGGGACAGTAGACCTGAGTAATTGATATAAATTTCAGCTTCATACCTCCACGCGTTCCTGAGAAAAAGGGTCTTGACAGACGGACGGACGGACGGACAGACGGACAACAAAGTGATCCTATAAGGGTTCCGTTTTTTCCATTTGAGGTACGGAACCCTAAAAATACCTATGGCCCGGGCTCCGACAACCTTCGGGCGTGATAACAACTAATGTGATAAACATCGCGTCGGTGTGTCCCTATCGCACTTACGAATAGTGCGGAAAAGACGTTATCACTTATCATGTGACCGTGCTTGCCCGCCTGGAAATGGGTTAGAGATGCGGAAAGGGGCTAGGATGAATTTAGGACCGTCCGTGGAATTTTAAAGGCCTAGGGGTCCTGGGTCTTTAAATCCTGGCCTTATTGACTCTTGTACGCTTAAGAGTTTTGAATGATTCACGGTTATTTTCATTAGAAAAAGGTAATCACGGTCTATATCCCGGTCAATATAAGTCTTGTACGCTTTTCGGTGAAAGAAAAACCGCAAGGAATACCCGGACTAGTCTGCCTTGCCTAAAAGTTCGGGGTGGCAGTTTCTTTCTTAAAAACTAGTGCCCATTAGCCGTAGCAAAAACTCGTGAATTGTGAAGAGGTAAAACGGGGTTTATGAAGTTCTTGTTATAATACCTTTTGGCATATACTTATTTTAACATTTCCCGTTACGTAGCAATGTAGACGAAAACAATATAAACATTTGCGGAGGCAACTGACCAAACTACTGTGATAAATGACACTATTACACTGATTACGAGCAATATGCTTCCGAAAATACGAGTAAATAAGTTGAACGGGCCAATTCGTACACTGCAGGCTTCAGTCAGAATGATATTTGAATCATATTATTATATTTTACGTGCTGGATACCTTAACATAATTTAAATATATGTTAGTTTACTTACTTTATAACGATATGTCGAATTTTGTACGAATCAAATGAGTACGAAAAAAAAACAAACAAAAAGACGTTATGCAACTCATTTTAAAATGGCAAACTAAAACCGTCAAACTTATGTAAATATGTCCCTTGAGTGATCATGCCAATATTTATGTTATTTCAGTGGGTAGTTTGAAAATAAAAGCCTAGGGCCAAGGAGGGAACAGCACCGTAGCACATTTTCCTCCTTGACTCTAATTGTTCTATTTAATCTTAAGATACATACATACATACATACAATCACGCCTGTATCCCATAAAGGGGTAGGCAGAGCACATGAAACTACTAAAGCTTCAGTGCCACTCTTGGCAAATAAGGGGTTGAAAGTAAACGAAACTGTGACATTGCAGTGACAGGTTGCCAGCCTCTCGCCTACGCCACAATTTAACCCATATCCCATAGTCGCCTTCTACGACACCCACGGGAAGAAAGGGGGTGAAATTCTTAACCCGTCACCACACAGGCAAATCTAAAATACACAGGCACAGGTAATCTTAAGATATCTTACATAATTTGTTTTATTTCAGTGAGTAGTTTCAAAATAAAAATGTAACTAAAATTCTATATATGTAAGCTTGAGTTAAAGACGGTCATCCATCTTAGCACAGACAGTGCGTTGAGTCCCTCCGTGCGAAAGAAGTAAAACTTTTCCAACCACCATTCCACCATTCAAAACCACTCTGGACATTCTGTTCTGTCACAGACCGAGTGAATAAGTGAATGAATGGAATGAGTGAGTCGCGTTGAGCTCAACGACACTGACTGAATGTTTCGTTCTGAGTGAGCGGCATTTCACGCTAAGTAGCTATGACTGTATCACCAAGCGGCTCTCAACTATTTGTCAGGAGAGAATACTCAGGTTCTTCGGGCATATCATGCGTTCTAAACAGCACACTCTCGAAAGGAACATTATGCTCGGCAAAGTCGAAGGCCGACGCTCCAGGGGTGGAATACCGCTAAGGTGGGCTGAGACCGTGAAGAAAGCTTGTGGTTCCATGAAGACGGCAGTCCATATGGCCCTAGACCGCGTCAAGTGGAAAGAAATCACTGTTTTTCACGCTCCTCAGCCATGAGGGAACGACTGAGAAGAAGAAGCTATGACTGAGTGTTACGCGCTGTCAGTTGTCAGTCGCATTAGAAATTTCGCTTTAAAAGGAATTTGAAAAATGTAGGGTTCACCACTCCATTGTTTTTACAAAACGCATGCCTTCCTAAACCTTGAGACTAGAACCTTGAAGTTGGCGGAATCATCGAATAGTCACACTTAAAATCCCTGTAGAGGCGAAATCACAGAACTTAATTTAGATAGAAGAAACAAATTCATATATTTGTATAGGGGCCGAGCGTGTCAAATTTTGCACTGAAGTTGATTCTTGCCTGTAATTTTAAATATGTCTCAGGCTCTTGATTGTTCATAATTTTTGTGTTGTTGCAATTGAATATCACGTAACGAGGCATTTTTTATGTTTTGGTTGACTTCAACTTACAAAAATTTACGCCCGAAAGCTGCAAGCTGCGAGTAAAGACGGACAACTCAGTGGATTTCACTGAGTTCATTTGACACGCTAAGTAGATACGTTTGCTTGATCTATGGTATATATGACATCTGTGGGCGAAATTCTAGTAGAAAATTTGAATTTTGCGCCATTCTTTAGAGTCTAGATTTGGTTGTCTATATCTTACATATTCAGTGCTTACTCTCAATGGCTCACATGTGCTAGGAAACAGGGTCATTCGTCCCCATTCCGCCTCGAGCGAAACTTCCCGCGTTATACGCAAGCGGAAACGGCAGTCTGGGAAATTGTTAATGGTGTTAACACTTTCGAAACCGGGCTCTACGCGGCGCTACGACATTTTCGCTACATACGGGGAAACCCATGTAATCGGCTACGCTTCTACGAGCGGTGTGCCCGACAGTCGGGTTCTTGGTAGCGAAAGTGTTAACAGCCGCAAAGCTGAGCTTACCACAAGTTTGACAAAACATTTCAGTAGCGTTTAATTTATTTTTCAGTACAGATGGTGTTTTTTTTGCGCACTGGTGCGAGAAGTGGTTCATTATATTATATGTCAGCCGGCGTATTATGATTCCAATTTTATCACTTATCCACGTGGATAAAGCATCCGTCACGCTTTGGCAAGTATGTCAGTGTGAGAGTGACAGTTGTCTTATCCACGTGGATAAGTGATAAAATTGGAAGCATGGTAGGCCGGCTAGTCGAAACTTCGGAGGGCCATCTCTACTGAAAAACATCGTACAATATACGAGCGAAAAGGAAACTCGTAACTCGTGTCGATTTGAAACACTCCCTTCGGTCGTGTTTTAATTTATCGCCGCTCGATTCGAACTTCCTCTTATCCGCACTTGTATCTATTTTTCTCTTCCCTGCAAATTCACTTTCGACTCTATCATATTTTCTACATAAGAACTCTACAGTAATGACACTAATGACAGTATATAAATGCTCACGGAGAGGTGACATTGACGTATTGACGGACTGACAGTACCTACTTATCCATCACCCATCACCGTATGTGATACGTCGGCGCGAATTAATATATTATTTTTTATTTATTTATTCCGCTGTGAAATTACAATACCTCCATTTAATACATACGTATTAGCCGCTCGCCGCCTGTTTCAGAAATAATAATTGTAATAAAAGAACAACGGACCAACGGGATAATGTAAGTCACCTACGAGTATACATATTTATTGTTTTACTGTGATCTATAAAATATCTATCTATAGCAGGCTTTAAAGCGCCCGTCTTCGGACATAGGCCTTCTCTCCATTTCTCCACGCTTGTCGGTCCATTGCCATCCGCATCCAGTTATCGCCAGCTAGTTGGCAGATGTCATCTCTCCATCTAAGGGGCGAATAAAAATAACGTGATAATTTAGAGGGCTTACAATAATCGAACACACAAGAAAAAGACGTAACCTACGAGTGAAATTATATTTACCACCGATTCGTAAAACCAAATGGCGCACCAAATTACAGACAATGCAGTGTTCCCCGACATGTCTATGAAAGTGGAGGTAACCTTTTGAACCGCCAAATTCAAGTTGACATTCCACAGCGCAGGATGTTTATTAGGCATTCATGAAACTTGGCAACTTGCCTCGATGTTACAACATTACCAGAGCCTGCAATGCATATAGCGAGTACCCGGCCCATTCTAAATTGCACTACGTTAAACAGGGTGGCTAGCCGAATGGCACAATCGCTCACGAAACGCTCACGAAACGAAGCGCTAGTAGATATCTATCTCTATCGCGCTTGCGTATTGGCGCGACAGAGCCAGCGGCGTATCGCTTTCGTTTGGCGTCGGAGAAATGCCATTCGGCTACGGGGCCTGTTGTCAAAAGTCTTGGCAATGAATACCTTTTTGTACCTTTCGGCGTAGAAACTCTAGTTCCATGGGGTCCCAGCGCGAACAAATTGTTCACAGAAATCGCGAAGCGTCTGGTTGAGGCAACTGGTGACCGAAGACCTCGCACAACGTATCAGCCTTGCGATACAGCGAGGAAATATCGCCAGTATCCTTGGTACAATGCCTGAAGGGCCTATTTTAGACATTAGCTAGCTTTTAAGTTTAGTCTTAGTTTCTTATTTAATTATGTAAATATGTTGTCAAAATAATTGAATTCAATTTCAATTAATAAAAAAAAACAACAAAAGAAAATACAATCATTCATTTAAAATAAAACATAGTGTTTGTGTACACTATCAATTAAGAGTTTTGAATGATTCACGGTTATTTTCATTAGACTTAAGTATATTGACCGGGATGTAGAACGTGATTACCTTTTTTATTTTCGTCGAGTTCCCGATATTTCGACGCAGTTAAATACATCATCATCATGATCACGGAAAACTGAAGAACGCGGGTGGATATCAAAGTTGCGTAGACAGCATGCGATCTAACCCTCCTTCGCGTACGCCGGCTGAGTTCACTTCATCGGAATATATCGGGAGCTCGACAAAAATCAAAAAGATAATCACGATATCTACATATATCCCAGTCAATATAAGTACATATCAAATGTTAATTTAAAAGTGTTTACATTCAGGCCATTTGTATTACGGAAATTGGTTTCAACAATATTTTCCCATTCATCAAATGAATATTTACGTAAACTGCGCAGGTTAATGGTTTGTAAATGATATTCACCAGCCGCGGGCGAAAACAAACTTATATAAGAGGATTGGTAACTTCTGAAAATTCGCACGGATATTAATGGAATTTTTTTTGTTGCTACCTGAACTCCTAAACAACAAATGTACCTCTAATATATGAATGATATTGGCAGTCGCTTTCGTAAAACTAGTGTCTATGGGATTAGTTGTCAAAAGCAGACCCCAGGCTCCCATGAGCCACATACATCGATCCCAGCGCGCCCTCACGAACGGCAAAGATGATGAAACGCCGGAGTGGGTTTAGTGGGTAGGGCCAAGTTTCCCCCCTCTCGCTAGGGGAGGGGAAAGAAACGACGAGTCCCACACATCGTGCGTAACAGCATTACCACTACGTCAAAAAAAAGGCTCCCATGAGCCGTGGCAAATGCCGGGATAACGCAAGGAGGATAATGATGATACATATTGTGTAAACTTTGTAGGGGCGATAAATTAAACTAGACATAGAATTTCATTATTGTCATTTATTAAGTAGGAGGTTTATTATGTTACTCTTAACTTTCAACCCATAATTATTTTTTTGAAAATTTTCTCAATAGCACCGTAACGTTCTTATCGTTATTATCATCCATGTGTAGTCGGTTAAAATTTGAAAATAGTAAGTACCTAGGTACATACTAGGTACATAAAAGACACAAGGATCGAAGTGTTATTTATAGGTTACCCGTCTTGAATATTTACTAGACCATGACTGTATTGGTTACTTAAAAACCTAGAATGTCAAGGCTAAAGAAATATACTTAATACAAATTATGGACATTAAACTTTCGCAAGACATATCAAATTCATGAGCGCTCGCGGTGGGCGGATAGACTCCTTGCCTGAGGACAGGGTTTCCTAAATGACTCGAAACATCTCGCAACAGTCGCGATATAATAACGTGAATACAATCTTATAATTTATTAAATATACACTGAGAAAAAATACAACCAGTTTTCATGTTCGTTCAACAAGTTTTTTGGTTAAAATAGCGCCCACGTGCTCTTTGGTTCAAACAACAAGCTACTTGTCATTTGAATCGGCAATATATTTGAATCAACAAGTCGATTTTATAAAAACAACCTGACACATATTGTTTTAAACATACGTTTGGCTGATTCAAATGGATAAACCGTAACAAGTCGAACTTGTTAAATTCACAATGCAAATTTCTCTCAGTGTAGTTCCAATAGTCGTTCCAATAATAGAAAATTGAATTTGATATTGCCTCCGCAACAATAAGTAGATTCCTCAATACAAACATTACGAAACTAAAATTAAACTAGGTATTGACAGAATAATATAAAAGTTTCAGTCAAACGGAACTATTGAATAAGGCTGATACGTTTTCAATAGTCTTTGTTAAATGTGTTTGCTAATAGAGAGTATAATATGTATTGTTTTTGAAGTGCGTTGGTTATAAGTTAAACACGTAACTAGGCTCTAACAACCATAATAAGGAAACTTAGGTAGTTACTTGGAGTTCAACGAATGGGGTACTTGCCTGCCCGCGTAGCCGAATGGCAATTGTCGACGCCAGACGCCGACAGAAATACAGTCTGGCAATTTAACCAAAATAAATAAGATCAGCGGGCCGATTTTTGAGTCTCACGCGTTCGAATTCAGAAAATTGTCACTGAAAATAATAAGCAAGTCACCGTTTTCAGACGGTATTTTAGCGACAAAATCCCGTATGCAAGATTCAAAAATTTGATTTTTTTTTATTTATTATAAATGGGCTTACTCTTGGCCACAGACTATCCAAACAAAGCATGATGAACAGCTACATCAGTAATTTTTAAATCCACTTTCTATTTAATAAGTCGGGTGGAAACATAATTATTGTTGCCTTCCGTGATTTTTCTCACTTAATGGTCTCACCAGAAGATCTGCTGCTGGAAATCGCCAGCAATATGCTGAGGTGAGGTGAGGCCATTTCGTCGTGCTCTTCATGTTCTATCTGTATGTATCGAAAATTGTTTATTGTCTGTGTGCCTACGAATAAACCATTATAAATAATTATAGAAATAAATATTATAGGACATTATTACACAGATTGACTGAGTCCCACGGTAAGCTCAAGAAGGCTTGTGTTGTGGGTACTCAGATAACGATATATAAAAAAATTAAAAAAATCTTTATTTGAGACCAAAGTCCATACAGTGAGCAAATACAGTTTTAAAAAACTTATTCTAATTAAATTATTTAATATTAACATTATACTATACAAATACTTATATACATAGGAAACATCCATGACTCAGGAACTCAGGAAATCTGTGCCCATCACACAAATAAATGCCCTTACCGGGATTTGAACCCGGGACCGCGGGGTAGCTACGCACTAGGCCAGATCGGCCATTATTCCATTATTCTATTCTATTCTATTCTTATTTAAGCTAGGCTACCACAAACCATGTGCGTATCGTAAACGTATATAGGTGATCACACTTGTGTGACTTTTCCGCTTTTCTGCTATGCTGTGCGTATGATGCATGGATGGGGGTGTTGACGCTTTCCTTTAGCCGTCTTCAGGCTCATTTATTAGGGTCTAGTTTAATTTCGCTGCGGTTTTCTGACAGATATTTCTCCAATAATTGATCTCTGCTCTAAATCAGTGTTGTTAGAATATAGAATACAGACTTTATTGGTAAAATAAAAGTACATTTTTACAAGTCAAAAATAATATAATTCATTTCCAGTTCTCGGGACCATGGGGTCCCGGACTTTTGGGAGGCGTGCGTGGGGCCGAAGCCAACAGCGCAGAGGCCCTTTAAGACAGTTTAATTTAAAGTAATGTGACACTAGCCGGCGATTGTCCCTGTCCGCACTATAGAATGCACCCAAGGACAAGCCCCGGTTAGTGTAAAACTATTGCAATGAAAAGAAACAAATTATACTGGGCTATTGGGTTGAGATGTTAGTGTGCTAGTGACCGGTCTATGGAAAGGTCTATGGCACCTGCCTTGATCATATGTTTTAAAAACACGAAAAAATAGGCAGGCGGTGACTCGCCAACTCACTATATGGGTCCCCGAAAACGGCCGCTCGCTCGGAGCGACAAGGGGACAACATAGCGTGAGCGGCTCTGGGTGTGTATAAGCATTAATATAACACTATTTGGTAATATTTTAGCACTGTATAGTAAGCTCTGTGTTGAACCATAAATTAAATATAACAAGATCATACCATCCCATACATTAAAATGTGACCGCGTACGAACGCGCTTACACTCCACCACACAGATGGCGCCACAAAAAAATGCCTTGTTGCCACCGATTATTTGTAGATTGTCATTAAGTGTCAGTTCCGAGCCGTAAATCTATGTCAAAAGTGACACTTAACGCCATCTACAAGTATAATCGAAAGCTACAAGACATTTTTTTGTGGCGCCATCTATGTGTGGTGGAGTGTAAGCGCGGTCTTAGGCGGTCGCATTTTAATGTATGGGATGGTATGATCTTGTTATATTTAATTTATGGTTGAACCTATTCAAGCAAAAACATTCCAAGTGCCCATCATTTTGTTAAACCACCATGAGTGTCTCTTCGTGTGTCCCTAGCTTTATGTCAACAATAGAAGCGAACCCGCTAGTTTCTCCGAAGCTATAATTTTTCCAATTCAGAGGAGAAATAATTTTATCGGGATTCGTAATATTTCTTTATGATTTGATTCAGCGAAAAGTGCTCGGTAAATATCAAATATAATTTCGCAAGTAGACGTGACTTCGAAGAAATTCATTGGTGGGTTAAGCTGGGGAACTACTTAGAGGATGTTTTAGAAAGATCTTAGTGGAAAAACTGGAAAACTACTGAGTAGCTTCTCCACAAAGATTATTTATTCATAATAAGTTTATTGATGTTAAGAGAAAATTAAATTATAGGCACAAATTAAATATTAAATTTTATCGACATTTTCAGCTATCGATAAAACAGTCACCTTTTAAATTTCTGCCTTTATTTGACCTCTGATTAGCTATTCGACCATTTGATTTTGACCTCTTTGACTAGATTAAAAGTAAATTGTATAACATTTTTGTCACTAGTCCTCTTGCAAAAACGTTTGAAAAAAAAATGGTTAATCTAAAACGAAAAACAGTCAACAAATGGATAAAGAAGTATCCTCGTCTTACTTACGACGAAAACAACTCGATATACTGATAATTTCAGTTCAATCGATAGTCGATAAAATTTAACGTTCCAACTCGATTGACGTTTGATTTTTGCCATGAGCAAACCGCCCTCCGATAATAACGTCTAGAATTAACAGAAAAAAGCTTCGAAAGCTTCTGACGGTAACATGAAAACAGAAAACCGTCCGCTTTTCCGCTTTTCCTCCACGATTATTTCCTTAAGCAGTCCCGTCATATTTGCTCCATCTTGAAAAACCAGGAAGGAAATAGTCGAGAGCGTTTGTATGGAGAATTGACCCCTCCTGTATCGTCTTAAGCACGCGTCCCTACCGTCAAAAAATAAATCTCGCTCTCGAATACTATTTATTCATTAACACATTTTATTTTTATTTTATTTTCAGGGTTCTCAAATAGTAAATTACTATCGATAATTTCCCTAAGTATCCGGGTACCTAGCCAATGTCACAATCGCTTGCGCTTCTTATCTAGCTTTCCCTGTCGCTCTTCTGTAGTGGCGACAGAGCCAGACTGCGTTTCGATGACCGCGTAGCGTCAATATAGAAATAGGATGTCAAAGAAGAACTTAGGAAATTACTGACATTAGGAATTACTGAAATTAGGAAATTACTGAAATTAGGAAAACTGTAGAATGAATTGCCGCCTGCGGTATT
Organism: Leguminivora glycinivorella; assembly: GCF_023078275.1. Classification (NCBI taxonomy): domain Eukaryota; kingdom Metazoa; phylum Arthropoda; class Insecta; order Lepidoptera; family Tortricidae; genus Leguminivora; species Leguminivora glycinivorella. Next base: position 36,336,564 of record NC_062971.1, read on the forward strand.
TCCGGACCGATACGGCCTTCAAATCTTCAAGAAAAGAGCATACACCCATCTTAAAGGCCGGCAACGCGCCTGCAACACCTCTGGTGTTTCGGGTGTCCATGGGCGGCGGTGATCGCTTACCATCAGGCGACCTGTCTGCTCGTTTGCCTCCTAACCCATAAAAAAAATTAGGAAATTACGTGAATTATTTGCTATTGTACTAGTTAGTCGACATGAAAATCACCCACTGTATCCTATAAATACAACTTAATTGTGCAAAAAATATTGTAAAATTAATTACTAAATACACACAATACACATTACTAGTACGTGCATAAAAGTTTTCTTTCGTATTTTTTCGGAAACGTTCGTAATTGTCGAGCTAACAGTTAGGCCAATTTTAGTACACTTTATTCTGAGACTAACTGAAATATTGTAGCATTAAACGTTCGTGAGTTTCGAGTTGTTAAGACGCTACAGGAGCGAAAATGCTGAAATGAAACACCTCCCTTTCAATTTGGGAATTTCAGTTAAATATACTAGTGTTATTTACTAGGTTTATCGAAAAAAGAATGTCCATTCAGAACAACTCAGTCAAAAGATATTGCGAAAAAATCTTTAATATAGAGGTTTCGCTCTCAACTGTTTCCTCCTTCAACACTTAATCAATCGTAACGAAATTTGAGAATATGAATAACTATGAAATAAACTATGCCAGACCTTTTAGTTTCTTGACAAATTGTTACCAATTTTGAATACCACACCTTTTTTTGCGCCATATTCAATAAGGCCGGTTTTGAAAATATTTGATGGGCTCTAGCGTCTTTAAAATGAAATAATATCAAAAATATAAAAACGGTTCGACACAGATACAAATAGTAATAATCTGTGTTGAAACAATGATTGCTCTATCTTCAAAAAACAGGGAGGAAATAGTCGAGAGCGTTTGTATGGATAATTGACCTCTCCTGGATCGTATTAAATCTGTGATTGTCAACAATTGGCTAGGCCGGCTGAAAGTGGCGTCCGGGTTTTCCACAGCCTACTAAGGCCCCCTTATTTCCTCCTTATTGTCTTTGGCCGCCAGATCGGTGAAGATAAAATTTTAGGACAGCTTTTGAAATGTTACTCCGCGGTCCCTTTTGCGTTTTATTCGTTGGTATTTTCCAAGGAAAAATGGTGAACGGAGCTTTCAAAGTAAAGTTGGTTACATTTTCTGGTGGGGAAAACAATGACAATCTAAATAGCTGTCTCTTTTTCACCATCAGAAGGGCTAGCACATGATTGTCGCCGCGAGATAGACATCCTTATGTCATTAAATACAATTAGATAAAGCCGTAGGTTTCATCTATCTCGTGGCGACATAATACTCTCGCGACAATCATGTGCTAGCCATACTGCAGTATGTATACAATAGCAGTATGTATAGGTACAATACAATATTGGACACCTCAATACAAGCAACAATATATAAAGTACTTTTCGCCCACGGCTTCGCTCGCGTTAGAATGAGACAAAAAGTAGCCTATGTCACTCTCCATCACTTCAACTATCTTCACTTAAAAAATCACGTCCATTCGTAGCTCCGTTTTGCCGTGAAAGACAGACAAACAAACAGACACACACACTTTCCCATTTATAATATTAGTATGGATACGCAGCATCATAGAAGAGGTAAAATAACAGGTGGTCTTATCGCAGAAAAAGCATATTTTGAGAAATCAATTTTATTTAAAAATATTCAATCAAACATAGTGAAGTTAAGGGTCACACAAACTCAGCTACTACCATATAATGGAAACGGTATGATTTGACGGTGTCATTTAATACAATAAATAAGTCAAAAATGCGTCCTAATTACTAGAGAGCGGATCTCACGTAGCGATTTTTAATATGGATGTAACTAGTGCAATTTTTTAAATACATGTCATGTGGTTTATTATAATAAGGTCTTACAATCTATTATTAATTATTATTATACATCGCACACCGCAAACTTCGCTGAATAATTAAATTAAATTAATCGCTGAATAATTAGATTAAAATAATGTTATTTTTGCAACAAACTACAGAAAAACTAAAGAAAAGTGTTTTATTCTAAATAAAGGAGTTTGTAGTGTACAGAAAACGAATTATTTTCATTTTTCTATTTTTTTAGTCGTAATAGAAGTGTGCAACGCAGAACCTAAGAAGGAACCTAAATAAATAAACCTAAGAAGGAACCTAAATAAATAAACCATTTAAAAAATTAACAAACATTTTTTAATTTATTATCATCACAATCTTTGCCCAATATTTACAAAAGCATTAAAAATGGTTTTATTTTTATGTTCTGATACATTTTTTTCTGTGTAGAAAAATAATAAATTATGCGAGTCATATCCATATTAATATTTAAATCGCTACCTGAAATCCACTCTCTACTAATTAGTAATTACATCAAAGATGACTGTGTTCAATTAAGTCAAACATCCAATGAAATAAGTAGATAGGTCCATGTTTACCCAGTCAAACAAGTGCAATAAAATGTTTTCACAATAAACCCTGCACTACATTCAGTTCTATTTGTCGCTAAATCGTAAATTGTACGAACATGTCCCCGACTTATTCGAAGAATGTTTCCTTCGTATCTACTCTAAAATATCCCGACCAAGTCCCACACTATCATTGTTAGATAAAATTCTCAGTAAATTGTTCCCTTACTATGGGTAAGTATGATGACTGAACTCATTAGTGATTTTATAAGTCATTTTCATAGGATGAAATAGAGGTAGAGGAAAAGAAGTTTTTTCTGCATAAACTGAAGGCAGCCAAAATATTAATACACTTTTTTTTCTTTTTTTTTTATTATAAATGGGCTTACTCTTGGCCACAGACTAGCCAAAGGCAAAGACGTGGCCTACGATGGAGTGAGCTCGCCCAGAAGATACCTGTTCACTCTTGATCACCAAAATTAGGTTCACAGAGAGCCGCCATGAAATAAAGTCATCGCTGCTAAAGATCTCACAAATATCGAAACGTGACAATCGCTTAGGTACCGCTACGTTGCGATTGAAACGCAGTCTGGCTCTTTCGCGCTATTACAGAAAAGCAATAGTTTTTTAATAACATGACAATCAAAATTTTTAATAAACTAAGTAATGACATCAAAGATTGCACACAGAATATTTCATAGAAAATTAAAGGATTATTTTACTAATAGGCCATACTACTCAATAATGAATATTTTGCTAATGCTCTTAATTAATCTTTTTTTACTTTTTTTTTGTAATTATTTAGTTGTAACTTGTAACATGACATTACCTATATGTAATAATTTCCTTATTTTAATGGACAACTTCATGATCTTGTACATCAGTATAGAATAAGTAATTCTAGCATGTAAGTACTTAGAGTATGATTTGTAACTATATTTGCATGTATTTATACTTGTAATGGCAAATAAATCATCTGAAATCTGAAATAGAGCAGTTCGTGAAGGAGGTTTCCACCAAACTTGTCTGGGTGTCTGGTGACCTACGGACGCACGGCCAATTTCCTTGCACAACGGCTGAGCCTAGCCATACAGCGAGGAAACGCGGCAAGCGTCCTAGGGACGATGCCCCGGGCAAACGTAGAATTTATATAAGCTGTATTTTGATTCATTATGAATCGTAAGCGATTATGACGTTGGCTAGGCACCCTGATGGAGTCAGGACATGGCCAGGGGAATTTAGTGGTAAATCAATTCATTTTAGGATTCCTTTCCTATTTGTTAACAAACAACCATTTGAAGTGATTTCAAAAAAATTAGTTTTTAATACGAACTCCTGGTAATACAAAAGAAATAAATTCTTTTGGACTTAGCCTGTGCCTTGTACCGCCTTGTTAGTTAAAGATTTTGCAATGCTTTAGTAAGCTTATGTGTTAGAAAACACTGGTATTGCTCGGGAATATGTGCATTTAAAATCCTATATTTAATGAGCTGGATTTCTTTTACAGAAAAGTTACTTTTAAGTAACCGCGTATAGCCGGCGGCTATATTTCCGAGCTCATATAACCCGGCAACCTTCAAATCAAGAGTGAACAGGCATCTTCTGGGCGAGCTCACTCCATCGTAGGCCACGTCTTTGCCTTTGGCTAGTCTGTGGTCAAGAGTAAGCCCATTTATAATAATAAAAAAAAAGTAAAAATATAAATAAGGAACTTGTATGTAAATAAAATTAAACTTTTTCGTATTTGTCAAGATTACTACAGCAAATCAGATGAAATTATTTCATTCTTAAAGATTCATAGAAGAGCACAACTCAATATGTCCGTATAGTATAGAATGTTGCGCAGCTAAATAACGATATTATTTACCTTACTCGTAATACATATATACATAGCCTCACACCTTTGTTTCCAAAAGGGGTAGTCACAACACATGAAACTGCTCAAGATTCAGAAATAATAAATACAGCGTGTGTAATACGGGCGGTAAATTAAACCAGGCATAGAATTCATTAGTATTATCTATCATTAATTGAGAGGTGTATTTGAGTTAGGTACTCTTAATATTCACCTTATGATTCATTTTTAAAATTTTTTTCAACGGCTTTTTACTGTAAATATTATCGTTGCGATGATAGGCAATAACAACTGTTGAGCGTTTAACGCGAGCACAGTATAATAAAGAGTCCTATCGTACAGTATGGCCACTCCCGCTCCCCGCTGAAAGTGCCGCCCACCCCCTCTCGGTTACCTCACAGTTACCGCCTGTCAAAAACACGATCAGTCGACCTGACATATCTCACTCATACAAACATAGCACGCGTTCACCTACACGAGCTTAGACTGTGTGCTAGGAACACGCCTCTTTCATATATTTAATCGCCAGTGTCCGAGGTGTGACGCGAGTATGTTTGCATTGCATTGCCAGCCGAATTATCTTGTAGGGATACACTTTTTATTTCAAGTTTAAGTAAAAAATATCCAGTTACATTTTTATGTCCTCTACTCACCACCGTTAAGATCTTCGCCTGTATTACGTTTACACCCTGTATAAATATATATACTTTTTACCGGCGATCTTGGAAACACCTCTAACGATTTCGCTGAAATTCGTTATGTGGGGGTTCCAGGGGTGAAAATAATCGATATAGCCATTAGGCGAGGGAATGCTGCCAGAATCTTTGGCACATTGCCGCGGGGGCCCTATTTAGATGTATTTTAGTTTAGATTATTTTTTAATTGAATTATAAGTTATGAAATAAAACTATGGAAACGGATTAAATCGCGTATAATGAATTTAAAATTCATCCCGACGTTTCGATTTCGTTTCCACGCAGCTAAGCTACATAATTATATCTCTCATACCAACAAATTGCTACGTCCACAAATCCCTGTAACTTCCGTAAGCCAGCATATTACGATATGATCCTGTAAACCCGTTTCTACCGGCTTAAAGTACTAAGCTGAAATATGTCGCGCCTCTCGGGCTCACGAGTTACTGTTGCGAGCCTTCTTTGAAAATTTTTAGATAATTACCAGAGATCGGACGGATTTGCGACATTCTTAGTGCCTTACGTTATTTTAATGACTTTTAGCATGAGATGACGCACAAAAATCCGATCTCTGATAATTACTAATATAATAATTACATTTTAAGCGCTGGTAGCCTAGCGGTAAGTACGTGCGACTTTCGTTCCGGAGGTCGCGGGTTCGAACCCCGGCTCGCACCAATGAGTTTTTCGGAATTTATGTGCGAAATGTCATTTGATATTTGCCAGTCGCTTTTCGGTGAAGGAAAACACCGTGTGGAAACCAGACTAATTCCAATAAGGTCTAGCTTACCCTTCGGGTTGGAAGGTCAGATGGCAGTCGCTTTTGTAAAAACTAGTGCCTACGCCAAATCTTGGGATTAGTTGTCAAAGCGGACCCCAGGCTCCCATGAGCCGTGACAAATATCTGGTAGGAAAATGGGGCTAGGATAGAGTCCCTAACTTCCATTGATTCGTGGCGAGTTCTTTTTTTTTTTTTATACTACGTCGGTGGCAAACAAGTATACGGCCCGCCTGATGTAAAGCGGTCACCGTAACCTATGGACGCCTGCAACTCAAACAGTGTCACATGCGCGTTGCCACCCCATTAGAAACTTGTACATTCCCTTTTGCTGTGTTAAGTACACAGCAAAAAGGAGTGTACAAGTTCCAAGGAGGGTTCGGGTTGCCGACGACTCAAAGGACAATAAACGGAACAACCCTTTTCTTATACAAGGTCTATAAAAATAATTTTATTTTTAGGTTATTAAGTTTAGACAAAAATCAAGTCACTGTATTTGATAGGACTTAATCCACGACCACTATAACTAGCTCAATTTTCTTCCAACTGAGTTCCCTAGTTTAACCCCTCAAAGGCCTTGTTAAACTGTAATTCAGCGGTTCTCGAAAAGTTTGTACAAAAATTTTATTCCTTTTTAGTTACCAAGATTTATTTCATGAACTGAGATTTTAATAAGTTCTATTTGGTCATAGTGTCTATATTGTCTTAAAATTATCCTGTATATAACTATCTTACGAAAGTCGACTTATATCACTAAATGTTGGTAACAAAATAGGATCAATTAAAATTTGCTGACTTGGCTATGTACAAACTTTTTGAGAACTGCTAAATCAACAGATTGAAGGTTATTTATTCAGTAACAAATTTTTGACAACGGCGTTCCAGGGGTTAATAAAATATCATGTTTAAAATATTTAAAATGCAAGTTCCCCATAGCTACAGAAGTAGCCGCCCACGCGTTCTCAGTCACCGGTTTTATGATATTACATGTAGGTCAACCTACATAAGTGCAACAGACTGATACTGGGTGCGTAGCCGAATGGCACAAACGCTCACAAAACGCTCACGAAATGAAACGCTCGTAGATATCTATCTCTATCGCTCGTGCGTATTGGCGCGACAGAGCTAGACTTACCTTTCCCGGCGTTTCGTTTTCGTTTCGCGTCGCAGAAATTCCATTCGGCTACGGCACCTGGTACTCAAACAGTTGTAAAACTGTACCGCTACATGTAAGTTTTTGCTTACTTTACCTACTGCAATCTACAACGAACGCTTTTACGGTGACAGACGGTTTGATGGAACTGGCCCTTAGTTTACTTACTATACAAGGTAGTGAATTGGGTATGAGTGTAAAAAATAATATCGCTGACCCGATATCGGGTTCTCTTGCCGTAGCCACTAATAGCCGCCTTTACACAGTCGCTACACTGAGAGAAAATACAACCAGTTTTCATGTTCGTTCAACAAGTTTTTTGGTTAAAATAGCGCTTACGTGCTCTTTGGTTCAAACAACAAGCTGCTTGTCATTTGAATCGGCAATATATTTGAATCAACAAGTCGATTTTATAAAAACAACCTGTAGGCCTAGCACATGATGGCCGCGGGAGTATGTCGCCGCGAGATAGATGACACGTCTTTGTCTAATTGTATTAATGACATAAGGACAGGTAGTCTATCTCGCGGCGACATACTCCCGCGGCCATCATGTGCTAGGCCTGCTGACACATATTGTTTTAAACATACGTTTGGCTGATTCAAACGGATAAATCGCAACAAGTCGAACTTGTTAAATTCACAATGCAAATTTCTCTCAGTGCTCTATCACGCGTTCCCGGAGCGTATAGCGCGCGGTTAAGCCTGTGTGCTCAATCGCACGCGCGTCTTTTTTCGCCCTGTTATCGGTTACGCTCGTAACGCGTAGCACTGTAGAGCTACAAAAGTACGATACAGGATACGTAGCCAAATGCACAAATGCTCACCATAATATCGTTTTTCTACTCGTCGACTGTAATATGTCAATTAGGACACCACAGACTAAACTATAAGTGCTAACTTTTCAGTGTTGGATACTCTATGGCAGCTCCAACTCAACTATAATAATCTCATTATAGTTGACTTTAGTTAACTATAATAATTTCAAAAATAGAACTTCATACAATTTCTATACTTATTTGCGATATTACCTGGCAAATTTTTCTGCATCTGAAACACATTTTTTTTTACGTGTCGCGTTATCGGCCAATCAGAGACAGTTATTAAGTACAAACAATTGGTTGCTAGGTAATTCGATGTTGATACAACGGTGAACGACGCTATTTTAATATCGCTATTATAATTTTAACTTGCATGAATGATGATATTTCTGTCCTTTGATGATGAAGATGATGACTCGTAGAAAAAGTATTGTAGCTTTTCACTCTCGTACCTTACTATTAGGTCACTCAGCAAGCTTCGTGGCCTAAACATGGTACTCGACTGAAAATCTTTGTATTATATCACGATTGTATAAAATACAATTTCGTAGTTATCTATCTCTAGCCAAGATTACCACAGAGTGGCAGCCCGGGCCAGGGTACGTAGCAGAATATCACAAACGCTCACGAAACGAAACGCTCGCAGATATCTATCTCTATCGCTCTTGCGTATTGGCGCGACAGAGCCAGACTACCTTTGGCGGCATTTCGTTTTCGTTCCGCGTCGCAAAAATGCCATTCGGCTACGGAGCCAGAACGGGGACCCGGCAGACCACGTATACGATGGCGGAGTTTGACTCCTTTTTTTGAAAGAATGGCCGAGGACTGCTCAAAACCGGGAGGAATGGAAAAAGCGGGGGGAGACTTTTGCCCAGCAGTGGGACATTGCAGGCTCTCGATAATAAGTTACGAGTATCTATTTCTATCACTCTTCCTTATTGGCGCGGCAGTGCCAGACTGCGTTTCGATTGGATTCTAGCGTCGACGATTATTAGTCCGTTTTCACATTACCCGATCCGATATCGGATGTCGGAAGGATTTCAATAGAAAAAATCCAAGATGGCGCCTGTAATGTATGGGATATCGGCCCGACATCCGATATCGGATTGGATAATGTGATAACGCACTTATTCGACTTTGGCTGGCATGTGCAATGCCTATGGCAATAACATCGCACAAAAAGAAGGCTGCATAAATATCTGACACGCTTTTATTGCTCCAGAAATAAGATTGTGTAAGAAATTTTGCAGTCTTCTTTCTGTGCGATTTTATTGCCGGTGACTGTAGTACGTAATAGTTTTTCATCTTATTTTCTAATTTAAGCTATTTCCTTTTTAGGGTTCCGTAGTCAACTAGCCTTGTCTGTCTGTCTGTCCGTCCGTCCGTCCGTCCGTCCGCGGATAATCTCAGTGACCGTTAGCACTAGATAGCTGAAATTTGGTACCAATATGTGTATCAATCACGCCGACAAAGTGGCAAAATAAAAAGTGAAAAAAAAATGTTTTTTTAGGGTACCCCCCCCCCCCCTACATGTAAAGTGGGGACTGATTTTTTTTCATTCCAACCCCAACGTGTGATATATTGTTGGATAGGTCTTTAAAAATGAATACGGGTTTCTACAAATCGTTTTTTGATAATACTAATATTTTCGGAAATAATCGCTCCTAAAGGAAAAAAAGTGTGCCCCCCCCCCTCTAACTTTTGAACCATATAAAAAATATGAAAAAAATCACAAAAGTAGAACTTTACAAAGCCTTTCTAAGAAAATTGTTTTTAACTTGATAGGTTCAGTAGTTTTCGACAAAAATACGGAAAACTACGGAACCCTACACTGATCGTGGCCCGACACGCTCTTGGCCGGTTTTTTTCTATTGGAGTGAAGGTAAAAAAGTGCTGATTGGAATCCCTGAAATCGTTCGAAAAAAGCCTTAAATTAATAGAATCTATAGGCAGCAGTGACAATGAACCTCCCACACCTTGAATAAACTGCGTCGGTTCACTGAAACGTGGACGTAGTTTCTTTACAAATTAAAAAATTCCAGAATTGTTCAACGAGACGTTACTGAAATAGCGGTTCGTAATTTGGATTTTCTGAGCCAATACCGTGAAATTTTGTAACGTTTAAAAATCTCGATAGCGACAGAAAATTACGGAAAAAATATTGAATTTTAGGGTCTAGCAAGTTCGCTATCCATACAATGAATGTTTTTTTGTGACTTTAAGGTAAGGTATTCTAAAATGATAAAACATGTACCTACACTACTATTTTGTATTTTTGTTTTTGGAATAATGTATAAAAATTATTTGTACATTTTCGGGAAGTTACAATTTTTGTCGGTTAACCAACCAAATACAAAATCAATGGATCTGTCACTGAGCGACATGTCCTTAACCTTTTTATTTGGCCGTATAATGGTTTCACTTACCCTCAGGTTTATAGTTACTCGCCCAGCGGTGAACTATCAATATCGCCGTGTCTCTTTTATTTGCACGGAAGTAGGTAATTATCTTTTGTTCGTTTTTATAGCCGATAGCTCATAGTTTACAGCTCGCGGTGGGACCAGTGCCTCAAGTGGCTTAAGGAGCCTTTTGAGAGTAGATTTAATAAATAAATATATATATATTGGGGACACCTTACACAGATCAACTTAGCCCCAAACTAAGCAAAGCTTGTGCTATGGGTTCTAAGCGACGATTTACATACTTAAATAGATAAATATATCTAAATATATAAAAGAAGAAGCTGACTGACTGACTGACTGACTGACTGACTGACTGACTGACTGACTGACTGACTGACTGACTGACATATCAACGCACAGCCGAAACCGCTGGTCCTAGAGATTTCAAATTTGGCACGTAGGTTCCTTATATAGTGTAGAGGAGCACTAAGAAAGGATTTTCCAAAATTCACCTCCTAAGGGGGTCAAATGGGGGTTCAAAGTTTGTATGGGGAAACAAGATTAGTTTGACTATTTTATTCGAAACTTCACAGGAAGATTCCTTAAGACATATGACTGAATACGTGTTTCAGTTTTTTTGAAAATTTAACCCCTAAAAGGGTGAGAAGGGGGTGATAAAGTCAAAAAATCAATATGGATATCGTTTCTATGGTTTATCGGGTCGCTGATCACTATAAATAAAAAAAAAAAAAATAAAATGCATTTATTTCAGACTATTTGAGTCCATAAGTTTGTTAATAAATTTTACAGAGATAAACCTTATAAACTAATGTTAATATCTTAAATTACTAACTTAGAACCTAGACATAAATGTAGCTGAGACCAGTGTTTAATTAAACGACTGTCCCACCTACCTGCAACGACGGCTAGGAGACTGTGGCGGCTGCCGCTCACCCTGCTGAGCGTGGCAGCGCAGCGCTTGCGCAGTGTCGCGTGGAACCCATCCACATGCGCGTCCGCGAACATGCCAGACGCGCTGCAGTACCGCGGCAGCCGCAACAGTACCCTGAACGCGTCATTGTATTGCACGCGCAGGGCGTTAAACGCTTTTTGCGTATACCTAGTCCACAGGCTACAGGCGTACAGTGAGGTACAGTACGCGCGAAATAGTGCTATTTTAACCAGCGCTGTACACCTGCTGAACCTGCGGGCTATCATGTTGGCCCTGATGGCCAGAGCCCTACGCTCTCGTTCCATGTCCGCGTCATCACGCAGGTCATCGGTAACTAAGTGCCCGAGATATTTAAATGTAAATACTCTTTGTAATTGTTCGCCATTCAGGAGAATGGGTGGGATATGAGAAGGGCACTTATTTCCCGCCCTAAATACCATGTACTCACTCTTGAGCACATTGTACTTAAGGCTATGATTTAGAGCGTAGGATTCACACTTCTCAATCAGCATACGCAGGCCACCAACCGAGGGGCTCAGCAATACCATGTCATCAGCATAGCTAATGTTGTTAAAACAAACCTTATCTATGTGACAACCGACATGCATACTGCTAAGCCCACCGATCAGGGCGTCCATATACAGATTGAAAAGCTTGGGAGAGGTTATCCCCCCCTGCCTCACCCCACACTCTAGACCATACTCATCCGACTGCGCACTACCCCACCGAACAGTATTTCGCTGGCTCGCGTACCAACTCCTAAATATGCGTGTGAGTTCCTTTGGAAATTGCACTTCGTCTAGTTTCTTCCACAGTAGTTCATAATTGACAAGATCGAAGGCCTTGGAAAGATCTAAAAAACACGCATATATAGGAGTCTTCCTGCGGGTGTAGTACTCGACGGCCTGCTTTAAACAAACAATTGCACTTTCGGTAGATAGGCCGGCGCGAAAGCCAAACTGAGCATCATTTAATCTTACATATTTGTCCAATTGTGTGTTCAACAGGCCATCGAATACCCTTGCTACAATGGTAGCCAGCGAAATAGGTCGGTAGTTGTTCTTGTTTGATACATCACCCGTTTTATTTTTGACAATAGGTATAACAATTGTTTTTGTCATGAGTGGAGGCAGGTACGAGTGACATATACACAGATTGAAGAACATTGCTAGCACTCGAGGCAGGTGAGACCCAGCAAACCGCAGGTGCTCAACACTGAGACGGTCATGACCTGGGGATTTACCCCTTTTCATTTCCTTTAGTACGCTAGCTACGTCACTAGCGCTAAAATGTACCTGAGGCTTGGTCCCCGTTTCATCAGTGTTAAGCCCCTGCAGCCCCGGGCCCCACCAGCGGCGGCGCTGTTAGGTTTCACATTGAAATGATTCATAAACATGTTAGCAACACTTTTGTGATCCGATATACCATCAACACTGACAGAGAGTCCAGGCTTAGAATCGAGTTTTTTTGTGACTTTCCAAAACTCCGAAAATCATTGTTTTTATGGTGTGCAGCAAGCAAGTCCATCTTTATTTGCTCTTGGTGTTGTTGAACCCACCGAAGCCTAGATTTAAATATTTTACGGCTATAGCACATAGCGTCATAAATAGGTCCACTGTTAGGTTTACCGTACACAACCCAATCCTGGAATCGAGCTCTGGCCTCTCTGTGCGCGCCACCAACATGCTTATTCCAACCTATAACTCTCTTTTCGTGTCGGCGACCTTCTGTGACAACTTTGCTGTATAAAGATGCTTCACATAATGACGTTACTATTTTGAGATACAGGATGTCAAGTATTTTACAATGATTAGCATTGTTTATACAACAACCGTCACAACAGCCACCCAATTCAGGAGGGAAATCAATAATTTTAAACAGCTCATTACATTTGTAAGTGTATTTCCTAGTTTCTTCCAAAGTTCTTTCCCCCCAGATAAAACGCTTTCCGTTTAAGCCATCATTATCATTTAAATTACATAATAGCTTAGGTCTAATTAAATTAAAATTACATTTAATTATGAGGGGGTAATGATCAGAGCAGTACACATCATAATCAATGCAAACGTCAACAATCGTATCCCACCCGGCCGTCGTGGTTACGCAATGATCCAGCCATCTCTTAGATCCGTGTGCTTCACTTAGGTAGGTAATGTGCACCCGAATCTAGGCCCAATTTACATATATCGACACAAAACCAATTTTGTTCCAAACAGAAACTAAACAATTCATCATAAAACAATTCGCCCGGATGAGCATTAAAGTCACCTAATATGTACACAGT